>NC_056734.1:200679012-200989012 GCF_019279795.1 Protopterus annectens
ATAATATATATATATATATATATATATATATATATATATATATATATATATATATATATATATATATATATATATATATATTTTATATGTACACACTGTGGTGGTGGTGTTGTGGTAGCATTGTCGCCTCACAGTAAGACGTTGTCCTGTTCGATTCTCCGCTAGAGCATCTTCTTTGTGGAGACATGCATGAACGGGTGTACCTCCATTGAAGGTTGTGCGTCAGGGCAGGCAACTTGGCATGTAAAAATCTACTGCCAGTTATTAGCGGACCGGAGTTCCGCTGTGGCGATCCCTAACCAGGAAAAGCCGAAAGACACAGCAACACACACAAACATCTAGATGTTAAAGTACATTTACTCTACTGTTGAATGATTGTGCTAGATGACATGTTTCTAGAGCCATCAGATGTAGGTATATCTGTCATGGCTTAGTAGTAATTCATGGTGTGCAGGGTCTGGGTTCGAGCCTTGCAGACACTGTTTAATTTGTTGCTGGGCAGAACATGGCCCATTGGGTACAGAGTGCTTAAGGCAATTTAAGGCAGTTCTAAGCAGGTGTGGGTGGGTTTGCATGGAGCTAAGCACTGCTAACTTCCAGTTACAGTGTCATACAATCAGTTGGCTTCTATATTGCTTAACCTGTGTAGGCAGTGCTTACCCCCGCACAAACCCGCGTACAACTGCTCAAAAGTGCCTTAATCACACTGTATCCAATGGGCTGTGTTCTGCCCAGCAACAAAATAAACAGCTCCTGCAGGTCTCAAACCCAGGACACTGCATACCATTGACAAGGTGATGTACCACTAAGCCATACCAGATGCAATTACATCCAATGTTTTCAGAAACATATCATCCAGTCCAGTCATGCAAAAGTACAGAGAATGTATACCAACATCAAGATGCATGTCTGTGAACATCTATTAATATCTAAACACATACAACATATCTATATTTGTAGATATATATATTTCTGAAACTATATACATATATATCAATATATATGAACATATATACATGCAAATGCCTACATCGACACATATATGTGTCTACACCTATATGTCTACATATACACAGCAAGTTACATATGTGTACACAGATATATATCTAGGTAGGTATATACAGACATAGTTATATATATGTTAGCAGATATATATATCTATACAGGTATATATGACCATACATCTGTAGATAGCAATGGCAGATTAACAAATGACACATATGTCCTCATGCACCATTAATGGGGTTGAGAGGCTCCACACACTATACGTCGTGTATAAATAGGCATTCCCCCCAGCCAAATATGTTCACCCTGCAATACACTACCAAGTGTTGCAGATCCCATAACCAGGACCTGACGCAACATGGACACACAATGTTACCAGTACTACATCCCACCTGTATGATGTCAAGCTGGTATTGGTAACATATCATGTAGTACAGTCTGCCTCACATAGGAAATGTAATATGTGGAAGCCATCAACATCCCCAGGATACAGATACACAGACACAGATATGCAGATAAAAGTATACACACACACACACACACACACACACATATATATATATATATATATATATATATATATATATATATATATATATATATACATGTGACTACACATACACATGCAGTTATATGTACAGTAAGATACATAAGTAGAAGGTGCACACAATATGGATTAGCCACTATGCCTACAGTTAACCCCTGAATGACTAGACACTGTATGGGCCACCCATACAAATGACAGTCATTACCTGCAACATATACCCACAGAGAGGTCATAGGAAAAACGCCACCCACAGGTTTGCAGACATGGACACCTTTCATCGTGTACTATTACAGTTCTATATGCCTTGTCATATAGCTGTTCAGACACTGACAACTATATAAACAGAGTAATGCAACTGTGAACCAGTTACAGTAATACAGTAGTCTGGAAAGGTTCACATCTGTTGCTATCCAGGCCAAGCCCTTCACATTGTACAATAGGAAAGACAAACTGGGCCACAGGATAACAAAGAATAAACAGTATGTAATGCAGGTGTATAGTTCAGCAGCCTCTGTCTACACACTGTACAACCTCAGTAGGTGGTAAAGACATCAAGTGACCACATGGGGTGTAACTGCTACATATCATGGCATAACTGACACTATCACAAGCACACTGACAAACAGAACAGTTTGTATGGCAGGGAGCAGTAGTCCTGCATTAACCAGATCCATGTCAGTAATGTATATATAGGTGACGTATATGGTACTGTACATCCAGATACCTTAAGGCAGTTCAGCCCTGATACCCCCACATTTTGTAACAGCCTAGGTCATTTATGGTGCCCCCTGACTCAATAATACAGGGCCATATACCACTGTTACATACACTGGCCTCTGGAGTGCATAAGGGCACACATGTATTGTTTAGGTGATGTCCACACATATATGGCCCTAGCCCCACCATATGTGTGGGGGATACAACAGCAGTGGACTGATGGCAGCAATGGCAGTGTGATATACTCACAGCCCACTACAGAACAACCACCAACAGCATGACATATGTGCAAAACTTAGTATGTAGGTGATGGACAGAGGTTGGAATACAGGCACATATGTGGACAACTGTTGCCATACACTAAGCAAGGTGTTGGTGTTACAGGGTAATCTGTAACATACCCTTAGTCATGGAATTGAGGTTAGAAACAGACATGGATGTAGCCATGTACTGATAGCACTCAACACACACACTGCCAGTGTAATATCTGACACAGGACCTGTGTGGTGGACAGACAAGACATGATAGGCATAGCTCTGGCCAGCATGAGGATAGGCCCACAGTTGTCTGCTATGCAGACAGACTGCATTCCAAGGTAAACTAGTATGTACACACACACCCTGTAACACCAGTACCATACAAAGCATAACACAATTCTACTCGCAGTCTGTCTGTGGTTCCTCATCCTCCTACAAATAAGTGGCTGCCTTGAGTGTGCCGGTTCTCCTGCAAGGGGTATTGATACCTGCTGTTGGTAACACTGCTGCCCACACACAGGATGGATGTCCATCACATGGGAAATGTAAAGGGACCATGCACACATGATGTGGGGATTTATAGTGGGTGTTTGCCATGACAGTGTTAATTGGGAGTAGTACATATGTGTAATCATATATATCTGGCTATCTGGATAAGTATATGCACATATATTTCCACCATATGTCCTAGACATGAAGTGTAGCCCAACCCTAGCTCCTATGATCCCAATGTCATAGATGAAGGGGATGTCAGGTATGTATAGCAGGTATACTAGTAGACTATTGCTACTGTCATTGGGATTGTCTTCACAGACATGGTGTGTATGGGAGGTCACATTTGCTTATAACTTGTGTATCATTGGCTACTGACAGACATCCTAAGGACATCATTGTACAGTACCGCTGCTATCATGTAATGCCGCTGTGGACTGCAGCAGAGATATTGGCCAATATATGTGGAAAGTCTGACACACTCTCTACAGTAAATATGAAAATAAATGTGCAAACTGCTACCCAAAGGTCCTCACCAGGAAGACCAAAAGTGATTAGGAAAAAACAGCAAGATGGGACCACCATGGCTCTAAAATCCAGTATAAATGTATTCACAGACATAAAACAGGATAAGCGCTTTCATGTGAACAACTCATGCTTCATCAGATCTTACAAAAGAATAAACAACACAGTTTAAATACCAAAGTATCACCTCAATTAATTAAAATAACTCCCAGCAATTAATCAATTTAGATGAAACCAATTAAAACAAGTAAAAAAGCTAAAAAGCTTTAAAGTGCAAGGCATAGGAATTGTCAAACAGAAACCAGTTTAAAGTTTAACTTAATAACATACTCATTTGTTCACTTAGTTATTTCAAGGACCGTGTCTCCAGTGCAGGTTTTATGCTGACACAATTATTAAGCCCATGATGAATATGGGCACATAATCTCAGAATCCACTTCATCTCTATGGACTCCAAATTATTATTTAAGTTGCCCCCTCTCTTGTTCTTATGTACAAGCTGTAAGACCATAAAGCTAAAACTATGTGAATTGAAAACAGCAGCATGCTTTGCTAGAGCATTCTGAAGGTGCATGTTCTTAATATCATAGAGATAATTATATATCCTATCCTTCAACCTACTAGAGGTCTTACCAACATAGAAGCAATCACAGCACTTACAGCTAGAAAGGTACACTAAATTGCTACTGTCGCAGGTGGCATTAAACCCTGGGAAAGAACTTAAAATCCAGAACAGGGTGACTGAAAAACTGTGTTATGGATATCACACTACACATGTTGCAGTGTCCACAAGGGAAGGTACCAAGTCTTGAATCCCTCACACTCATAACATCACCCCAATGTTTAATTTTGTCATTGCACAAACGTCTTTTCAAATTTAAGCTATTTCTTTAGAGAAAACATGGTCTCTCCCCAACTATACCAGCTGTGATAGGGTCCACAGTAAGAACATGCCAGTTACATTTGACAATGTCCATCACAACCACATTGTCATTGGTATAGGTCATTGTAAAGCAAAGTCTATTTCCCTTGTAATGTTTACCCATACCACATCCTGATAGTCTCAAATTATCAAAAACCTCATTCTTAGCTCTGTCTAGTATGGACTTACTATAACCCCTGTCATTAAACAAGAGGTCTAAAAGATCCACTTGAACTTTCAAATCATTAGGGTCCTTGCATATTATTTTAACCCTATGATATTTCCCTTTAACAATGTTTGAAAAAACAAACCTAGGATGCATGCTACCAAACTCCAGAAGACTATTCTTCCAACAAGGCTTGCAATAGAGGCTAGTAGATATCATGCCTAAATAATTCTTATGCAGAGTGACATCTAAAAAGTCAACACTAGTCATGGAATATGTCATTGTAAATTTCAGAAAATCAGTTGTCAATTCTAAGTAGTGGATAAACTCACATAGACCAGAATATTTCCCATCCCAAAACAGGAGAATATCATCCACAAAGCACCTATATAGGTGAACATGTGAGTAATAGATGCTATCAAACAAAAACTTCTTCTCCCAACAATAGACAACTAAATTAGCATAAGAATGTGCACATGGGGTGCCCATGGCGACACCCCATTGCTGCAAATAAAGTTGGCCATCAAACATAAAAATATTGTTAGACAAGACCATATCCAGCAAAGTACATAGCAATATCACATCATTATTTGCCATTATGTCCATATCATTTAGCATCTCCCTAATAGCTTCTAAACCATACTAATTAGGTATGGATGTAAATAAACTCTGTACAGTCCAGAGGTATACACATAAGCCCTTAATGCTGCACGTGTACCATGCCTGACAATATGTATGTAGACGGTCATGTAGATGGGTATAACACATAACAACTGGTATATATTTGCCATCATAGGTTATGCATTCAGACACCCCTGTCTGGCAAGTATCTGCACATGACATCTCACTGGGTAAGTACTCTAAGCTGCTAGGCATGAAACAATGCACTGTACAGGCTGCAGGCAGACTGGCTCAACACTGGCCTACATCTCCTATGGGGGAATGCACATGTACCTGCATATAAAGCAGGCTCAACAGGCATGTCACAGCACAGGGTAAGATACACCTGTGTGAAAGCACATAACCACAACCAATGTGAACACAGCCACAGCCGCATATGATTAGCTAGCATGATATTACAGTATATGGACTATCTGTTTTACACCATCCTCATATGTACCACTCACAGACTGACCCTACATATACTGGCCTGCTACACAGTTTGGTCTGATGGCTGTCTGTAGTATGGGACATGTTTGTGTATGGCCCTACAAACATGTACACCAATACAGAACCATACAGTGGAGCAGCATGTAACATCTGATGGGGGGGGGAACTAGAACAATGAAGTCTACCACAGTCTGTACACAGGCTAAGGTACATATTAGCAATACACACACTGTCAACATTCACCATAGGTACACAGACCTCAGTACTGTACAAACATCCACAGAGTGTCCAGGTAATGCCATGAAATGTAACCCCTACTGTACATAATATGTGTAGCAGTTGGATATATCACTGGCTTGTTCTCAGATATGATGACACTAATTATGGTGTACAGCACATATGCACCACTTCATGCACAAAATATGTACAAAGGTTGACAGAGGTGTGGCTGGAAGCAGATACACAGGGCCAATATTGACATGTTGCTGTGATAACCACATACATTTACTGTTGTAACAGGGTTTGTTGCAACATATGTCCTGTGAGGGATATGACGTCAGTGGCTATCACGGCTTTCACCATCTACAGACTGCAATCCTCACACTACCTTCTGCAGTCCACAGATAGATGCTCCATGGGTGACACATAAAACCAAAGACATAACACTGCCCAGTCTGCAGATGATCCTACAGATGGGGATTCCTCATAAACATGGAACTGACATGGCAGGTATTGAGACATTTATGACAGCCATATCCACACAAAGACTGTTAAACCAACATTACACCAAATGCAGTATAGCAGCACTTACAATCTGTAGTCAGGTCAGGCACATCCCTCTCCTGTTTGCTGCCCTGTTTCTACAGTGTATGTTGTTATAGAAAAACCCCATCCATCGGAGATGTTGTTTGTCACACAACAGATCAAGTTCCTGCTCACAGTGGATGAAAAGGGCCAACACCACCATAATGTTCCTAGATATTGGAGTGTGTTGCTATGCAATTGGCTATGGGAATGTTACCACAGCTGTTTCAAATGCAATCAGCTAGGGGAGGGCTACAATTCATGCAAAGGCCATCAGCTTATCATGAGCATCACTTAAAATACACATACTGCTGCCTAAACAAAGCAGGTGTAGATCTCCACATCCACCAGAGAGGGGGTGGGAGAGACAGACAGAGGCAAAGACATGTCAGGGAGGGGAGGGAGAGAAAAACTGAAGCATGCTTGTGTCACACACCTACCAGCACAGGGTATCAAACCCCTGAAAACTATATACTATCATGGCTCTATGCAGTTATTGTATGCGCCACATGGGCTACCTGTTGTGGAGCACTCACAACATATATGTGATGGTGAGTGACATCTGCAACAGGGATACAGTAGCTATACGGTAGGTGATGTACACGTGCCTGTCCACATGAACAGGTGCCAGCGTCAACACAGCCACACTCTCACAGGGACATACACACATTGACACACTTGGCAAGGCCAGGAGTACAACTCATCAGTAGTGGAATTGCCACATGACATCACTGTGCAGGTATCACATGCACCACACAGGTCATATGGGGGTTGTATGGGCAAAGGGTATGGGGATGTGTCTGACATCAGACAGCATGCTGCAGTATGGGGGTTGTAGGGAGTGTAGATGTGAACATATGCAGCATACAACATATACACAAACACACAGGGTGCCAGTACTGACATGCATGGGTGCATGTCTGCACAGGTGTGTGGTGTTCAACTGTGCCAGATGGCTGTACAAGGCTAGGTGATGGGTGTACCTTGGCATCAGGCCACATGATGATGGTCTGCATTGTGGCTCAGAGATGTAGTGTCTGTATTTGCCCACAAAGGTGGGTATTGTATCCCCCATCTGATCACCTGGGTGATTAATGTGTGTGGTCAATGCTGTGCATCGCTTGCCATGTATGTGTTCCTTAGTTCATGACATGGATGGTGTCTGGGATGTGCATACTGCCCACATGCATATACAGTGACATGTGGAACTGTACCTGAGGTGTCCGGCCCATGTTGTGAACACAGATTATCATCAGATGTGCCAGTCCTGCCCACCTATGGTGAGAAATGGTAATGGCCAGCAGGTTTACCCTGCACCTACATTGAGAGGATGCTAATGACATTCCCTGGTGTCAGTGGTATCTGTCCATACAGGGCATGTTGTCAGGCATGGTATGTCCATTGTGGTTCACATGTGATGACACCACAGTTGGTGCAGGTGTCCATTGGTTAACATGGAGGAGGTGCACTGTCCGCACATATGTGCATATTGGACAGATGAACAGGGTGACATGCCCTCTCTAGCCCACTGCTGTCAATCCATAGTTACTGTCAGTGGCCAATATGCAGTGTACTACCCACATATTGGCTGTTGCCTAGGCATGTGTGTGTGTATGAGACGTGGGTTGAGAGTGTGCTCTGGGTAATACTGGGGTTGCTAACTGTGATTGCCTGGATTGATGTCACATGTATGGGTTTGGCTTTGCACCCCAGCCTCTCAGCCATTTCACATCTGTTATCCCTTCATGGTGGACATTGTGATATATAGTAGAGCCACTATATAAGAAATATGCAAAATCCACTCCATCTTGCCCACAGGTGTCACACAATCACAACCACCTCTACACAGGATACGGGTTACAAACATACACATACACACCTGTCATATCTGGGAGTAGAACTCCTACTTACCTAGTTTATTACACTACAGCACTATGCAGTTATAGTACGTGCCACAGACATTACTGAGAACTTCTTCCACAAAAGTGTATTTTACAATGACTGACATCAGCAGGATTGCCAAAGTCGGGCATTTGAAATTGACTGCGAGTGACTAGCCTACAATGCATTGCTCCCTACACAGACAGTGAGACACACAAAACAGTCACAAGTGACATGTGTGGGCATAGAACCCCTAACCGAGGTCTATATCACACTACAGCATGGAGCTGTTATAGGACACACCACAAGGATTATTAGAGAGCCCCTTCCCCAAAGGTGTATTTCACAATGAATGACATCGGCAGGATTGCCAAAGTAGGGCATTTGAAATGTACTGTGAGTGACTAGTCTAAATTGCATTGCTCCCTACACAGACAGTGACACACACAATACATCCAGAACAGCCATGGGTGGGTATGGAACCCTACCATGGTTCTAATTCACACTACAGCAGTACGCAGTTATAGGATGTGCTACAGAGATTACTGGGATACAGCTTTCCCAGTGGTGTATTTTTAGGTGTGTGACATCAGCAGCCTTGCCAAAGGTGGGTATATGAGATGTAAGGGGTGTGAGTACCCTAAAAAGCATTGCTCTGTACACAATCAGACATGCACACAAACACTTGTCAGGTCTGGGGTTAGAACTCCTACCTAACTAGTTTATCACACTACAGTGGTACACAGTCATGGGATGCGCTACAGAGATCACTGGGCTACAGACTTCCCAGAGGTGTATTTCTAGGTGGGTGATATCAGCAGCCATGCCAAAGTTGGGCATATGAATTGTAAGGGGTGTGAGTACCCTAAAAACATTGCACTCTACACAGTCAGACAAGCACACACACACACACACACACACACACACACACACACACACACACACACACACACACACACACACACACACAGACACACACACACACACACATACATACAGTTGGCAAGTTTGGGGTTTGGACTCCTACCTAACTCCTTTATCACACTATAGCCGTACGCAGTTGCGGTACGTGCTATGTAGATCACTGGGCTACAGCCCTCCCAGAGGTGTATTTCTAGGTGGGTGAGAGCAGCAGCCTTGCCAAAGGTGGGTATATGAATTGTAAGGAGTGTGAGTAGCCTAAAAGGCATTGCTCTCTACACAGTCAGACACAGACAGACACGCACCCAAACACACACACACTGACATACATTCACACAGTTGCCAGGTCTGGAGTTAGAACTCCTAACTAACTAGTTGTTCACACTACAGCAGCAGGCAGTTATGGGATGTGCTATGGAGATTACTGGGCAACAGGCTTCCCAGAGATGTATTTCTAGGTGGGTGACATCAGCAGCCTTGCCAAAGTTAGGTATATGAATTGTATGGGGTGCGAGTACCCTAAAAAGCATTGCTTTCTACACCGTCAGACATGCACACAAACACTCGCCAGGTCTGGGGTTAGAACTCCCACCTAACAAGTTTATAACACTACAGTGGTACACAGTCATGGGATGCGCTATGGAAATTATTGGACTACAGCCTTCCCAGAGGTGTATTTCTAGGTGGGTGACATCAGCAGCCTTGCCAAGGTTTGATATATGAATTGTAAGGAGTGTGAGTACCCTAAAAAGCATTGTTCTCTACACAGTCAAACATGCACACAAACACACACAGTTGGCAGGCCTGGGGTTCAAACTCCTACCTAACTCCTTTATCAAACTACAGATGTATGCAGTTACAGGACATGCTATGGAGATTACTGAGCTACAACTGTCCCAGAGGTGTATTTCTGGGTGGGTGACATCAGCAGCCTTGCCAAAGGTGGGTATATGAATTGCAAGGAATGTGAGTAGCCTAAAAGGCATTGCTCTTTACACAGTCAGACATGCCCTGACACACAGTTGCCAGGTCTGGAGTTAGAACTCCTACATAACTAGTTTATCACACAACAGCAGTACATGGTTATGGGATGTGCTACGGAGATTACTGGGCTACAGTCTTCCCAGAAGTGTATTTCTAGGTGGGTGACATCAGCAGCCTTGCCAAAGTTGGGTTTATGAATTGTAAGGGGTGAGAGTACCCTAAAAAGCATTGCTGTCTACACAGTCAGACATGCACACAAAGACAGTCGGCAGGTCTGGGGTTAGAACTCCCACCTAACTTCTTTATCACACTATAGCCGTAAGCAGTTACAGGACATGCTTCAGAGACACACAAATGCACACACACAGACTCACACATGCACAGTTGACATGCGGGGGGGGGGTTGATCTCCTCCCTAACTATGTTCTCACACTACAGCAGTACGCAATTAGAGGACGTGCTATGGAGATTTCTGGGCTACAGCCTTCCCAGAGGAGTATTTCTAGATGGGTGATATTAGCAGCCTTGCCAAAGGTGGGTATATGAATTGTAAGGAGTGTGAGTAGCCTAAAAGGCAATGGTATTTACACAGTCAGAGACAGACAAACATGCACACAAATGCACAGTTGCCAAGTCTGGGGTTTGACCTCCTACCTAACTACTTTATCATACTACAGCAGTACGCAGTTATGGGATGCACTACAGAGATTACTGGGCTGCAGCTTTCCCAGAGGAGTATTTCTAGATGAGTGACATCAGCAGCCTTTACAAAGGTGGGTATATGAATTGTAAGGAGTGTGAGTAGCCTAAAAGGCATTGTTCTCTACACAGTCAGACATGCACACAAACACGGACACACACAGTTGCCAGTTCTGGGGTTAGAACTTCTACCTAATTAGTTTAGCACACTACAGCAGTACACAGTTATGGGACACACCACAGAGATTACTGGGCTACAACCCTCCCAAAGGTGTATTTCACATTGGATGACCTAAGCAGGCTTGTCATAGTAGTGCTATGGGGTGGGCGGTGTGTGCATGGGTCATAACTCATTCATGTAGGGGTAACATGCCACATGCGGCCACACGGGTCATATGTCACAGGTACGTGTATAAAGCTACTAGATGACTACTTCCTTGTACAGTCATGTTGCACAGCTGGCAAGTGCACCACATAGTCTGTGGTGCTGACAGGTACTGGTCACTAGTATCTGCAGTGAGTGACATCTGCACCACATGTGTTTAGGCCCTTTGGCTGTGTGCTGGGTGGGACAGGCCTGGATGGCTCCTTGTCACTGTCATCCTCTTCCACACATCTATGTCCATCTACCTTTGACTTATTATAGTGTGTTGTCCTTACATATATGTCTGTATTCCTATCCACTTTGTGTGCAAGGCAAGAGTAGTGCATACTGACAAGTGTCTGCACTAACAAGTGCAACTGCCGGATATGTCTGGTCCACTGGTGTTTGCAGACACGGCTTTCATGAAGTGTGTGAGCATGCCCAGTATGACATTTCAGTATGTTGTCGACTGACATTGCCTTCATTTCTTTGTGTGTGAGCATGCCCAATAAGGCTGTCTGTATTGCATGTGTGGATCATGTCCAGGTGGTTTGTACTGCAGTGCTGATCTTTGTGTTGTACAATGACAGATAGCATGTTGTGTCTGCAGGGTATCCATCGATCATTTGGCATTGACTGTTGCTACATGTCTGCATAACAGGGGGAACACCTGACTATTTCTATGTTTCTACACAGGAATGGGGGGGTGCACCTGACTGTTACTATATTTCTGTGTAGGATGGGGGGCACACCTGACACTTGTACACATTTGCTAGGACTGTACTGGTATGTCAAGTACTCCATTTCAGTCTGTAGTCTTACCTATCATGCTGGCTAGGCCATACCAGTGTACTACAGTTCTTATTTTTTGCTTACCTACATATTAGTTTCTGACTTCCTAGCCTTCACAACTGACTTCCCACTACCTGGCCTGCTGTAGTCTGTCTGTGTAGGCCTGGGGGTGGTTACCCATAGCCCTCATTCAGAGGCCATAGTACAGCATTTGTTTGTATTTGTCTACACTTGTCCTGCTGGCTGTGACTGTTGTTGGGTATGTGACCCTCATCCTGACTGGCATGTGTGAGTCCTTTACCTTGCGGGTGTCCCAGTATCGAGGGTGGTGCTGCAGGGCTGCCTATGTTGGATGCATATAGTACACGCCATACGCATGGGTAGGCACAGGTAGTGTAATGTTTGGCATCCCTTTTACTGTATGTGAGAGTCAGAGAGAGGTGCTTTTCCCTGGGTCCCTCCCATGTCAGAGTATGTGCTATGCGTTGCCTCTTTGCCAGGGTCAGGGCATACTGGGCATGCCTCCTTCTGCCTACTGGGGCAGGCTCAGGTTGTTCCTCACTCTGTGCCTGTGCAGGTCTTGACATTGGTGGGGTCTGTGTGGCCCTGCCCCATGCTGCTCCTGCTGCAGCTGTTTCTGCAGGATCATATTGTGTAGCATGGCACATACAAGTATGATTTGGGTACATGTAGTGGGTGAATACTGCAAGGCTTTACCAGATGTGTCCAGGCACCAGAACCTTGACTTGAGCATCCCAGACACATGCTCTGTTATTATTCTTGTTTGTGTGTGTGCCTCATTATGGAGTTATTCTTCAGGTGTGTGTGTGTTTGTGATGAATTTCTTCAGCCGCTGCTCCAGTGCGTATCCAGCATCCCCCACTAGGTGACCACGTGGGATGTCCCTATTGGCAAATTTCTGGTAAAGCTGTGTCAGATGCCAGATGTGGGAATCGTGATAGCTTCCAGGGCAGCCAGCACACACATTCAGTATTATGCCCTGGGCATCACACATGACATGGCATTTGATAGAGAGGAAGCCCTTGGGGTTGATGTAGAACCCACCCTGCTCACCGGGTGGTGTTTTGATGCATATATGCGTGCAGTCTATTGCACCCACTTCCCCAGGGTATTCTGCTATTTGGTGGAAGAGATGCATATTGCTGGCCAACGCCTCATGGGTGATGGGGAAATATACATGCTCACTGACATGTGGTGACATGGCATTCAGGAACTGGTGGAGTACACTGGATGCTGATGCCTGTTTAATTCCCATCATATCCCCAGCTGGCCTTTGGAAGGTACCTGTAGCTAGTATTCTTAGGCCTACACATACCTTGGTGTCCACTGGGATGGGTTCCCCTCTGTTAGTTCTGTGTGTGAGGCAGCTCCATGATTTGCTGTAGGAGGTCCCTGCCCACCCTATAGTGCTCCACTATCTCCAGCTCATGTAGCCCTTGGTAGGTTACCCTGGGTCTGTAGACTCTTCTCTGTCTCCTCACTGTGGGTTGGTCGGCAGCATTCACATCCTCACCACCCTCAGCTTCTTTCACAAGTTGGATGATAGCTATTGTAGCCCCTAACATTTTGCTGTTGTGAGTGTTAAAAGTAACCCGTTGGTTTACACTGGTGGTGCAGAGTGTGGGAAAAACCAGAGGAGTAGGTGTTTGCATAGTTTATAGTAGTGTTCTGGGCTCAGCTGGTCTGCTGCCTGTGTAATTGGCTGGTTCTGATGCATTGCACCTGGCAGCTAACCTAGTGCCCCTTGATTACCTTCCTACTGCTGTTTTCCCTTCTCATTGCCCTTCTTCTTCAGCCCGGGGGTGCACCGCACAATCGGTGTACTCTTATGTGCACACTGCTGCTATTTCCTGGTTTAACTTCCTTTTTCTTCCTGTACATCCGGTGAGCAGCACGCACACCCACTTACACTTTGTCAAACGTGCTAGGCAGGTTTAGAGACACCCTTTAGCTTAGCTGTGCTAAGCTAGGAGCAAACCCGAGCCACATGGCTCCAATCTGCTTACAGTATGCCTGACACACCCACCTATGATGTCACCTACCTCCTAGTCTTGCACTCGGCTATTCACTATTGTGACCTGCCTCACATGCTGGGGAAAACTGGGATTCACTATCCTTCCCCTCATTTGCATAGGATTTCCTGCTAATGCATAGTTACATGTGTCACACTGAGCCTCCCCCCTTAGCAACTGCTATTCACTGGCCAGGTTGTCTTTTGCCTGACATTGACTTGCATGGCAGAATACTGATGTTAGTTGGAATGTTTGTTTTAGGTTTATTTTCTTATTTTCCCACCGATCCCGTCTGCGCGCCGCTGCCCTATACTTAAACAGCTGTGATTGGCGATAATAAAATAAAAGTTGTATTTTTTACATTTTATATTGTTTGCAATGCTAATGGCCTTCCTCAATGATATGCAGCCTTTATTTGGAGCTGTCATGTCTCCATTTTGGGTTTTGCAGAACCGTACTTAGTTACTAACCGAGTACTTTTCTGCAAATTATGCTAGTCCTGCACGCCCTGATTCCAGCTTCCTGGATAGCAGATTTACCTCATTTGCATGATTTTTCAACTGTGAATGGGGTAATTTGCATATGGGGGCTGGGAACGTGCAGCACTAGTGCAAGAGCGCTCACGCACATCAAACGAGCACGTACGTGGATCGCTTGGCCGCCATATTGCCAATATTACCTCTTACACTAATCATGCACGCCATGCAAGCTTTTGAGAATCCGGGGGAGTTATATGGATTTTTTATAAGAAGAGTAGAAGACAGAAAAATAAGAGAGCAGGGGAAGTCGATGTCGTGTATGTATACATAGGAGAGATATTTAGGAATAATTTGTACTAGCAGGGGTATAGCCAGGAGTCATTTGGGAAAAATTTTAATTTTCCTTTGAATATATGTCCATTGTTGAGGAGTCTAAATTGGAGGCAGAACTGAATGCTAAGATTTTGTGATACAAATGGAGTAAAGAGTATTTTCTGCTGTATTGTGAGCTTTGTAAATCAAATGAAGATGTTTGTCAATAGAGTGGATAACTCTGTTAGCGGAGTGGAGTTGCAGTATACGTCTTAGGACAGGGCATTTCTCAGGGGAAAATTCTAGAGATGAGGAGGTGAGATACCTCAAGCCAGTTCAGGAGCCTGAGGGTAATTGAGTGATGTGTGGAGTATCCCTTGTTGGAAGCAAATCTGGCTAATTTATTATAACATTGCTCTAGTTTAGTTTTCAGGTTGGTGATAAGAGCAGAGGCATACCTGAGTGTAGGTAGTAGGCAGATAGATGCTAGTCAGTCAGATATTGTTTGGCTTTATATAACAAACCTCACTTCTGATGTTTTTTTTTTTTATTAACTTTTTGGAAGTGGAGGTTGAATGTCATTTTATCTACTATAACCCCTAGTAATTTAGCATTTGAGACTACCTCAATATTTGTGTTGTTTGCAGATATGATTTGGAAGTCAGTTTTACATTTGGTATGACAGGAGTGAAAAGGAGAAGTTTAGTCTTTTTGGATTAAATATTAGGTCTTATTTTGTTAGACAGTTTTCTGCGGGAGAGAATGAATCTTGTGTGAGCTGTCGAAGAACTATTGGATTTTGGGCAGAGAAGATAAGGGCTCCATTATCAGTGTATTGGACAACATTTGGCCTATTTTGAGGCAGTATATAATTTATTGCTGAATATATTAAACAGTAGTGGCCTTAGTATGGAGCCTTGTGGAAATCTGGCAGAGACCATGAAAAGGTAGAAATGCTAGATAGCTATTTAACAGCTTAGGATCTGTCAGACAGGCAGATGAGGAACCAAGAGAGTAGGATAGATCAATTGAGGCTAGCTGCTGGAGCAGTTTATTATGTCAGTCAGTGACAAAGGCTTTAGATTGGTCCAAGAAAAGGGCAAAAACAATATTGCCAGTATTGCTGCTATGATTACTGCTCTTATAGAATTTATTAGAACAATACTTGATACTGTGGGTTTGGATAAAGCCATGTTAAGTGGAGGATAGGTTATTGGTCAAAATGTGGTTGACCAGTAATTGGCTTAGTTCTGATGTCATTCAAAGCAGATCCAGTATCTGTCCAGTATCTGTTAGCCTGGGATGACATGATTGAAAGACCTCAATGCTTTGCTAGAGATGGTTTTCATCAGTCACCCCTGGGATTTTGGTTACTGGATAAGGCTGTTGCCATTGTCATAGTGCCTTTTTAGGCAATGACACAAGAACAGAATTGCTGATGTAAAAATGTCTTCTAACCACTAGGAGTGGAAACCAGAAACTGCACTCACTGGAAGCAGTCCTCACCTTGGAAGATGTTGATATTTGTATAGTCACTGAGACCTGGTTTAAGGCTGCAGAGAGCACCCCAGCAATATCAGGTTACATTTCCCTCAATGCATTCAGACCACAGACTGAAGGCATGAGTACTAAAGGTGGTGGTGTATCAATATTCATTAAAGATAAATACACCCCTAGATTGGTTAAACAGCATGATTCCCTGGAATTACTTCAGGTGCAATTGACTGTAGGTATGACCCTCTTCTGGTCATTGCCAGCTATAGGACCCTTCCATGGATCAGGACAGCCACTCAGCCTACCTGGATATACTTGAGTCAATCAAGAGTGAACCAAGCACCCTGATTTTGGGTGAGGTTGATTACTCATGCATTGACTGGGTAAATTATATGTGTTCTAACTCACTTTCCCAAAGACTCCTGAACTTTGTTAACTCTAATGCCCTTGACCAGCTAGTTGACACACCCACAAGGGGCTCAAACATCCTGGATTTGGTGCTCACCAACATGGGGGGACCACTGCACCATCCGCAGTGTGTGGCCATCCCTGGTGAGATCTGACCTCAAATCAGTCTCGCTAGAAGTAACTATAGCTCAAGGACTCCCCTTTATCAACAAATGGACTAAAAAATTCTCCAAGACCAATTACAAGACAATCATTAGACCCTCTACTCATCACTCATTAGACCCATTATAGAGTACAATGCCCCTTTTGGTATGTACCTCACAAGACATCTAAAACAACTGGAAAGGCTGCAGAAATACTTCACAAAGAGGATTACCAGCCTCAAAGAGATGCCCTACGCAGACCGTCTCAAAAAACTCCAGCTTTACTTCGTCGCATATCGCCTACTCAGAGGTGATCTCTGCCTAACATACAAAGCTATATCAAACCCAGAGCTGTTGGACATGTTCCTCTTAAAGAAATCCCATTCCTTCCAAGCTACACACTCTAGGGACCTAAACCTTGTCACCACAATAAACAG
Organism: Protopterus annectens; assembly: GCF_019279795.1. NCBI lineage: Eukaryota > Metazoa > Chordata > Ceratodontiformes > Protopteridae > Protopterus > Protopterus annectens. The sequence goes on from NC_056734.1 coordinate 200,696,505, forward strand.
AACATGCCGGAGGGATAGAGTCCTGTCCCAGAGACTTCCCATACTCTGGAATAAACTACCTATCTATATCAAACAAAGCTCCTCATTAGCAATCTTCAAGAAAAATGTTTATGATTGGATGGGAAATAAAAAATTCACCCCGGGAATCATCTCTGTGGCTCTGCTCGACAGTGGCACAGGAAAATTATTTTCTTGGGTGGCAAAAGCCAGGGTACCTTTTTGGCTGGGCTTGTATAGGCCCCAGGGCCGATAGCCTAGTACCTACCTATGAACCTATAAGTACCTCACCAAGAGGATCACTAGCCTCAAACAGATGCCCTATGCAGCTCGACTGAAGAAACTCCAGCTGTACCTACTCAGAGGTGATCTCTGCCTGACATTCAAGGCCATGTCCAAACCAGAATTGCTGGACATGCTCCACCTAAAGAAAACCATATCCCCTCGAGCCACATGCTCTAGGGATCTAAACCTCACCACAACAATAAACAGAACAGGCTGAAGGGATAGATTCCTGTCCCAGAGACTTCCCATGCTTTGGAACAAGATCCCAATCTACATTAGGCAGAGCTCCTCGCTAACACTCTTCAAGAGAAACCTTGACGAGTGCATGGGAAAGAGAAATTTTACCCCGGGGATCACTTCAGTGGGTCTGCTGGATAGAGGCACAGGGACCTAATCTAAGGTGGTGGCGAAAGCCAACACATTCTGGCTAGGCTTCTAAATATCTTTGGGCAGATAGCCTAGTACCTACCTATGAACCTATAAATAGCTTCATAGCCCCTCCCCCACTGATGGACCAGACACCTATGTTAAGTTATACAACAATGCTTTCTATAAGCACCTGTACAAATGTATTGACTTTTCCTTACCTGATAGAACCAAAGCAAGATCTTCATGGAAAACCAAAACTGTGTGGTGGACAACTGCCATTAATAGACTATACAAAAGGAGAATGAAATTATTGTCTAAGAGTAGGAAGGAAACGTCTCAAAACTGGAAACACTCCCTCATCAACTTAAGCAAGTAAGTCTCTCAGTGAAGTCTTCCAAAGTTAGCTACAAATCCAGATTAGCTTCTCTAACTATGGATAACCACAAGGTGTTTTTTAGTTACATCCGTAACCTCAAAGTTAAGGCCCAGATTTGTGCTGAATGTTATATAATGGTATTACATATACAGAACCTGTGGATACAGCAAACCTGCTGGCTGACAAGATCATTGAAAACTTCACTCACCTGTTCCTGTCACATATACCCTAAAGCATCCCTAACACGTCCCCCACCTTGTATCTCTGAGGAGCAGGTCTTAAACTCTCTCTCCAAGGCCAAATACACAGCCTCTGTAGGACTAGACAACATCCAAAACTGTGTTCTACATGGGTTAAAACAGGAATTAGCATCATTATTGGGCACACTTTTCAATCACAGCATAAGCACTGGCTTTGTCACAGCGGAATGGAAAACAGCTACCATCATCTCTTTGCACATAGTGGGTGCATCTATGGACCCTGGGAACTATAGACCCATTAGCCTGACCAGGCTTATCTGCAAGGCAATGGAATGAATCATCATGGACCTTATTAGCAAAGATATAGGAAATCTCCAAATGCTCGGCCCCACCAAGTTTGACTTTCTCAAGGTGTAGATCATGCTTGTTGAACTTGGTGGACTTCTTCGAGACAGTCACTAAAGCCCTGGATGAGGGCAAATCTGTGCATACAGCCTATCTTGACTTAGTCAAGGCCTTTGACACAATCCCCCACTCAGGCATCATTGTTAAACTCACTCAGCTGGGTATCAACTCATATATTGTCAAGTGGGTTGCAAACTGGCTCAATGATGGAACTCATATGGTCAAAATAGGGGACTCCACCTCATCTAGTAGACCCATAACCAATGGTGTTCCACAGAGATCAATTCTGGGACCCCTACTGTTTTGAATCTACTTCACCGAAGTACAGGTTAGAACTAAAGGACTGTGGCTGACAATGTTTGCTGAAAATTGCATACTGGGAGTGATCATTGAAACCCCTCGTGATGTCAACATCCTGAAAGAAGGTCTTACGCAGACTAATGACTGGTGCCAAAGTCATGGTCTTAAACTTAATGCAAACAAATGCATTATCATCCCTTTTGCAAGGGTGATGCTCCTGCAAACTAATATGTCAATAGCAATACTCTAAGCATACTGCCAGTGGTGAGAGATGTGGGCTAACTTTGATCACCATGTCTCCACAGTGGTAAGAAGGGCATTTTATAATGCTCATCCCATTAGTAAGGGCATTGATAAAAAGAGGTTATAACGCCCCTGTACTCTTCCCTCATTGGACCAATAATAGAGCACAATGCTGTCTTTGGTATGTTCCTTTCCAAACACCTGCTGCAATTGGAGAGACTACAAAGGTTCCTTACAAAGAAAAATTAGAGTATTCAAGACTAGTCTTAGATGGATATGGACAGACAGAAATCATTATCACTTTACTCTGTGTCATACAGACTGCTTAGAGACAAACTATGCCTTGCATATAGAGCAGTTTCCGACCCAGCTTTAATGGAAATGATGCACATTTGCAAGTCAAATGGCACACAGGTTGCTCACTCATAGGACCTTAATCCAGTATGTGATATCAACAGAACTTGCTGGACAGAAAGATTTGTCTCACAGAGATTGCCCCACCTTTGCAAAAGCTTCCTATTTGTGTTACTAAAGTCCTTTTTTGTCCCTGTTTAAGTGTAATTTGAATGAATTTGGATGAGTAACCAGAAATTCACCCCAGGGGTTCCGCATATGTCCCTCTTGGACAGGGAAAATAGGTGCTGATTTTAGAGTCTGCTTGAACCACACACCCTTAGGAACACAGGTTGAACTTGGCTAGGCTTGTAAGGCCCTGGGGCTGTTAGCCTAATAACTTTCTATGATCCTATGATGAATTGAGAATGTATACATGTTTTTAAGAGTTTTAACAGAGGGGAAAGTTTGGCTATGGGTCTATATCTGGAAAGATCAGTTGTTCTCCTTCCTTTGTGCAGGGGTAGGACAAATGATTTCTTCCACGGGGGGGGGGGGTGCCATAAGACTGTTGGATGAAGCTGTTGCTAAGTATTGAGAAGGGATATGCAATGGCACCCTGCTGCAAATTTTAGGTATTCAGTAGGCAAATTGTCTGCAGCTGGGCTGGTAGGTTTTAATTTAAGTAGCTGCTTTTTAGTGATAGGGGTTGGGAGAGTGCTGACACAGAAAGTGTTATGGTTGCCATTAAATTGGAAGTTAAGCTGGAGTGAATCGATAGTGTTTAGTTAAAGAAGTGATTTTATGGTTTTGATGAAGTGGGAGTTAAATAATGAAGTGATATTGTCACGGTGAATGTCTTCACATGGATTGGCCTGCTTTATTCTACCCAAGGGTAAAAGCTTTCTTAGTGAAGCTCCACAAAGTAATATGATTTTTGGTGAGTGTTTTTTTTTAATAATTATTTTATCATTTTTAACTCTTATTTTGGCTTGATTTTGAGGTTGCCTGAATTTTTGGAGATTGTTTCCTGCATTTTAGTTAATGGGACATGTTCTTGATACCTTAACCCTAGCATGCATTAATTTTTTGGTTGGTACAAATGGCCGGGGGGGAGGGGCAGTGTTTTGTTTGGTCCTCATATTTTATGGTGCTGGTCCAATTAAAACATTGAGGAAGGTAGTATTAAATAGGTGGACTGCATAATCTAGGTAAATGACTTTGAAAATAGCCCAGTTTATAGAGGTAAGAATGGTTAAGAAACTGTCTTTATTAAAGTTTGATAAATTTTGTACTTCTTTCAAATGGTATTTCTTGGGATGAAGAGTTCTGCATCTAAGAGGAAAGACTGGTAGATAATAACTAAATGTCTCTGTAAGATGCCTGAAGATGACATTTCATAAGGTTTGTTTGTTGGAGACTAGCCTAGTGTTAGTTTTCTTCCTATTTGACATGTTGAGTCTGGGTATGAAAGAGCTAACAGTATACATTTAGTGACAGTGAAGAAGAGTTAGATGGGAGGGAGAGACACTCTAGGTTTATGTCACCCAGGATTATTGTTTCATGGTGAATATTTCATGTAATCCAGGAAAGGACATTTTCTAATGGATTAATGTTATTACCATGTGGGATATATAAAGCTATGACACAGAGGCTTTTCCTGTCATTTAGTCTAAGGAGAGAGATGAAAATGTCAGCATTATTGAATGTGTGGGAGTATTTGGCTAGAGACAGAGTTCCAGGGTGTTAGAATATATTATAGTTACATCACTGCCATTTTTGCCTTTCTGTTGAGTCTATATATGTTGTAACCTAAAGGGGGATTTCCTTATGTTTGATACCTGGCTTTAGGAACATGGGTATTTAACTATACATAATGGTCAGTTGTTTTGTTAATAATGCTTCTAATGATAATAGAATTTTAGTGTGGACTGAATATATTGGTGAAAGAGTGGACAACACCCAGACATATTCATACTAGGCCCAGAGTTAAGGTGAATATCACCAGCAAGTTATATTTTTTAGGGGAGAGAGAGCACAGGGAAAAAGTGGTTTATGTTTTATTCTGGTTCTAGGGTGAGTTTTCACATAGATTGGGTGATATTGCAAGAAATGATCATCTAAAAAATCTATGTAGGCCCTATTTAGAGGTGATATAAAGGGGATGCTGGCAGTAATGCTGTTGGGGGGGGGTTTAAGGGTTATTTGAAAATCAATGGAGGGAAGGTGGCTCTGGTATGAGGAGGAGTCTGTGAGTATGGTGAATATAACAATACCATCTGAAGCCACACTTCCAGTTCCGCTTCTGTTCTCCCGACCAGATCATTCTAACAGGGCTATATTGTCAACCACCCATTTTACATTTTAAGAGTGACCATCCCTACCACTCAAAAATGAATATAATAAAAGGACAAATGATTAGAGTAGCTAGAATGACTTCTGACAAAACAGAACTGATGGAAGAAATGGAAATACTACACAATATGTTCAAGGAAAGGGGATATCCTGACCACATGATTGAATCTAACAAAAAAGTTGTAATAGATAGATTGGATACACTATACAAACCCCTACTAACAAATACAGGTGCTATTGGGGTAGAAAATACGTTTAGCACCAGAAAAGATGAGGAAGAGAAACTTCCTTTTTCGATTTTGACACACTTTAATGGTGTCATATGGATTAAAAAATGCATCAACGATGCATGGGAAATGTTTAGTAAAATGCCTAATAAGACAGATGTTTTCCAATTACCACTTAGATATGCTTTTAGGAAGAACAGAAATTTGAAAAATATATTTGAGAAAAAGAAAAACATTCCAAGTGGAGCAAGTAGTAAATATGGTACTTTTAGATGTGGTAGGTGTGCACAATGTGTTTTTATGGCAGATACTAAAGAATTGGAACTACCAAATATAAATTTGAAATTGATAGGTAGTAAATACTACAGTTGTTACACAAAAGAGGTGGTATATCTGTGTTACTGTAAGAAATGTCTGAAATACTACATAGGGAAAACTGAACGTAATTTAAGGGCACGTATATATGAACACAATAGAGATATTATCAAAATGAACGACAACAATGCCTTATTTAGACATACCCGGATATGTAGAGATGCAGATTTTAAATTTTGGATATTGGAAGAGGTGGTGAAGCAAGAGAGAGGGGGGGATTGGGAAACCAAACTGGAATTTAGGGAGATGGTTTGCCAGTTAAGGTTGGATGCATGTGGAAATTATGGATTGAATGACCACATATCCATCAACCCAGCCCTTAAGATTCTCGCTGATGACCCAAAGAGACATCGATAGATGGTTAACTGTTGTAACTTATGTAAATAAATAAATAAATAAAATATTCAGATTCAGTCCTTATGGAGCATGTACATATTATATATTTTGTTTTATTAAGGGTGTACCTTAAAACATAGTTGTTTAACACTATTTAAGGTACAAGAATAAATGTGGTTTTAACATACAATATTTTTATACTATATATACATTTTATACACATTTTATACTTATTTTTATATATTTTTATATATTTATTGGTATTTATACACTAAATTAATGTATTAATAAGAAATGAGTATTTCATGTCACAATTTCTTTGATGATTTTACTTATATTTAATTTTTACAACATTTATACAAGTTGTAAACAAAATTATGAAATGTTAAGATCATGAATTCTTATGAACCTCTACAACTTTGCATTATATTCAAGTGTAAATTATTAAAGGTTCGGTTCAGCATTACCTCAATGTTAATTAGTGTCAATTAATGGCCAGCCTATTAGAAGTCAAGATTAATTAAGTGTGTTTTACTTAGATATATTTAAACTGAAGATTTGTATGTGTAACAGATTCTGATGAAGTCTCCATATGGGAGATGAAAGCGCTTAATCTGTTTTTTTTTTTTGTCAAATAAATTGGTGTCTTGAAACGTTTTACCTAGTGGTCTGTTGGACTTGGACCTTGAATTTATCGAAACTGAGTTTCCACGTTTTATTAAGAGGAAAACCTTTATTGTTACTGGAGAACAGCACCTACAACTGCATTTTTTCTGTTTGGAACATGGGTATTTAACTATACATAACGGCCAGTTGTTTTGTTAATAATGCTTCTAATGATAATAGAATTTTAGTGTGGACTGAATATATTGGTGAAAGAGTGGACAACACCCAGACATATTCATACTAGGCCCAGAGTTAAGGTGAATATCACCAGCAAGTTATATTTTTTAGGGGAGAGAGAGCACAGGGAAAAAGTGGTTTATGTTTTATTCTGGTTCTAGGGTGAGTTTTCACATAGATTGGGTGATATTGCAAGAAATGATCATCTAAAGAAATCTATGTAGGCCCTATTTAGAGGTGATATAAAGGGGATGCTGGCAGTAATGCTGTTGGGGGGTTATTTGAGTTTTATTTGAAAATCAATGGAGGGAAGGTGGCTCTGGTATGAGGAGGAGTCTGTGAGTATGGTGAATATAACAATACCATCTGAAGCCACACTTCCAGTTCCGCTTCTGTTCTCCCGACCAGATCATTCTAACAGGGCTATATTGTCAACCACCCTTCACTCACCAAATCAGTAATAGTAAATCACTTCTCTCAAAACAAACAAAAATAAGAAAAGGAGAAAAAAGAGAATTGGCAAATAGTCTTTAATCTTTGTACTTCCCTCTTTCCTATCACAATCTCACTTTTCATATTACTCTTCTGTTTCTTGTTAGTATATATTATATAGCCAGAGTGCAAAACTGAGATAGTGTAGTGATTAGATGCCCGGCTTTACATACAGCTGTTCATGGTTCGAGTACCAAGACAGGCAAGTTATTTTATTACTAGGTGGATTACAAACTGGCTCACAGATAGAACCCACAGTGTGAAAGTAGCTGACTCCAAGTCAGACTGCTGACCAGTCATGATATGGAGTCCCACAGGGTTCAATTCTGGGTCCTCTCCTGTTTGGTATCTACTTCTCTGAAGTCCAGGCCAACACGAAGGGACTCTGGCTGACAAAGTTCGCAGACAATTGCGAGTTGGGAGCTATTATTAACTCCCCAAGTGATGTTGACATCCTGCAGAAAGGCCTCACTGAGACCAATGACTGGTGTCAGAACCATAGCCTTAATCTCAATGCCAAAAAATGTGTCATCATCCCCTTTGGGAAAAACTCAATTCCCATGAATTACCACATTGATGGTAGTCCACTGAACACAATAGGCTTTATAAGACATCTGGCAACACAGGTTGAGAGCAACCTCTGTTTTGACCACCACATTGCCACTGTTGTCAGAAAGTCCTTCTATGTGGCACATCTCATTACTAAAGGTTTTGCATGCAGGAAGAAAGAGGTCATTGTCTCCCTCTACTCTTCTCTCATTAGGCCAGTCATCGAGTACAATGCCCCATTTGGCATGTACCTCACTAGACACCTGCAGCAACTGGAGAGGCCGCAAAACTACCTCACAAAGATGATCCTAGGCCTTAAACAGTTGTCCTATATGGACAGACTCAAACAACTCCAACTATTCTCTGTCTCATATTGCCTACTTAGAGGTGATCTCTGTTTGACTTAGAAAGGCATGTCTGACCCAGCTCTGTTAGAAATGCTACATCTAAAGAAATCCCAATCCCTCTGCACCACATGCCCCAGAGACCTCAACCTCATTACCACAATCAGCAGAACATGCTGGAGGGACAGGTTCATAACCCAGAGATTGCCCATGCTATGGAACAGATTACCCATACATGTCAAACAGAGCACCTTGCTGGCCCTCTTTAAGAGAAATCTTGATGAGTGGATGAGAAACAGAAAATGCTCCCCAGGGATCACTCTAGTGGCTCTACTCGACAGAGGCATTGGGAACTAATGTAAGGTGGCACGATGCCAGGCTAATCCTATGGGCTAGGCTTGTAAAGGCTCCAGGGCCATTAGCCTAGTACACACCTATGAACTTATGAACCTATAAGGAGAGTAAGCACACACGCAAAGAACAGATTTCTTCCCTCCATTCAGAGTTCATCACTATTTGAATGACCTCTTAATTGTTCAACTTATTTAAAAATCCAAGTAAAGTCATCTGTGAAGAGACAGCACTCCCACCCTGACCTAGCCTGTAACACAAATAATACTTGGCAAATTATCAAGTAGGTAAAATGAAAAGCTTATTTATTTGCTGTATCTAAATAACATTAGCTAGGCGCAGTGTACATATAATTATCCTGCCTTTTCTTTGGTTGTCTCATCAGGTTTCCCTGCAACATTTGGTCTTTCTAGTGTATACATTTAAAATACAAGGTGTACTACTACCATTGGGTCAAATTACCCATTTTACTGGTCTTAAAAGATTTCAATCAACATAAACTCCCAAATGTTAGAAAACTCCACACGGGATACATTTAGAACCACAAACCAAAGATCTGAATGAAATGATGTCATATACCAAGCAGGACTGTGGATTATATATTCAAAGACAGTCTCCATACACCAATTCTCTATCAATCTGTCAGGGGTCTGCCATAAAGAATGAGCAGTCTACCATGTCCAGTCCAACAGACACCACAAGAAAGCACAAAATAAATCATTCCATCATCTAAAAAAAACACTGTACCAACACATTTTTGCACATCATGGACACCCTACAGTCCACATAAGTCATTGAAAAATAGCAAAAACCAAAGAAATAACTAAGTATATGAAGCAGCTGAACAATCAGAACAGAATTTCAATATTAACCTTTATATACCATCTCTCTCCACACTCCCTAGGCCCAATGGTCAGTAACCTGTCATATTTATCAGGGGTTTGTAGTGAAGAAAGAGGAATTCACCATGTTTTGTCCAATGGACTTTACAAAACAACATAAAAGGAATGACTCCATCATTAAATTATTAGACTAATAAAGGTTAATATTAACTCCATGTTAATAATATGTTTAATTTCACTCATATATGGACTATAAGTAAATGCATGTGATTATGTAACATTAATTCATATGACATACATTTAGCAATGTTTGCACTACCAAATTCAGTAGGAAAGAAATTTCCAAGCACAAAGCTGTCTTTTAGTGCAAACAGCTGGGATTTAGGCGAAAGTTAATCAGAGGAAAAACACTCAAAGAAGGGGGAAAAACAGAAAATGATTAATCACGCTGATTAATTTTCATGAGATAATTTAGATATATAAATCTGCTCATTCATCTTGTATAAAATTACTTTTCGTTTTCCTCTCCCCCATAATTATTTAGTAACCTTGAGAGTACTCATATAGAGATATTTTAATTAACTTTATAGGCATTATTTAATATATGAGTATAATGAAATAACATAAAACACAAGATAAATTATTGATTCTTTCTCCCAATCATGTTCTTTATTTGCCACTTTTATATTTAATTTATGATTTTGATACAAGAGTTTTTTCTTACTGCTATTTTAACCAAATGATATGCAAATGAGAGTAAACATTATTTTACTAACAATGCTTTGAAGTTCATATGGCTGTTTTTCTTTACTTAACTATTAAGTATTTTAAATTATTAATGTGTGATTATCATGACTTGAAGAATGTAAAATAAGTTCAAATACTTTTTCTTTACTTAGGTGATTGAAATGTTCAAGAAGAAAGTTTTTTTGTTTCCTGCTTTTTGTTTCTGTTCAGTTATTTTTTAAGCATTTTTTTTATCAGACATTAGACCAGCTCATATCTTCTGTAATACTAGTTAGATTATTATTGTTGGTGCATGATGTAGGTTCCTCTAAGGGTTTGAATATTTGACATCCTGAATACAAATATATTTTAATTCACTCCAGATACAGAAGATGAATTTTAGAATATTTTGTTTTAAATGTTTTATCATTTGCCAATACTCCTTTCTTTTTCCATAGTCTTAGTTGCAAATTCAATGTTAAACCAGATATTATTGTGACCAAACTTTATTTGTGACTGTCACCAGAAAGTTCTGAGGACTAATTCTTCATCTAAATATAAAAGAAACTTTAACACATCAGATCTAGGAATGGCATTAGGTTTAGATGGCATGAGTTTTCCTATGGCTGTGTGGTTTCTTTTTACTACAAATGATAAGCCTTCCTGGAGTTTCAATACTTGAGGAATCCATGTTGTTAAAATGATGTAATGTCTTATTCTTCAATCTTCTCAGGTATCCCCAGAATTCTCCTACCATTCCTCCTTTATCTACTCTCTTAAGTTCACAATTTTATTATTTAACTGATAATTTTGCTTTAGCAATAACTATGTGATTTTTCTTCCTTTTTCATTAACCATCTAGATTATTTAAAGCATTTTCCACATCAGAGATTTAAATATATTTGTTGAAATGTAGCTTTTATAATTTTAATTTGTTTTGTGTTATTTTTCTGTAGATTTTCCATTTTTTTTTGAACATTGACTATTTTCTAAAAGAACTATTATTCTTTTTGCTCCTAGCGTCTCTTCTACTTTCCCATCAAAATTCTGTTTTCTTTGCAAAGCTCACATACAAATGTTGTTACTTGGCTGCCATCATAGATAGAATCTTTCATTGAAAATTTACAGGTAATAAATGGACTTATCTTAATGAGCTATTTATTGAAATGTATACATGGTTCCATGTCATGTGATCAGCAAACATTGTTTTTCCATTTTCTACATGCAGGGTAAACACCAGACATGAGAATTTGTGAAAGGCCTCATTATGAACTAATTTGCATGTCTGAATTGCAGTTAACTACCATAATGTGCATATCAGTGGTGATCTGCACATTGTGGTAGTTAACTGCTGCAGCCACATCTTGTAGGTATAGTCAACCCCTCATGCTCTATCTCTCTGTCTATGTCTCTCTCTCTCTAACACACACCCACACACACCCACACACACACACACACACACACACACACACACACACACACACACACACACACACACACATATGTGACACCTCTGCACTGGCCCAGTAATCAAGGAGCCTCAATCCTCACCACTGGCAACAGTGAGAGATGTAGACAATGGGAGGATGAGAAGTACACACACAGTAAAGTACAATTTCCCTTAAAAGCACACAGAGATCACAGTCAGTCTGGGGATGGTTTCTCCCTCTTTCTCCAGATCCCCAATAAGACTCCCCACTGGCACAGCTATAGGGTTAAGATTTCAGCTGATATTTCAAGCCAAGACCTCCAGCACCCTCTCTGTCCAACCAGTGCTTCATGCCCCTGCCAGAGAAGCTGACACATACACACACACACACACACACACACACACACACACACACACACACACACACACACACACACACACACACACACACTTTGATGAGATTTGATTTATATACAAACACACAGATACTCCAGAGGAAGGCTGGCACAGGTTTACTAGCTATGCCCCCTTCTGCCCAGACTATAAGGTAGTTATCACTGTCACCAACCCCTCCTTATCAGCTACCAGAAGGCCCTTACACAGGGTGACCAATCCTACTGTGTAATGTTATTATTATCCAAATGGTAAGTATGAACAAGAGCGAGGGTATTTAGGTGCCACCAAATACATATGCAAATACTCTAAGAGCTTAAATATGTCTCATGAATATCAGTCACAAAGATATGTTTAAATATACTTAATATTAAATAATAAAAGAGCAAGACAACACTCAATCAACACAGTAACTACAGAGTTCAGAATCACAGGAAATATTTTAAAACAACATTGCAGCACAGTCTCAAATAAATATAGAAAACATCTAAACTAATCTTTACTATATTCCTATCTATATCTAAAAGAAATTACTTTTCCCAAGTTACTTATTATTAGCAAGGCAAGTGGAGATGATTCATAGTTTCATAGGTTCATAGGTTGGTACTAGGCTATCAGCCCTAGGGCCTATACAAGCCTAGTCATGACAATTCCCACCCTATTTACTTCCCTGGACCCCTGTCTAGCAGGGCGACGTATGTGATGATGGATGTTTCTGGGTCAAAGTCAAAATACAAAATGCACAGTTTTTCTCTGAGAGAGTTCTTAAATTACTATCAAATGTTATTGCTAGGTCAGTTTGGATGACATCACTATTTGTCACCTGCCTTCAGTTCCCAGGCTAACAGATACTAATAGAATTTTAAGATCTCTCTGTGAGAAGTACATATTTCTTAGAAGTGCAGCTGCTAGGAAGTCATAGAGCAACAAAACACTTTACATTTTAAACATAGTAAATACCTCTCTTCAAGACAATAGGAAACAACTCTAACTCTAGACATCCTGTCTTCTTGCTGCAATGAAATTAACTTTTATAGCACACAATGAATCACTTAATTTCTACTTATTTTCTTGAAGTTTTATATGCTAATCTTCTATGTTCTGGTAGGGTATGCTGTGGTTACATTCTTGAAACTCAGTACATAACATATAGTTCTGTATAAATCATATCAATATTCACAAATGACATAGAATTATTTACAAAATTCCAGATAGCTGAGCTGGCAGTGTCACAATTCACCCCCCCCCCGAAACTCAAGCTAGTTTTTCAAGTGACCCTTGAGAAATGTTGTTTGAGAGGGTTGAGCCTATCTGGAAATACCTTACCCCATTTCCTGTCTTGAGAGCCCATCTGGGTTGGCATTGCTAACCCCACTACAGTGCTGCACTGTCATATCATATGCTTGCAATCCTAGGCTTCACCTTAGTAACTTGGCATTTTGCTGGCTGGCTCAGTGTAGCCATGTTAAGGGATTGTGGTCTGTAACTACAGTGAATTTCCTTCCATAAAGATAAGGCTGAAATGTCTGCAGTGCCCACACTAAGGCTAGGCATTCCTTTTCTACAGCAGCATAGCATTCTTCCCTGGGTTGGAGTCTACAACTGGAATATACCACTGGGTGCTCTTCTCCCTCTGAAGAAACCTGGCTAAGTACAGCCCCCACTCCACCTGCACAACAAATTCCTTGTTGTAATCTGGACTGGCTAAGACAGGGGGTCCTCCCAAAGCTCCTTTAAGCTTCTGGAATGCCTGCTCACATATTGGGGTCCACACTACCTTATCTGGTCTGCTTTTCCTTGTCAGGTCTGTGAGGGGAGAAGTATGGTACTGTAATTGGGGATGAACTTTCTGTAGTAACCTGCTGTCCCTAAGAATACTTTCACCTGCTTTTTGGTAACAGGGGCAGGCCATGCCTGAATGGCTTCCACTTTGGCAGGTTCTGGCCTGTTCTTATCACTCCCCAATCTATGTCCCAGGCAGGAGACCTCTGCCATACCCACCGGACATTTGCTGGGCTTAATGTTCAACCCTGCCCTCTGTAGTCTGCCCAGCATCTCCCTGACATGCTGAAGGTGCTCTTGCCTGGAATGGCAGTAGATAGCAATGTCATCTAGTAAGCAAGGGCAAAATCTCCTGCTCCTGCTAGGATACAATCTACCAGCCTCTGGAAAGTTGCTGGGACATTGTTCATCCCAAAGAGCATCTTTGTGAACTCATACATGCCAAAAGGAGTCACAACGACTGACCTCTCTCTAGCATTTGGAGTCAAGGGCACCTGCTAGTAACCCTTGGTAAGATCAATGGTGGTAAGATACTTAGCCCCACACAGCTGCTCTTGGTCCTCATCTGTCCTAGGAATGGGGTAACCATCTGACTCTGTGTGGCTATTTAATTTCCTGTAGTCCACACAGAACCTGGTGCTGCCATCTGTCTTTGGTACCAGCACCACTGGGGAGGCCCAGGGGTTGCTGCACTCCTGAATAATCCTATTTCCAACATTTTCTGTATCTCCTCCCTCAGAGTCTGTTTGACTCTCTCAGGCACCCTATAAGGAGCCTGCTTAATAGGCCTTTGGGGTCCTGTATCCACATGGTGCTGCACCAGGTGGGCGCACCCTGGATTCCCAGTGAAGATGTACCCAAACTCCTGTAACACTGCTCAGATCTCTCGAACTTTGATAGGCGATAGCTGCTGGGACATTGCTACCCCTTCCACTGAGGTGTCAGTCTGAGCCTCACTGTGGAGATCAGTCACCAGATCCTCACCAGACTCCTCTTGCCATCCACTGCAAAAACTCAGCACAAGGGCCTCCCAATCATGGTAAGGCTTCATCATGTTAACATGGTACAATTTGTCCCCCTGCCTCCTGCCTATCAGTTAACATAACTGATGTTCCTTACCACCTTGTAGGGTCCCTTCCAGGCTGCCTGCAGCTTGTTGTGTTTGACAGGAATGAGAACCCTTACCTGCTGCCCTACAGCATACTCTCTAGCTCGAACATTCCTGTCATACCAGACCTTTTTCTGCTGTTGGGCTTCTGCCAGATTCTCCTGGGCCAAGCCAATGAGTTCCCTGACCCTTGGCCTGAGGTTTAAGACATATGCCACAACACACTCCTTGTGGGATTCACACTCACCCTCCCACTCATCTCAAATCAGATCTAGAGATCCTCTCATGCTATGCCCATACAACAACTCAAAGGGTGAAAAACCTGTAGATTCATGGGGCACCTCTCTGCAAGCAAACAGCAAATGGGGCAAATATTTCTCCCAGTCCCTCTTAAAATGTTCTGCAAATGCCCATAGCATTGTCTTCAGTGTGGAGTTTAACCTCTCAACAAGCCCGACCATTAGTCTGTGGATGGTTGGGGATGGTCATTAGGTGCTTCCCTCCACAGTACTTCCACAGACAAGCCAGCAGGTCTGACATGAAACTGGCACATCTGTCAGTCAGTATTTCCTTTTGGGAAACCTACCCTGCTGAAAATCTCTAACAAAGCATTTGCCACCTTTTCTGTCTCAGTGGAGGACAGGGCCACTGCCTCAGGGTATCTGGTAGCATAATCTACTACCACTAGGATATACTTTTTCTCTGCAGAACTTGGGGTACTCGGTGGCTCCACAATATCCATAGCTACCCTCTGAAATGGTTCCTCCAATCAATGGCAAAGGCATCAAAGGAGTTTTCACCTTGTCTCCTGCCTTGCCAGCCTTTTGGCACTGCTCACAGATCCTGCCGTACCCTGTTGCATCTCTGGAAATCACAGGCCAATAGAAGTTTTGCATAATATGTCTCTTTGTACATTTTATGTCTATATGACCTGCAAAGGGAATATCATGGGCTATGGGTAGAAGTGCCAGATGGTAGGCTCTAAGCACTACCAACTGCTGTATTCTCTTACCCTCTAACAGTAACCCTTTGTCCCAGTATACAGACACCTCCTTCCCTTGAGAATCAGGTGCCTGACTAGCTACCTCCCTTAGGCCTTGTAATGTAGGGTCTGAGAGGTGAGCCTTTTTCAACTCTCTCTTTGTAACCCTTCCCAGCTCCCCTTCCACAGGAACTCTGGTATTCTCTAACAGTGGTGTTTCACCATCAGCCTGTGCATTACTACTCACCTCTGCCCTTGCAGTCACTCTGTCTAAGGGAACATCAGTACGCACAAGCAGCTGTGGCTCACCTTCAGTCTCACTGCTAGAGGGTAGCTCCCTCCCTCAAGTAACCACCTCACCAGTCCTGGCTGCAAATGTGTGGTCTGTCTGGGTCTCCCCAGGTTACCAGGCCCACATGCTTGTTTCCAAGACTGACTGCATGTAACTGCATGCACACATGGTACTGCATTATCAAAATCATTACCTATCAGGACATCTGCAGGGATATCCTCAAACACACCTATGTGGTGGCTTCCTTTTCTGCCCTCCCAGTCAAAGTGAACCCTTGCCAAAGGTATTTGGAATGGAGTCCCTCCCAATGTTCTGACTGGAGTAGTCTGTCCAAGCAAGTAGTGCACCTATGTAACCATTGCAGGCTTCACAATGGTTAGATCAGAGGCTTTTTTTTTCCTAGCCATGGCCTCTTTCCCATTCACTAAGATAGGATATAACATCTTGTGGTAGTTTGGCACCCTTGTTGTTGCAAGACAACCTACTGTTGGCATTTTGTCATTCCCACTCACTGGCTCTCCTACCTTTTGTTCCCCACCTTTCCTCCATGGACATCTATATGCTACATGGCCCTACTGGTTGCATTTAAAACATGTAACTCTTGGTCTTGGATGTGTACCTGGACTAGTGGCTTCCCCAGCTACTGCTGGACTCTGGGCAGTGTGGGCTGCCCACCATGGGTTCCCTTAGACCCATGAGCATCACTGGGTCTCTCTTTCCTGTACAGTGATGCCCTGCTTGCTAGGTATAGGTCCCCTTCTTCCCCAACTCATCTCCTGTAGTGTATTATCTATCAGCTAACCAGATTCTCATGTCCTGAGGCAAAGTGCTAAGGGCTTGTTCTCTCACCAAAAGGTCTGCCAACCCTTCAAAAGTGATGGCCTGACATCCACTCACCCACCTATGAAAATGAGTGCTTAGTTCAGCAACATATTCACACAAACTTTCATCTCCTTGCTTCTATGCTCACGGAAATTTTTCCTATAAGCTTCAGGTGTTAACTTAAAACATTCTAAGAGACAGGACAGTTCTTTGCAACATTATAATTTAAACAATCAGTATCATACAGTTTAGAAATTATAGTAACAGCTTTACATGGAGTAAGGGGGTCAGGAACCATATCCAGAGCCCTAGGTCAACACTATACTGTTTACATACCCTCTCAAACATAGGAATGAAACTATTAAAATTATCCCCCACTGTAAATTGTGGAAGAAAGTTACTGACCTTTGTTGCTTCTGGGGTTTGGTTCCTACCTTCCCCATTACCTCCATGACTCTAGTGGAGTCAGCATCTCCCTTTCATGTTGCCTCTGCCTCTCCTTCTCCTCAGCTTCCAGGTGTTACAATTTCTCATTTTCCTCAGCCTTCAGATGTTGCAGCTTCTCATTTTCCTCAGTCTCTAGAGGCCTCAGTCTTTCTGCTGCCTCTTTTCCCAAATGCTTAACCTCTAGGTCAAGTCTCTTTAACTCCAGATGGATTTTTATGTCCTCAGTGGAAAGGTTAAGCTGTCCATTTTCTGAGAGTTGTACATCTCCAAGGCCAGTCTGATTGTCCACCTGGTTGCTATTCTGGGATACAGCTGTGACTAAGGCTGCAATCATGTACACTTTAGTCAGATTGGCATGCACCAGTCCTTTAGCCTGGCACATCTCAACCAACTGGCTCCTTGTCAGCTTGCCATACTCCTCTGCTGACATGCTTGCCTGCTCTCAAGAGACAAACTAAGCTAACAAAAAAAAGTAAAACAATTATGATATGAATTCTGAATGTTCACTGTTTGGCTGATTGAGAGTACAAACACCTTCAGTGACCACTGTACAAAGGCTACAGGAATTTATTATCCACACCACTACAAGCCAATTAATATGTGATGTGGCTAACTCACCACTGTCAACCAATTAATATGTGATGTGGATATCCCACCACTGCTAATCAATTAATATGTGATGCCCCTGCACTGGCCCAGTAATCAAGGTGCCTCAATCCTCACCACTGGCAACAGCGAGGGCTGTACACAATAGGAGGATGACAAGTACACACACAGTAAAGTACAATTTCCCTTAAGTGCACACATATACCACAGACAGTCTTAGGTATGGTCTCTCCCTCTTTCTCCAGATCCCCAGTAAGACTCCCCACTGGCACAGCTATAGGTTAAGATCTCATCTGAGTGGTCAAGCCAAGATGACCAGCACCCTCTCTGTCCAACCAGTGCTTCATGTCCCTGCCCAAGTAGCTGACACACAAACAATTTGAGATTTGATTTATATAGAAACACACATACACTCCTGGGGAAGGCTGGCTCAGGTTTACTAGCTATGCCCCCTTCTGCCCAGATGATAAGGTAGTAGTTATCATTGCCACCAACCCCTCCTTATCAGCTACCAGAAGTCCCTTATACAGGGTGACCAACCCTACTGTAAAATGTTACCATTATCCAAATGACCAAGAGCAAGGCTATTTAGGAGTGGCCTGTACAGTGTCACCAAATACATATGCAAGTACTGTAGCTACAAATATAGTAGGTTTAAATATATTTAATAATAAATAATAAAATAACAAAATAATACTCAATCAACACAGTAACTACAGAGTTCAGCATCACAAGAAATATTTTAAAACAACATTGCAGGACAATCTCAAATAAATACAGAAAACATCTACACTAATCTTTACTATATTCCTATCCATATCTAAAAGAAATTACTTTTCTCTAGTTACTTACTATTAGGAAGGCAAGTGCAGATGATGGTGATGGTTGATGTTTCCAGGTCAAAGACAAAATACAAAATACGCAGTCTTTTTCTGAGAGAGTTCTTAAATTACTATCAAACATTATTGCTGGTTCAGTTAGGATGACATCAATCTTTGTCACTTGCCTTCAGTTCCCAGGCTAACAGATACTAACAGAATTTTATGATCTTTGTGTGAGAAGTGCATACTTCTCAGAAGTGCAGCTGCTAGGAAGTCATAGACCAATAAAACACTTTACATTTTAAACATAGTAAATACTTCTCTTCAAGACAATAGAAAAAAAACTTCTAGCTCTAGACATCCTGTCTTCTTGCTGCATTGAAACTAACTTTTATAACATATCATAAAGCACTTAATTTCAACTTATTTTCTTGAAGTTTTATACGTTAATCTTCTGTATTCCAGTAGGGTATGCTGTGGTTACATTCTTGAAGCACAGTACATAACATACAGTTATGTATAAATCATATCAATATTCATTACATTTTAAAACCTTCCTGGAGATTCAATATTTGAGGAATTCCTGTTGTTAAAATGATGTAATTTCTTATTCTTCAAAGTTCTCAGGTATCCCCAGCATTCTCGTACCATTCCTTGTTTCTCTAGTCTCTGGACTTATCTTATTGAGCTATTTATTGAAATTTATACATGGTTCCAGGTCATGTGAGCAGCAGACATTGTTTTTCATTTTCTATATGCAGGTAAACACCAGACCTGAGAATTCATGAAAGATCTCATTATGAACCAGTTTGCATGTCTGAATTGCAGTTAACTACCATAATGTGCAGATCAGTGGTGATCTGCATATCGTGGTAGTTAACTGCTGCAGCCACATCTTGTAGGTATAGTCATGCCTTATGCTCTCTGTTCCACAGATGCACATGCACCCACATGCACCCACACACACACACACACACACACACACACACACACACACACACACACACACACACACACACATATGCACAGAACTACTTGACCCTGTCACTAACTCCTTACTGTTACCTCCCATGAAAACACACACTCAGGCACTCCTCACATGTACTCACTCTCACACCTACTGACCCTACCTTAGCACTAAACTCCCCAGTACTTTCCTCTCCTGTGAAGGATGAATATGGGCAAAAGACTGTGACAGAGAAGGGTCAGCCATGCTGATCTACATGTTCGAGTGATTTCCTGAATCTCTTGATTTGTAGATACCTCCCCTGGAGGTGTTTCTGGAAGAGACAGCATATGGCTAATTAGCCACGATATGCAGATCACCACTGATCTGCACATTATGGTAGTTAACTGCAATTCAGACATGCAAACTGGTTCATAATGAGATCTTTCATGAATTCTCAGGTCTGGTGTTAAGCAAACAAACTTTACCCCCCTACTCTGCATGAAAGGACCTGTGGGGTCATAAAGGATCTTGTTACAAATCTACCTTCAAGCCATCCCAATGAGTGGTCATCCTATTCTGCTGACTCAAACTATAATCTTTCCTGTGTTAACCAAACAAACTTTACCCCCCTACTCTGCATGAAAGGACCTGCGGGGTCATAAAGGATCTTGTTACAAATCTACCTTCAAGCCATCCCAATGAGTGGTCATCCTATTCTGCTGACTCGGACTATAATCTTTCCTGTGTTAACCAAACACACTTTACCCCCCTACTCTGCATGAAAGGACCTGCGTGGTCATAAAGGATCTTGTTACAAATCTACCTTCAAGTCATTCCAACAAGTGGTCATCCTATTCTGCTGACTCGGACTATAATCTTTCCTGTGTTAACCAAGCAAAGTATGTCTCCTCCGTGGTCCTAAACATTAAAGTGTATTAGTAATAGCTTCACTGTACCCACTATTTAAGCTTAGTCTGACCTTTCTAGGTATCTCTTACCTAGCTTGTTTAGAATTTTTAAGACACTGAGTCAGACAGCCAGCAGCCAGACCCCTCCCAGTCCTTGTGCCTGTGGTGTATCCCCCCCCTCGACTCCTCTTTTGGAGTCACCTCTAACTACTACTTTCTCTAACTTCACCTGTATTCTGCTCTCTGCCCACTAGGCGGCATTGTTTGCCAGCTTTGATGCTATAGCGTTTCCTCCAGTTCACCACATTTAATTGTACTAATTCCCTACCTGATTTTCTTTTTCTTATTTTACCTTGCTTAGCTGCTAATCTGTTATCTCACTCCCTCTAGTATCTCCTCTCCATCCCACTAGTAACTCTTCTCCATCCTCTTAGCCTTACTTTTTCTTTCTTCTTCCACTCTATCCCCATATTTTTCATCTCCTCTCCTTTTGCCTTTGTCACTTGAACTACTTAAGCCACTTTATACTTACCTGTGACTACTGCTTTTGCCTCTGGATTTTCCTCCTCATCACTGATTGATTCCGGGAAATCTTTTACTTACCCTTTCTTCTTCCCTCCCTGTGAACATCGGAGTACCTCAAGGCTCCATTTTAGGCCCTCTTCTCTTTTCATTATTTATTAACAATCTACATACCAAAATTCCTCAAGCCACTTGCATTCAATATGCTGATGTCTCAACATTAATTTGCTCTGCCTGCCAAGTCCATAAACTCTCTCCAATTCCAGACCCAAACAGTATTAAACAGTGTTGAAAATTGGTTCATGCAACACTGCCTCCTTCTGAACCCTAAAAAAACAAAACTGCTACTCTTTGCTCCTACTCTTTAGTCACCTCTACCAAATTTCATAATAACCTCTAACAATGGCACAAATATAGTCCCTGACACCACGACCCATTTACTGGGTGTTACAATTGACAACACCCTTAGCTTTGATGACCATATTAACTCAACAATAAAAACTGTCAACAAAAAACTAGGCTCCCTCTACAGACTCAAACCCTTCCTTACCACCCCCCCAGTGAGAATTACTATTGCTCAGACCCACCTATCTTCTACCCTGTTCTATGCTTCTGCAATTTATACTAATCTGTCTAGAAATAACATTACTAAACTTTCCACCTGTTATAATAATATAGCTAGATTTGCTACCTGTTCCCCCTATAGAATATACCACTGCCACAACCTCAAACAACTGTGATGGCTACAACTGGATAACAAATTACTCTATCAGCAACTTGTTATCACCCAAAAATACTCTATCACCCTAATAATACCCCAATCCTTACTAATCTAATCACCCCCTACAAAAATCTCCATACACTTCGCTCAGCTAACAAATTTCTAGTTTCTTCTGTCAAATCTAACAACAAAGCAGGGGACTCACTCTTCTCCAACACAGTGGGAAAAAGCTGGAATCAACTCCCTAGTGAACTTTCCTCTCTTGCTTCCACTCGACTATATAAAAAGCATCTTAAAGAATATCTAAAGTACCGTTGGCTTTGTCCCTGCTCCAACCCTGATTGATTAGAACCAATATACAAGAATTACACCAGAACCATGTTCCTGTTGTTCTTTCCTTTCTCGCATCTAGTCCCACCTGATAAGAATTAACTTTAACCAGCATCTGATAACTCACTGCTTTCTCCCCTATATAACCCTCTCTGACCTCTAAACCTCTTTTCTACTCTGTCAACTCTTCTATTCTCCACTGCTTTAACAAAAAAAAAAAAAAAAAAAAAAAAAACACAATGTTATATTTTTTGGAATTCTTTTTTTATAAGTATCTCATCCTCAAATTAAACAATGTGCTTTTAAATAGATGTAATGTTTTACTGCATATTGTAAACTTGTCCCTGATATTTTGTCTTTAAGTACCAATGGCTTTAATGGTATAACAGGAGACAGATGATATATGTATACCTAAAGTATATTAAGTTGACATGCTCCTGCTAACGGCAGTTCATTTCTCTATAGCAGTGTCCAAAGCTGACTATATAATGTTATGCATCAGCTTCTTTATCCTCTTATGGTGAAAGTAAAAATAAGTAGTGGCCATTTTTCTTTCAAAAAAAAAAAAAGCCTAAGTGCCTAAAAGAACAGACAGTTTAAATACAACACAAGCAAAATGCACTGTTCTCAGACCTGACTAATATAGAACTGGAATTGTTGTTAAAAAAATATTATGGACTCTTCTATCATCACTTATTAAACACCACTATTGAAGAGTATGAGTTTATTGAGTATCTCTTCTTTTCAGCTAATTCCTATTTTTAGACATGTCAATACTTTTTTCTGGGAAAACACATCTTTGCAAAAGGGATGGAGTGCATTTGTACTTACAACTACATTATAGATTATTCTGTCATCAGTTATTAAATAACACTATTATAAGGGTTAGACAGTCAATTAAAGCCTTTTCCTTTCAATGGCTTCCATTTTTACACACCAGTGTTTCTTCTAGTAAAATACACATTTACAAAACAAAAGACAGAGCATACCTTTAAATCTGGCTGGGTTTATGTTATTTCTAATTTTTTGTGCCTATTTCAGGACATTTTTACTACAAAGAATTCACTACAAAAGCACGATTTAATTAGTCCAATGTCATTCATCTTATATCTTATTGCTAGGAGTCTAAGGAGTAAATATGAACATTTATTTAAATATTTACTTATCTATTTTTGTCCAGTAATAGGTATGTGTACTTCTTCCTGGATGATTCTTAGCCAAGACTAGGCCACAATGCTGTTACATTAAAATAAGTAAGTATGTAGTAAAAGCTTATGAAATCAAGTGCAAGGTATATAGGTTTAGCATATACAGTTTCCAAAAACAAATAGTTGCAGTATATTGATATTCTAAAAAAAATACAAAATGTTAAGTACAAAAGACACAGCTATTTTGCAATGCATGATTCAATTGTTGTAGTGGAGACTAACCCTGGAGTTCAGAAAGTCTTACTGTAAATGAAAAGCTTTAAGATGACCATTTTTCCACTCATGGTAAGCTTTTCTGATTTTTTTAAAAGTATCCTTTCTTATTTATTATGTTAAGCTATAGGGATACTGAGGACACCATAATGGTGAACTACTGAAGATGAGTTTGTACTGTGGTAGTGGTGCTGTGGTAGCATTGTCGCCTCACAGTAGAGATGTTGTTCTGTTTGATTCTCAGCTAGAATGTCTTCTGTGTAGAGACATGCATGAATGGGCATACCTTCGTTGAAGGTTGTGCATC
Source organism: Protopterus annectens (assembly GCF_019279795.1). Taxonomy (NCBI): domain Eukaryota; kingdom Metazoa; phylum Chordata; order Ceratodontiformes; family Protopteridae; genus Protopterus; species Protopterus annectens. The sequence goes on from NC_056734.1 coordinate 200,720,293, forward strand.
AGGGCTGGCAACTCAGCACGTAAAAATCTACTGCCAATTATTAGCGGACCGGAGTTCCACTGTGGCAACCCCTAAGCGGGTAAAGCCGAAAGACACAACAACAACTACACCTGAAGACGAGTTTGTATAACAGTTTAATAACAATTGAATAAAATTGTGTCATAATGTACCATTTACAGAATATATGCTCTTTCTAATGTTTTAATATCCTAGTTTTGTGGTAATTTGGCATGCATCTCAAATATGGAGCATTCAGCAAAATAAAAGTAAACTGGACCCACTGCTAGCATATTCTGTTCTGCAAGCATGGACTAGTTGCAGCTCCTATGGCTTGGCTTACTACTTCATGATCATGTGCCTTCATGTTAGGTGGTGCTTACAATGATACTGAAGTTTTTTTTTCCTCAAAATTTTTTTATTTTTCAGATACAGTTGAATAAATTCGATAGTATTTGTATATAACATCTTAATAACTGTGTACACTATTTACATCAGCCTGACACTATAACAGAGCTCAATATATACAATTACTTTATAGGTATAACAATCCAGTTATCAGAGTATATCTGTTTAGTTATTGTAAAGTATTAATCCATGATAATACTTTTCTATGGATTGTTAATAAATGGCTTAGGATGAATCCTTAATTCTTAAATTTTAATTTCCAACAATGCCATGGTCTTCAGTAGGCTGTAGAAGTCTTTCAAAGTCGGTATTGTGTTTGTATTCCATCTTCTTGTTATACACTTCCTTGAGATTGCAAGTATCACCCATACTAGATACATATTTGACTCATTCAAATGAGGACCTTCGTACACATTTAATAATACTAGAACTTTAAATGAGTTAAATGATTTATTAAATAAAGCTTGTAAAATGTTTTAATACCATTCCAAAATGGCTTAATTTTAACACAGTTGAAAAAAATGTGATTCCAATCTGCATTCTGTATTTGCTCACACCTCCAACATATTCCCTTTGTGGAAGAATTAATTTTAGTAATTCTATCTGAAGTTAAGAACGCTCTGTGCAAGCATTTCCAATTAAAAACTTTCCAGTATTGTGCAAATAATGTATGTTTTATTGATAATAAAATATTTGATTTAATATCTTCAGTTAACTGTAATGAGTGCACTTTTGTTATATAATTCCAATATGAGGATTTGGGTGTTGTTTTATAATTTATCAATATCTTGTAAAATTTTGAAATACTATTTCCCATGTCATAATCATTATATATGATTTCATATAGGTGTTTTGTAAGTTTAGGTATTTCTTTAAATGAAGAATTACTAATTATTCTGCATAAATCTTGCAAATACATCAGAATGCTTTGCGTAGTTAGCCAATCTTGTTGTGGAATTTTGTATGTTGTTTCTATTGTTTGCATATCTAGAACTTTTAGTTCTTTGATACATTGAAACCAACAAACAAATCCTTTATGTTCCCAGGAATTAATTATTTCTCTGTATATTTTATGTAGATAGCTCTTTGTAACTATGAATGGTGCTAAAAAATCAAAATAGATTTTTAAATCTATATTTACATTAATAATTTTCCTAAATGAGTCAATTTAATAATTAATCATATGAGTTTTAGTGGGCTTAGTTATGTTTTATTGCATACTAATACATAATATGTGTCATGGCAAATTGTTTTTTTCTGTTATTTAAATTTTTTTTTGCAAATCAAATTCATCTATTGATATTACAGTTAGTAATTCTTTCCAATTTGCAGAATAATTTGGATTTATCCAATCTGAGATTGTTTTAGCTATTGATGCATTTATATATATTTCTATATCAGGAAAGTTTAATCTTCCCTGTTTCCATGGTCTAATATGATGTATTAAAGATATGCTGTTTCTTTGGGAAACCATAAAAATTTTATTAGGCAGGAGTTTATTTTTTTTTGAGTATATTCCTTTCTGGTAACAGTTGTATTGCCAAAGCTATATATAAAATCTTGGGTAGTAAAACCATTTTTATTAAATGTAGTCTACCTTCAAATGTTAATATTATTTTGTTCCACTTTTCCAGAGAGATTTTAATTGTATTGATGGTATTATTGTAGTTTTTTTAAACTAATTCATTATTATCCTTGCATAACTCAATTCCTAGATATTTTAAGGTAGATTCTTATTTCCCTATAATGTGATTTCCCTTCGTCTGCAATTCTTTTTTTATTTAAAAATAAAAAAAATGATTTTATTTTATTGAAGTGGAGTCCTGAAGTCCTGTAAAATGTGTCAATTAAAATATCTAATTCTTCTAATGTTTCTTTTGTATTGGATAATGTTAATAATATGTCATCAGCAAAGACTATTACTTTAAAATTGTATTTTTCATAAACATCTACTCCTTTGATTTTTGCATGGTTACACATTGAATCTGACAATATTTCAATAGCCAAAGTAAATAGAATTGGTGACATGGGACATCCTTGTTTAGTACCCTTTGTTTTATGTATAGATTCAGAGGTGAAAGGACCTAGCTTAACATACGCTAAATTATTTGTATATATATTCTTTAGTAGATGAACAAAGGAAAGAGAAAATTCAAATAACACCAGGATTTTGAATAAATAGTCCCAATTTAGGGAATCAAAGGCTTTCTCTATATCTAAGCCAATTATGAGTGTTTATTTTCTATATTAACATAATCTACAAGAGAAATGATCCTTTTAATATTGTCATGTGTGTGTCTATGATACATAAATCCAGTTGGATCCTTATTTATTGTTTTGGATAGTGGTATTTTCATTCTGTTAGTTAATATTGTCATAAATATCTTATAGTCATTGTTTAATAAAGATATAAATCTATATGAGGTACAACGGTTTGGGGATTTGTTTTCTTTTAAGATTGGTATGATTAAGGAATATCTCCAAGAGGGTGGTATTAAAGCTTGTGACTGAATTTCTAATATAGTTTTATGGAAGAGGGATAGTATCTTTGAAAGAAAAAGTTTATATATTTCAATAATTATGCCACCTATAGCTGGAGCTTTATTATTTTTCCCTCTTTTACTGTATCTGTAATTTCTTTGTAGGATATGGATGCTTTCAGATCTAGTTTTAATTTTTCTGGTATTTTTTTTATTAGAATATATTTCATTTAGATTTAATTGATGGATATGTATATTTTCTTTTTAGAAATGTTCCATATAGTGATTTCTATAGGCATCAAGAATGTCACCTACATCCAAGACATTTTCCATTTCTTTTCATAGAATATACTTTTAATGTTATTAGCGTTTGATTGTATTTTGAGTTTTGTGGATAAATTATGTAGATATTTGGGAGAAGTGACCAGGTATTAGTTTGTAATTTTTTTAAAGCTAAACTAGTTTTATGTGTTAGAATGTCATTGTATTTATTGTTTAATACTTCTACATTCTTTTTCATCTCCAAATGATTTTGATTTTTTTCAGCTTTTACTGACAAAAGTTTGGATTGTAGATCTAATAATTCAGAATCCCATTCTCTGATTTTTTATACCAAGTTAGGGTTATACCATATATGTAAGCTTTTAATGAGTCCCATATCATTATTTTATTTATCTCTGTGGTGTAATTAATATCTAATAAGAACTTTAATTCATATAATAACCAGGGTTTGAACTCTTTAATTTTAGTAATATATGCTGGAATTCTGGAGTTAACGATTAATGGTTTGTACTCATTTGGAAGTTTTAGTATAAATGAATTGTGGTCTGAAAAGGGGCAGGGAGTGATTAAGAAATTAATGATTGATTAAGAAATTAATGATTTTAGAGTGTAAGTCATGGGCAGCAAATATTTCATCTATTCTAGTTTGAGTACCAAATCTGTGATCTTGATGGGAAAACAACAAAGATTTATCTTCTTTAAATTTGAAAGTATCTACAAGATAAAATTATTTTATCCACTTATTTAAAGCTTTTGATACAGCAGATGTACACAGTGGTCTTTTATTTGTAGTTTCAGAAATATCAAATATACAGTTAAAATATCCTCCTAATATTAAGTTGCCTTTATAATTATTGGAAATGAAATCCAAGTGTTTTTTAAGAGTTTCTGATCCAAATGCCTGGGAAACAGTATAGATTGGCTAGGGTCCATATTCTGTTATTATATTTAAGTTTTACTAATGCCATAAGGCCTTTTTTATCTTCATACTTATAAATGATTTCTGGGTTAATCACATTTGTTTTCCAGCAATTGTTACCCCTTTTGTCTTTGCCTTATAAGTAGATTGGGCCAATATCATATATTCCTTAGGATTCCATTTGTAATTGTCATTTGTTTTGAAATGAGTTTCTTGAAGGAAGACAATTTGTGCTTTGTTCAGTTTTAAATGTTTCAGTAGATTTGATCTCTTGTTATTATTGTTTAAGCCATTGGTATTTAAAAATAATAAAGTTAAATCCATCTTAGGTTATTTAGACTATGTATTTTTTGTTTTATTGTGACCATTAAACATTTTCCTCTAATAACTATAAAATATATGTTTGAGCTTTTAAAGGAAATTATCAGTTTTATACTTTGAGTGTTTACCAGTAAAGTAATGTTTTGGTCAGGCATACTAGAAATATTTTTGTGAAATAACAAATTTAAACTAATAAATGTTAACAAAACTAAAATCCACACTTGCCATGGAATGAAAATCATTTCTAATCTGATGGATAAACCTAAGTCCATCAGATTGTCACTCATACCTTGACAATCCAGAACATATGAGCTCCATAAATTGAATGATCATATGGAGAATATTTGTAATAGGAATAAGCAATATTTATATTATTTTGTACAGATATAGTACTATTGTAGATTATACAGAATTCTAATACAATATAAATGTTTACTTATTGAATAAGCAATTAATATTTACATGAAAGGTAGATGACAAGCAAATTAATCATAGTAAAGTAGGATGTATCATATATAAAACCTCAGTAAAAGATTATAACACACAGTTATTTAACATATTCACCCTTATTGATGAAGTCTTTCAGAACCTATTATTTAATATAAATAGATGGTAATAATATTTATACCTAATGTTTATAATACAATGTATTTTACTAGATATATCAGAAGTTGTATTTCATTGTTTGCCAGCATTTAAGTAATCACTTTGTTTGTTGCTAACTTACTTAAAGCATCAAGTTTGTTTTATGTAAGCACTGATGAAAGTTAGTGGATTTTAATTATCAGTGCATCCCTCTTCCCCCCATTTCCTACACATAAGGATTTTCATATCTGCTATTTTTTATTATAAAATGAGTGAAATTATAGGTTAAAAACAACAAATTCACTTATTGTGATTAATGATTACAAGTTCCCTTTCCATATTCATAAATTGCCACTTTATGGCATATACTGAAAATGTTTAGATGTAAGTGGCAATATTCTATTTTGTATAATCAGCAAAGGTTAAACTGAGTGATTATTGTCAATTTAATACTATTTGTTAATATAATATAATATTATATAATATAATATAATTTGTCAGTTTGATGTCATATAGAAAACATTAGTTACCTTGGTAACAGCTTAAGTATTATGTATGGTCAAGATGTATTACAAAACCACAATTCAAGTTAAAGCAATTATATGACTTGTTATGCACATTTACTTATATGAGAAAATCATCATGCTTCCCCTTGATGTTCAATATAGTGTATGTCATTTTTGACAAGTTAAAACAGTAGTGTTATTATACACAAGCCCATTTTATTAAACTGAGTGCCTATTTGGTGGCACAGTGGTGCAGCAATAGTGTTGTCGCCTCACAGCAAGAGGTTCTCCAGTTCGATTCTCGGCTGGGGTGCCTTCTGTGTGGAGTCTGCATGTCCTCCCTGCGTTCATGTGGGTTTCCTCCGGGTGCTCCAGTTTCCTCCCACATTACAAAGACATGCATCTAGAGCCTTTCTCCCCGGGCCTCCGCTGAAAACTGGCTTTGTTCCAAGTCAGACTTTCCCGGTTAACAAATGATAAATAAATAAATTCTCAATTTAATACTATTTGTTCAGAATATGATTGTTACATTCTGTGACATTTCAAGTTCAGGCTTCTATTGTTTCTCTTGAACAACTCTGTCAGTTTGATGTCATGTATAAAACATTAGTTACCTTGGTAACCACTTAAGTATTATATATGGTCAAGGTGGGTTACAAAAACTACAATTCAAGTTAAAGCAATTACATGACTTTTATGCATATTTACTTATATAAGAAAATCATCATGCTTCCCCTTGATGTTCAATGTACTATATGTCACATATGACAAGTTAAGACAGTAGTGTTATTATACACAAGCCCATGTTATTAAATCCCATCTTTAATATCTAAATTCAGCAGACTGCCTCATCTTATATGACGATTATATATTTTATGTCTAGATGTACTAAAGTCATACATTACATAACTATTGTGTGTGTTTTTCTTTTGTCTGTTGCTTAGTTATTTGAGAGACCACAAGCTGTAATATTTATTCTTATTATTAGCCCCTCCCAAGCATGTTTATACAGTCCATAGACTTTAAATTATGAGACCGTTTTAGTTTCTTATTTGTTATAAGTATATTTCCATCCTTAAATACGCACATATCAGTACTTCAAGCACGGGCAACAATGCCCATCCAGTTTTGTCAGAATACCATTCACTAGTTCATGTGGTGTGTTTCCAGGCTGTTCTTAAAATATCCAAACCAATATTGTCCTGTTCCATTTTACCAGCCTGTTACATGCAGTGACCACTCTGCCAGTGAACCACTCAACACACTTTCCATTCCCACAGATATTTCAGTGAAGGAAATCTGATGACTCTCTAGCACTTCTTGGCAACCTCAAACACCCCTAGAATCGACTATACCCATATACCCAGTATGTCTGAGCAAGCTCACCTCCCAGACAACTGCAAAGGATACTGCACAAGACCAAGTGCCCTTAGTCTTTCACAATAACTCAGACTTTCACTCTTATGTAAGTCCTTAATGTGTTTGGACCAAAATACATTTTAAATATAAAATTGCGTTTATTTTTTTTTTTTATCAAGAATCAACTTAATGAGCTAAACGAAGTGTTGGGATACCATCAATATGTGTACATGTGGTTTAAAACAGCCCTTTTATTATATATATATATTTTTTAAAACCAAAAATGTCATTGCCAAGAATCATCTTGGAAGCTCCTCAGAGCCATTAAGCATTATCATCACTCTGTCTCTGCTACCATAGCAACCTTGGAGCATCTGTTTCTGTTAGTCTGTCTGTATACTGCATACCAGAGGCTCTCGATGCACCTGAAGTAAAGCTTCACTTCACTGCAACTTCAAGCCTAAATTCCCTCCCTTTCAGTAAGGCAACAGCCAGGAAAAAACAGAGAGCAAACAGATAAAAAAATAAATAAATAAAAAACCTCCCAACAAGCCACCACAACAACAGACAACACACTCCTCCAGCCCTCCCACCTCTCACTCAGCAGATGTACAAACAAACCACTCTCTGCCAAAATATCCCAAATCACAGTTCTATCCAACCCCTTCCCCTGGATACAAGCTAAAACACCAAATGTCTCTTCCTAATACACAATCATCAGTAAACCTCAATCACAAGTCGCAACCCATAGCTTCCTGGAGACAAAAATGGCAACATATAACAGCTGCCAGACACAGCTGCATCCACATACACCATGTCAGGCTTAATCAAACAGCACTCAAAGCTATAATACCTACCATAATTGATATTAATTATGTTTAGACAGAATAATAATGACATTTGTACTAGCTGCCAGACACGGCTGCATCCACTCACACCATTTCAGGATTGAGCAAACAGCACTCGAAGCTATAATACCTGCCATAATTGATATTAACTATGTTTAGACAGAATAATGATGACATTTGTACTAAGAGCATGCTACTATTATTTAACCTGGATACACATGACATTTCTAAATCATACTTTAACTTTAGAAGGCATTAGTCTCCATGACAGCATTTTTTTTTTCAAAACACTCTACTGTTACTGCTATTATATATGATGTTAATTTGTTACATTTGAGTCTGAACTCTGATGAATGGTACCTTGTTGAATTAGTTAATTAATTACTTAAATTATTATAAGTAAAATCAATGAAAAAATGAACAAAATAAGTATTCATTGAGTTCAAGTAGGGGAAGAGAAACTTCTATGTTTGTATTATATGCTGCTTTGTTTGGCTTATGTTGTATCTTTTGGCTTTTCCCGGTTAGGGGTCGCCACAGCGGAACTCCGGTCTGCTAATGATTGGCAGTAGATTTTTACGTACCAACTTGCCAGGCCTGACGCACAACCTTCAACGAAGGTACGCCCATTCATGCACGTCTCCACACAGAAGACGCTATAGCTGAGAAGTTTGGCTTATATATAATCTAAATAGTAACCCATCTTGACCTACCTTTGTTTGTGAAGAATTATTGGACTCTTTGAACATTCTGAATAAATCATTACTGTTTTCCAGTTGTTTAAGAGTCCCTCCTTTTTTTTTTTTAAATAAAAACAGATGACAAATGATGTACCATATCAGTTGATACTTTGAAAGATATATAGTTGTAGAGTTCTTTTTTTGGGACAGCTATCTTGGAATCAGTTTTTTTGTTGCATCTTTCTGGCATCAGTCGAAGGATTTGTTTCTTTTAAGAGTAGAGGCCATCCATTCCATTTCATCTAGGATAGACACTATGTTGTTTTTGACGAATATAGTAGCGTCTTCTAAGTCAGTAAAGGTTTTCATCTCATTGGCAGAAAGTATTTTTATATTGGCTGGAAAGGCCATCTGTGCTTTAATGTTGTTTTGTTTCAACAGTTTTATTATCAGCCAGACTTTTTTCCTTTGTTCTAGTATTCTGGAAGAATAATAATTGTCAAACCTTATCAGGCTTTTATTGTATTTTAAGGGTGATTTTCTGCAGTCAGATTTTAATATTAGTTCCCTGTCCAGAAATTAAAGACATTTTATAACTATGGATCTAGGCAGATTATTTGTTGAGTTAGAAGCAGGTTTCCTCAGTGCTCTATGTGCCCTTTCAATTCCAAATGAAAGTCCCTCTTTCAAGTCTAAAAATTCAGGAATCCAGGTTGTTAAGAATGAAATAATGTCTTCTCCTTCAGTGTTTTCAGGCAGACCAAAGATCCTTATGTTGTTTCTCCTTTCCCTGTTTTATAAGTCATCTATTTTGTTAAGTAGCCATGTATTCTGTTTAAGCAGCAATTCTTTTTGGATTTTTTCTTCTTTGAGTCTCCCTTCAATGTCATTTAGAGAAGTCTCTATATTTGTTATTTTTGTATGGTGTTGCTGTAATAGTTCCTTAAGTCTTCAAGTCACACTGGCTATGTCCTTGCTCAAACCCAGACTAGTTCTGTGCCATTAACTAAAACATAAATAACTAGCTAAGATGATAAGTACTTTGTATACTGTGATAAAGAAATATGTATCCTGTCTAACTCTATGTCATTATACTGCCTACCGTCCTTGCTAATATGCTATTAATGTTACATTTGTAGCAATCTCAGAAATAGTAATGGCAGTCTTGTACTTGTATGTAAATAGCCTATGTTTTTGTTAAGTTCTTTCAGCTCATTTACTGTACCTAATTATCAATGTAACTCTGTTGGAGCTTTTCTCCCCGGGCCTCCGCTGAAAAAGGACATGTATCCAGTCGGACCATCCCGGTTAACAAATGTAAAATAAATAAATATAAATAATAAGAGTATGAGTCTGTTTTTGAGAATTTAATTTGAGGTTTTCTAAGTCATTTTTAAAGCCATCCATCTTCAAAGATAGTTCTTGTAAGGTAGATGTAATCAATTGCAGTTCTTTTTTCAAAGCAGCATCTGGATGAGAATTCATTGAGTTGTTCATATTCAGAGACTCAATATATCTCGAAGTTACTTGAAAGGAAAATGTTTGCATATCTCCACCAAAATTGATATTTGTGTAGTTTAGTAGTTTATCTATAGATTTCTGAATTTTTAAACTTGAAAATAATAAATTTTTCCAATATTATTATACTAGTTTAGGGAGCTCTCAAAATTCATTTCTCTCAGTGGGCCATCTAGGCTTTGCCCCCTTTTCTGATTTTTTGACTGCCCCACCACTGAGGTTTCCAAGCACTGGTAGCCACAACATGGAGGGTGATCTCACAGGCAGAGCTGTATGCTAATGTAACAATATGGGTAGTGGGTAATGTTGGTTAGCCATGTGCTCTCCCATGGAAATCCCAGCAGCTCACAATTTATACCGTTGAGCAATGAATAATTGCTGAATATTTGTTAATGGTTGAAAGAAAAAGTGAACACTTTCAAAAAGCAGTCACATTAATGTTAAGTTCAGTGAAGATATAGGGGTGGAGGTATGTAGGGGCATGAATTGACCTTGATGGATATGTATATATGTGTGTGTGTGTGTGTGTGTGTGTGTGTGTGTGTGTGTGTGTGTGTGTATGTGTATGTGTATGTGTATATATGACTTGATGGACTAGTGGATGTTAAAGTCTTTCTCCTGGCATCTTGCCATATTGCTTGGAGATATGATCATTTTAATCCTTCTAGGTTCTCCTGTGTGGTCTTGTATGGATCTGCTAATCATCACTTTTGGGTTTCAGCTGGTGAATACTTGTAGGCATTATCAAAAGATCAGAAGATCACTAGTATCTTATGGGGCCTACTTCTCCAGCTACAATTGAACATTTTTGTGCTGTATAAATGTGTACCACTTGAAAGGCAAAACTGATGATCCATTGATATTTTAACATGAAACAAACTTAGAAGTACAGCTTTCCTCACTTAATACTATTTCCAAAATGTTCATTTCCTGGTAATGTGAGTTAAACAACACTGAATTTTAAGTATTGTAGACTGAATATTTTTGTAATGCACAAAGAAACAGTGATTAATGTTGTTTCTAGACAGTTCAATGGTTGAGGTCCCTGAGTTTTCAATGCTAGGTCTATAGTGTTTGTACATTCTCTGTGTGTTTTTCCTTTAGTTAATCTGTTTTCCCATTTCACAAAGGCATGCATGTTGAGTAGCTACTTAATATATCCACTTCTGTTGTTTCTACACCATTTTTTTACATAGGCCATAGCTGAAAACAATCTGCAGAAATCAGTTCACTTACTGGTTAACTAATAAAAAAATATGTTTTGCATAGCAGATATGAAACTTTCAAGTGAGCCATAAGCCAGGTTAAAAAAAAGGTTGAATGTTTGGCCTGACTCATGTACATGCATGCATATGGAAACACTGCATTTTTTAAGTTGTTTCATCAATGGGTTTTGGTATGTGACTGTTTAATCATTTTGTTCAGTCTATATTGTATTAATCAAAGAGAAATCTTTTTAACTATATGAAAATGAAGTGCATTGTGTGACCCTGTTTTTTTCTGCTACATGTGCATTTTCAGGAAGGAATCTGAAGTGCAGTATGTCTTCTTTTTAAAGCATGTAGATACAGTCATGATGTCTCACTTTATAATTTCTCCAAGTACTTTGAGTTTCTAATACCATGATGGGAATGGACCCCATTCCTAAGTCAAGGTATGATTAAAGTTCATGAAATTTGTATTGTTGCAGTCTTTGATGTTAGCTAAAATTGCTCTTTGAAGCACCTGCAATATGCCCAGAACTGACTCCTTCTGCAATTCATTTATTTTATTTATTTTTATTTTACATTTGTTGACTGGGCTAGTCCAACTGGATATATGTCCATTTTCAGTGGAGGCCCGGGGAGCCACATACAGATGAATATTTACAAAGAATTTGGTACATCACAATTTTGGCAATCATTTCATATCACTGGATTTAGCTTATTAACAAGTAAAAAATGTAGTGCACAGCAGCTATAGATATTAATACAAAATATGTACAATGACACTATTAAACTATAAAGTCACACAAAAAGCCACACAAGAATCCTAGTCTATAGCAGGTGAGGATATTCATATACAATATATACAAGCACACTACTCAGCTGTAGAATAACATACACATTATTGTCAATTGAAAAGAAAGAAACTTATACAGGTAAGAAGATTGGTGTCTAGGGACAGGTTAAGCAGTTAGTCGAGGTTAACACACGGGTATAACCAGTGTGATTAAGGTAGGATTTTAGTTTGATTTTAAATAGATTAATTGAGGATAGGGAGGTTAGGTGAATAGGGAGGGTGTTCCAGGTTTTACACAGTGTATTAGAGAACAATGAGTCACCAGCCGAATTGTTGGTTTTAACTATTTGTACTAGTAGTTTGTTAGATGAGCGTAGGGTTTTGAGATTATTACAGGGAGTGATTAGGTTAGTGAGTATTGTTGTATTTGTAGGTTGATACAGGATCTTATGGGCTACTATTGGTTTAGTAGTATTAAATTTGGCAATTCTAACCATCCTAGTTGATTAAGATTGCTACAATGATGGGTTCTATAGGATGACCCAGTTGCAAACCTGGCAATATTGTTGTAGGAGGTAGTCAGTTTGTTCAGATTGCTTTTACATAGTTTGGTATAGATAGGAGAGTCATATAGTAGGGTTGAGATAAGGTGGGTACGGGCAATAGTGGTCCTGGCTAGTGGAGTCAGAAAGGGTTTGATCCTGTAGAGGGAACCTAATTTTTTGATCATGGTTTTTATTGTGTTATTAATATGAGGCTCAAAGGTGAGGTTATTACCAATTAGTACCCCATGTAGTTTAGTTGTGGGATTAGGAGATATGATAGTTCTGTTGCTAGATGTTACAGTAAAGTTCAGTGGGGAGGCCCTTCGGGTCAGGGTGAATAGAAGCATTTTTGTTTCTTTTGGATTCAAGATTAGACATCGGTGTAAGAGCCATTTTTCAACTATGCTAAAGGTGTTTTGGGTTAGGGACCGAAGTTCAGATGGGGAAGTGGCTGAACATATAAGTGTGGAATTGCCTGCATATTGGCTACAGGTAGCTTCAGGAATAACAGAGTGAAGGTCATTTGTAAAGATAGAGAAGAGGAGGGGGCCCAATACGAAGCCTTGAGGGACTCCAAGGGAAACTGGGAGGTGGGAAGACAAGTTATTTCCCCATAGTACAGCCTGTTGGCTGTTATTAAAATAGGAATGGAACCATGGAACCACTGTATAGCAAGTGCATCCAATGACAGGTTTTTAAGTATGTTTATGAGGAAGTGGTGGTTAACCATGTCAAAAGCTTTTGACAGATCAATAAAGAGGCCTGAAGATAGAGTGTCATTATTTCGATTTCTATTAATACAGTCGGTAAAGGATAAGAGAGCAGAGGTGATGTTATGAAATGGTCTGAAGCCAATACCATGTATTCATACAGAGTTACATGTATTGGTAGCATATCTAAATATGACTGTAAATTCTTTTTTATAAGATTCATTGCTCTTAATACTATTGGAACTGTCTGGGTATCTTTCTTCCACATTGCTCTTGTTTCAGCCCACCAGTCCTTGTATTTTATGTCGTATGTAAGACACTGTAATCACTGGTTGTAGCAATTACAATGATCAATGCTCTTTTGTCTTCTTTTCATGGACTATTATATCTGGTTTTTGCATCTACTTTCTGAGCTGTTGGTAATGGGTAACCCTATGTTACCTGTAATGCTTTGTTGATCATATTTCCTGTGCTTGTCATCTACTTCAATAATGTAATGTTTTCACAATACCAAATGCAACACTCTTGACACTTTTTTATGCCGTTCAATATACAGACCCTCTGCCATTAGTGTATCACACACAGCAACAAGATTTTGTTTATTTATTTATCCTTTATGTATCCTTTTTTGACTGGGTTAGATCCAAGATTGTATTTATACTATTAGGGGAAATTTGCCAGAGCATCAGGTAACTTTGAACCAACAAGGCTAAAATCCAGGAAGTTTAATAAATAAATCCAGAACACAAGGAAAATGGTAAGTGCTTTTGTGATGAACACACCGCTTCATCAGACAACACTAACTAGAGCATCCAACTTTTAAATACAGAAACATAACTAAGAAAGTACTTAAATATGATGTCATCATTTGTTAAAAACGTATGTTACAAAAACAAATATATATATATATATATATATATATATATATATATGTGTGTGTGTGTGTGTCTGTGTGTGTGCATGTGTGCGTGTGTTTATATATACATGAATAAAATGACTATAGAAAACATATATAAAAAAGATATATAAACTAGTTGTAAAAAAGCCCTCCATAAATAAGTGGTGTTATTTATATTTAAGTCTATGTCCTTTTAAAATGGTTTTAATGAGGAGACCCCATTCAAACCAGGTAATCTTTCAGCATTTAACAATAAAATCCATTTTTGCTCTATAGTTTCAGTATGATTTTTCAAATCTCCTCCTCTTAAACCAGTATCTAAAACTTGCAGAACAAAAAAACCTAAAAAAGCATGTAGGGTCATGATTCATAATATGCACTGCTAGAGCATTGCTATCTTTTTTATTGTTTATGTCTCTCTGGTGTTCAAGGACTCCATCTTTGAATGGTCTATTCGTCTTGCCAATGTAAAATGCATGGCATACTTGGCAAAAACTGAAATAAACAAGATTACAAGTTTTACAGTCAGCATAGAAATCAACATTGATAGTAAAACCTAAAACTGGATGTGTATAAGACAGACAAGTGTAAATAAATTTACAAGCTGAACAACATCTACAAGGAAATGGGCCAGTTCTATTGGACTCTATGTTCCCTTTTTCATATATGGTTGGCTTATAGCAAAGATGTTGTTTAAGGGATTTATTATTTCTAAAAGAAAAGTGTGGAGTGTTCCCTATCTTGTCTCTTAACTCTGGTATACTCTTTAGTATCTTCCAGTTGTTTTTTATAACATCACAGTATTGATTTATATCACTAGAATACTGTAAAGGCACTCTAAAAACATCATTGGTAAATTCTTGTTGTCGTTGTGTAACATGAATATCAGTAGTTGTTTTAAAGTACGGTCTACATCTATCGTGTCTCTGCATCCATGCCTCAGAAATACAGATGTCTATCTCCTGTTCTTGATAACCTCTTTCTAGAAAATCTATCTTCAGAGTTTCAAGAGCCATCTGTGCAACTGAATCATCATTATGAAGTCTATGTATTCTCTAGACCTGTCCTTTAAGCATATTCCTTGTTATATGTCTGGGATGCATACTTCTTTTGTGTAGGAGGGCATTTCACCATGTGGGTTTTCTATACAGACTAGTAAAAACAGAATCAAAGTCTGATTTATCTAATCTCACATCTAAAAGTTCTAAATGTTTGGAAGAATGCACACATGTAAATTTTAAAAAAGAAGTTGTACTGTGTATGTACATCATGAAATTATTTAAATCATCAACAGTGCTACCCCGCATCATAAAAATATTGTCAATAAACCGAACATACCAAATAATATGCTCTGCATGCACATTTTCATCTGACAGTAAATTATCATGTTCCTATTGCACTAATGCTAGGTTGGTGTAGCTGTTTGCACAAGCAGTGCCCATACCTGCGCCAATCTTTTGCAAGAAAAATTCCTGGTCAATATAAAAACATTATTTTTGAAAACAATCTCTAAATAGAGAACATACACGTTTAATTTTATCATCAGAAAAACAATCTTTACCATTTAAAAACTCTCTAACATTATTAATGCCCCAATCATTAGGAATGACCACAAATAGTGACTCAATGTTGAGTGGAACAAACATATAGTCTCCATTTATGGTCAAGATTTTGTCATATAGTCTCTCAAGGAAAGATTTAGTATCTTTTAAAAAATTATCACACAACTCTAACAAGGGGTGTAAGGTCTTTTCTATATAAATAGATAGTGGTTCAGTGCACCAACTAGTTCCAGATACTATTGGCCTCATTGGTGGAATAACGCAATTTTTATGAATTTTGGGTAGGCCATAAGCTGTGGGAATCAATGGATAATCAACATTAAAAAACTTAAATAGATCTTCATCTATTAATATAGTCATCAGTAAATCAAAAACCATGAAAGAAACTTTCTCTGTTATACCATGCACAACATGCTTAGAAATACAGTTATAAGTATTTGTGTCATGTAAAAGTACTTTCATTTGGTTTAAGTACAATTCAAGAACTACAATGCCACCACCTTTGTCAGCTGGTCTAATTTCCAAGGAATGTGTATTCTTAAGGTTTTGTAGGGCACTATAATAATCTGAGGACATATTAGAGAAATTAACCCTAGTGCCATGTTGAAATAAATCCCTGAACTCTGTTTCGCACATATCAATAAAAGTTTGTACAGTGGGGTGCGGTAAAGGAACAAATATACTAGGTTTCTTGAAAGATTCACTTGCACCATTATTATCATTAGAATACATTGTTTTTAAAGTTAATGATTTGCCAAGTAACCTTAATCTTTCAACAATTCTGCATGATCTGCGCGTTTTGATGGGACAAATGAAAGCCCCTTATTAAGGGTCATACAAGAATTTACCAATGATGTTTTTAGAGTGCCTTTACAGAATTCTAGTGATATAAATCAATACTGTGATGTTATAAAAAACAACTGGAATATTCTAAAGAGTATACCTGAGTTAAGAGACAAGATAGGGAACACTCCACACTTTTCTTTTAGAAATAATAAATCCCTTAAACAGCATCTTTGCTATCAGCCAACCATATATGAAAAAGGGAACATAGAGTCCAATAGAATGGGCACATTTCCTTGTAGATGTTGTTCAGCTTGTAAATTTATTTACACTTGTCTGTCTTATACACATCCAGTTTTAGGTTTTATTATCAATGTTGATTTCTATGCTGACTGTAAAATGTGTAATCTTGTTTATTTCAGTTTTTGTCAAGTATGCCATGCATTTTTACATCGGCAAGATGAATAGACCATTCAAGGATGGAGTCCTTGAACACCAGAGAGACATAAGAAATAAAAAAGATAGCAATGCTCTAGCAGTGCATATTATGAATCATGACCCTACACGCTTTTTTAGGTTTTTTGTTCTGCAAGTTTTAGATACTGGTTTAAGAGGAGGAGATTTGAAAAATCATACTGAAACTATAGAGCAAAAATGGATTTTATTGTTAAATGATGAATGATTACCTGGTTTGAATGGGGTCTCCTCATTAAAACCATTTTTAAAAGGACATAGGCTTAGGCATAAATAACACCACTTATTGATGGAGTGTTTTTTACAACTAGTTCATATATGTTTTTTATATATGCTTTCTATAGACAGTTTATTGATGTGTATATATATATATATATATATATATATATATATATATATATATATATATATTTTGTAACATATGTCTTTAACAAATGATGACATCATATGTAAGTGCTTTCTTACTGGTTACATTTCTGTATTTAAAAGTTGGAGAAGTGTTGTCTGATGAAGCGGTGTGTTCATCGCAAAAGCACTTACCATTTTCCTTGTGTTCTGGATTTGTTTATTAAAGTTCCTGGATTTTAGTCTTGTTGGTTTGGTATTTCTTTTTTCATATTTTTGCAAGTTTATTTTGTCATACCGACCTTTATTCTGCTTCCATTTTTTTCTTGGCATCAGGTAACTACTCTTACTCATTCCAACACTCATAGAGTCATCAAATCTGGTGCAGCCATTTTATTCCTAGTGCAGTGGTGGCTGGGAGAATGGTGCATAATGATGGCAACAGAAGGAAATGGAGCTGAGGTTCATGCTAGCTCTGTGGTGATGATTTCTTCTATGGAAGAAGAAAAAGTTGTTTTCAAAAAAGGAGATATGATGGAAGATTCCAAGGAAATCTTCCAAAGAGAATTATTTGAAAGGTTGAAGAGCAAGGGAGAAATTACAATTACAACCCTCCAATATGGAGGGTTGTGGGATGATATACTGGAGAATTTCTTGGAACAGAGCAACCCAGAGACAGGATAGAAAGCTTCATGGGATGAAATAATGAAGAAATTATGCAGCAAAGAAGAAAGAAAGAAGAAATCATTCATGAAAATAGTAAGGACACATAAAAGAAGCAAAAAAAAAAAAGAAGATGGAAAAATTAGAAAAAAAAGAAGTATGTTGTAAGAATTCAGTGTAAAGAAGAAATCATATTGGACAGGTATGACATTTGGGACAGGAGAGTTGTGCCTTTAGGCATAAAAGCCCTGAAGGTAAGAGCATTTATTCTAATTAACAAAGATGCAGATTCCTATTACAAGAACGAAAGATCACTACTTCGAACTTGTAATAGGAAGCCTCACTTCTGTGAAAGTTCACTTTAACGAAAGTGAACTTTTGTGCAAGTGCACTTCACCAAAAACACCGCAGCACAGTGGAGGACATAAAAAAACAAGCTATGTCCTCCACTATCGTGCGATAGTCATGGACCTTAGGGTTAGGGCATGGGTTAAGGTAAGGGGATAGTTAGTAAAGCTATCCCCTTACCCTAACCCATGCCCTAACCCTAAGGTTCGTGACTATCACACCACAGTGGAGGACATTGCTATGTCCTTCACTGCATTGCAGTCATTACGGACCTTAGGGTTAGGGCACGGGTCATAGGGCTATCCTCTTATTATGACCTGTGCCCTAACCCTAAGGTCCATGAGTACTGCACGGAAATTCAGTACAACACCCGTTTGTTGTACTAAACTTCACGTAAGTGCGCTTTCGATTAAGTGCACTTTCGCTGCAGTGAGCATTCCATGCACTATTTCAAATTAGTGAAAATTCGATCTAGTGTATGGAACCCCAAAGATACGTACTGTGACATTTTCTTTGAGACTGCCGAGGTTTCAGAAGTCTTTCTAAAGAAGTATGGAGAAATAAAGACATTTATCCATGGAACAATTATGTAGTTAATACATTTTTTGAGAAATGCAGACAAAAATAATATACAGTTTTGAATAGTGACTGAAAGATACACTGTAAAAATATTTACTAATGAAGTTTTGTAATGAAGTAAAATACATTTCAAAGTTTTTGATAATGGAGGACTTTGGAATAGGTGCTTGGGACTGTAATGTGATTTTGAAAACGGAGAATGGCAGAACTGTACATATTCCAAGTATGATTAATTTTGATGGGTATTGAGCTGTTGTTAAGTATTGGGGATAATCATGAGGATGTTTTTTTGTGGGAAGGAAGGATATTTTGTAAACAATTGTGATAAAAATATGTTATTTATGTGGAGAAATTGGTCACAGTGCAAAAAAATGTAAAGAAATGTGATATAAATGTAATCAAATGGGGCATGTATGGATGGATTGTGACAAGGAGAGAGGGTAAAATTGTGAAATAGAACACCAAAATATAAATGAAAAAGAAATATTACAATTAGAGGAAAAACAAACAGAGGAAAATAAAGTAGTGACATAAATCAAGAAGGACATTTGGATAATATACAAAAATAGAAAGGAAAAAAGGAGAGTGGTACAGAAATCAGTGATGAAGAGAATATAAATTGGAAAGTGGTTAAGAATAAAAATGCAATTGGAAAATGAGTTGAAGATAGGAAAAGAAAATTTCATGAATTGGTAACAAACTCTAAAAAGAAAGGAAATGGATAATTATATTAATTCCTGCATATTAGAAAAAGGAGCAGCAAACAATCTTAGAATACTATGAATGAATGTAAATATTATTCAGACTATAGTCAGGAGAATTGGAATAATAGAATGGTATAATAGGTATGGTGTGGATTTAACAGTACTTGAAGACATTAGGATTATAAATAAAGATGAAAAAGAACAAATAGAGACACTATGGTTGGGTGGTATAATATGGAATTTGGGATATAGAAATTGTTGAGGAATTACTATATTATATAATATTAAAAAAAAATAAAAATTCTAGATTATAATTTAGTTAAACTAGGAAGGTGCCAGTAGTAGATTTTAGATGAGAAAGGAAAGCATATAGATTAATAGCAGTATATGCATATTTCCTATATAAAGAAAAAGAGAAATTATTTTCTGATATATTAAACTATGTTATAGTGAATATGGAAATTATAGTAACAGGAGATTTTTAATTGCAATTTAAGACATAAAGAACAAAACTATAGAACAGATAAGAAAGCAATAGAAGAGAATAAAATGTGTAAATCAAAAATTCTGGAATCTAAGTAAGCATACATATTACAGAAGATGATTTCAGACAGAGATAGATTATTTTCATTTTCAAAAAACTATAAGAGTTATAACAAAACAACTAGTAAAGACAGTTTTTGGATCATTTAGCAATATAGATTGAGATAGATGAAAATTAATATATTAAAATTAGGAAAGGTATTAAGAGAATTAATTAAAGAGTAGAATAACACCAGTCAGGAAGACATAATAGAATTATGGAAAGATCATTTAACAATGAAAGATTTTTATAAAAATTGGTCATAATGGTGGATAACATTGAAAGAAAAATATAAACATGTATTATACATAAGAGAATGAGAGAAGATGAAAAGATAAGCAGTAATATGGACAGATTAAAAAGGATGACTTAAGTTGTTTAGACAGGAATGAAAGGAATTATTTTGGAAAGGAAGAATAAATCTATAAAAATGAAGAGAAATTAAATAGGTATTTTATAGACAAACATCTTTTTAAAGGGAAAAAAGGAAGAGGCATCACCATACCTAAGTACTAAATTAAAAGAAGATGGTGGTATTATGAGAGAAATTAATAGTAATAATGGGAAAATTGAAAAAAAGTGCAATAAAAATAATGGATGTTTTAGTTATGTATGTGAAAGAGATGGTAAAAAGAAAAACATTGACAAGGAAAAGTTTATGGAATGTAAAACAGTTTTCAGAAGAAATAAACAAAGAATTGGAACATCAAATTATAATAGCAGAAGTAGATAAGGTAAAAGTATAAATGTATATAAGGCAGCTGGAGTGCATGGTATAGGATATCAAATGTATGTAAATTTAATGTTATGGCAAAAAGAAATACTAATAAAAGTATTCAATGAATAGCTAAATGATGCAATAAATCACAAAGAAATATCTGAAGGTGTGATGAGATTTATAAGGAAGAAGGGACAGAAAATGAAATAAAAATTGGAGACCTATAATGTTGAATAATTGTGACTATAAATTGTCCATGAAAGTACTACAAAACAGATTAGAAGATAAATTGTATTATATAAAAGAAGAATATATTTATGGGGTCAGAGGAAAATGTATTCAAGAAGTATTAATCATACTCAGGGAAATAATAGATGATATTAAGAAAGGACAAACAGAATTATAGTGGCAGATATAAATAAAGCATTAATAGAGCATAATAATTTATGGCAATTAATGGAAGAATATAACTTTAGTATAAAAATAAAAAAGTATGTGAATCAGTATATAAAAACACTTACATTAAAGTTTTAGTAAATAGTTGATGTAGTAAAGGAATAAGGATGAGAACAGGTGCAAAACAGGAGTTGGATGAGAGTAACTATATACAAGACATAGCAGTAAAGTATCCTATTATCATATTGTATGCTAATGATATAATATTAATAGTAAAACATGGAAATAAATGGAAAAGTAATTAGGAATGTATTTAACAGATTACAAGAGGTTGGGTTAAATAATAATGAAAAATGTAAAGGTATAGGAGGTGATAAAGAATTGGAAGATGTGCAGTTTGGAAAAAACAATATTAGCATTTATAATTGAATTTGGGGAGTATGATATAATAAAGGAGCAATTGGAGATAATACTGATTAAGTTAAAATGACTTAAAATTATGTGAAGTAAGTACAGATTGTATTTAAATAAAAAAGTACTTTTAATATAAACACAATACGGATGGGGAAATATCATATTTAACTAGTATATATATGTTCCAAGAGATATAAAGAAACAGTTTATTGAAATTATTTTTCAAGTCATCTGGGGATCCACACTAAACCCAGAAAAAAGGGAGTCTTTTACATGGAAAAAGATAAAGGGGTTTGGGATTACTGAACATGATAGTGTATGAAACATCTTTATATTTATATCCGGTTTTGAAACAGAAAAGTGGAGAAGAGAATATGTTGGTAATAAATATATTTAAAGAAAAATATAAAAATAAGGAAATGTAATTAAAAGGAATAAAACAGAAAAGGAATAGAAAAATGTAAAGATAAGGATGTTGCAAGAAAAATACAAATGAGGAAATTAAGACTAGAAAGAGTTGATGAAAATAGGAAGAATTGGTATAAGAATATTATGAGATAAAATTATTGTCTGAATCCTTAAGAATATTTAACATAAGAAAAAAATAAAGCTGTAAACAAAGACATAAATTATGTATTAAAATGCGGTGTAGCAAGATTCTTTATGGAGAGTACAAATTAATAAGTTACCTGTTAAAGGAAATATGCCTTATAAAAAATTTAATGAAAGAGTTTATCTGTATGCATGCATCCATCCCATGTATACAATAATGCTATTCAGGGACAATTTAATAGGATTTCTAGACTGCATACTAGTGATGTTGAAGTTTTGGAAGCTACTGAGAGTTTGGGTAAAGAATTTTTGGATAGAGACTATCACCCCAAGGAGGTTGAGAAAGCTCACTCGAAGTTAGTAGACTAAAGACAACGATAGGGCAACCTTATTTCAATAAAGCACTTAATTCTGTGACTAGACCTTCTGTGCTGCATAATACTGTGTATAATGGTGTATGGCATATATTAGTGATTGTGGGAAGGTCTGTGATATTGTTAGGAGAAACTGGACTATGCTGCTGTCAGATGATAATATTAGGAACATTGTTGGTAATAAATCTTATTTTGTGATTAAAAACTATCCATCTTTGAAATAACAGATTTGTTATGGACCTAGGATAAAGAAAAAATGTTTACCCAATAGAGTCGTTATTTTTTCTTGCAGAGCCTGTAAAGCTTGCAGTATGATCTCCACCTTTAATTCATTTGTACATTCTTTAACACACACCATATATGGCTTTAAAACTTAAAAACTAAGAATTTGGCCTCTTTGGCTAGTTGCAAGGTATGCAATGGGTACTACATAGGAAAAGCCAATACGCTTTTGAAAGAATGCATTTTGCAGTATATGAATGATGTTAGGAATGGGAAGATTTTTAATAACCCAGGGCATTCTTTCACCTTCATGATGTTGGAAGCAATAATAGAAAATTTAAGAAGTGGACACATTGTGAATCATACTAAAGTGGCAGAAATGAAGTGGATTGCCAAATTACAGGCTGACAAAGACCCTGGTGTAAATGGGGTTGTACTTTTAAAGCCTGCTTTAAAAGCTTGCAGGTTTTCTTATCAGAGTTAATTGATTTCACTGTCCTATTGGCTGCTGGCCTCTTTAAATTAGGCTGATTTTCTTGAAGGATTAGATCTGAAGTAGCACTAATTATGTGAAAGTGCTAATCTTTTCTTTTAAGCCACCATTGTATGTCTTTATTTATTTATTTGTTGGATTAAAGTACATGTTTTTAACCGTGGTAGTCACCTTGATTTTTTTTCATTGTTTGTATTGTGAGGAGTTCAAGACAGCTGAACATGTTTTTTTCAACATGTAAAAAAGTTAAACATTTATGGGAAAAATAATAGAAAACAAAATAGTTAATAATTGCAAAATTACAAACAAATAAATATGGACATGATTGAGAATAGTTTTATGCACAGCATTGCCAAAATATGTTAATAATGTGGATAAAAAATATTTGGTATAATTTGGACAATTTGGAATAAAGGTTAAATGAAATTATGTTTAGTGGTAAATAGATTTTACCAAGTATTACAAGGAAAATGAAGTGGTGGTTATGCAGAAAACAGTGGGGATCTGTATGAATATAATTTCTTTAGTAATTAATGGAGAGTTAAATTATGAAATGTCAGTTCTTTTCTTTAAAAATGTAAATTGTAAATAAGTTGTAAATAAGCTGTGAATAAAAATCCCCTACTCATAGCTCATACAGCTAGTGAGTATGTGTGCACATCCCATTTCTAGCACAGTAGAGGCTGGGAGGATGGTGTTTAACATGGTGTGAGTGGTGGAAGGAGCATAGGCAAACAGCAGTATACAAAGTGATGTTACTGAAATTATGGAGGATTCAGAAACTGGTTTTCAGCATAACCTGTTTGCTGAGTCGAGGAAACAGTTGGAAGGGTTGTGGGATAACGAACATAGGGAAATGATGGTTCAGAGCCAAGTGAAAAGCAGAGGAGACATTTCTTGGGGTGATATAATGTAGAAAATACAAAAAGAAGTTTCGGAAGCAATTTTAAAAGATGACATTATGCAAAAATGTATGCAGGAACTGTGGTAAGTGCTTTTGGAGAGCAGAAAGAAAAGAAAATAATAGATGACAATGTGAAAACAACATTTGTGGTGACAATACAGAATAACGGTGGCAAAGAACTGAAGAGATATGAGGTTTGGGACACTATAATATTTCCATTTTGTGTGTAAGCACAACAGCACAACAGGTAAAATCTTTCATTTTAATAAACAAAGGTACATTTTGTGGCATTATTTTTCAGAATGCTAATGGTATGGAAAGCTTTTTTTATGTGAGTTTGAAAAGAGATAGAATGATAATCCATGGAGTGGTTATATAGTTTAAACATTCTACTGAGAGACAACAAAGAAAATGCATATACAATCTTGGACAGAAGTGAAAAGAGAGACTTTGAAAAAAAAACATTTACAAAAATATGTAAAGAAGTAATGGACACTTCAAAAGTTTATGACAATAGGGGCTATGGACTGGTGGATGGGACTGTAGTGTTGTTTTGAAAATTAAAATGAAAAAAAAAGTATTTATATTCTCAGCATGATAGATATTTAAGGAAATTAGGGTGTGGTAAAATAATGGAGGCAACCTAAAACATATTTTTTTGTGGAAAAATAAGGTATTTGATAAATAATTGTGACAACAAGAAATGTTTTATATATATATATATATATATATATATATATATATATATATATAGAGAGAGAGAGAGAGAGAGAGAGAGAGCATGATGAAAAGATATGTGAATTGGAAATATTATAAATGTAAATAAACTGCACATGTTTGGATGGATTGTAAAAATGACTTGAATGAAAAGACAATGAAAAACAGGAGGGAAGATAAAGAACAGAAGGGAAAGGGTTTGAAGCGGAAATATAGGCTAACTTATAGGAAAAAAGAAAAAATATTGAAAAAAGATGAAGATGGGATAGAAACAGATTCAGACATTAGTGATGAAGAAGATACAAACTGGAAAGCAGTGAAAGGAAGAAAATATCTATTGGGAAAAGAGTAAGGATAGTAAAAGAAAATGTAAATGTATAAACCTAAAATATAAAAAGAAGAAGAATGGAAATGGGTGAGCTGTAATAAAAAATTAAGTAGGTTAGAAAAACTAGTTTAAGGAAAAATATTTTCTTTTAAATTAATGAAAAAAGAAAGAAATAATTTAATGATCCTTTCAGTAAATGTAAACAGTATTAATATATTAAGAAGGAGAAGGATCTTAGAATGGTGTAACACATGTGACTTAGATATAATTGTGTTGCAAATATATAAGATTCTTAAAGGAAGAAAGACTACAAACAGAGAAAATATGGCATGGAAATGTAATAGGGAATTTGGGAAATGACCAATGCTCAGGACCAGCAGTACTGTTACAGAAGAACAGTGAAAACATTGGATGTAACATCAGCAAGAATGAGAAGATTAAAGATTTAATGGCAAGAATAAGTGTATAGAAGTTTAATGCTATATATTGATGTTACATGTAAAGAAAGGGAGAATTTATGTCAACAGATTTTAGATTATGTAGTAGTAAGTATACATATTCAGATAACAGGTGACTTTAATTGTGATTTAAAGCGTAAAAGGAAAAAAATGAATAGGTGTGAGAAAAATAGTAGAAGTTATAAAATATGGTAAATTAACTATCTGGAACAGATAGCTTTCCTGCTACAAAGGTTGCTTTTGCACATTTACCAAAACAGAATTACATTCTTATATCATCTGAAAAAGTTTTGACCACTTGGAGTTGTGTTTTCAGTTCCTCATCTGATAAAATATACAGTTATAAATCATCCACAAAAATAAGATGCAAAGTCTTTACTCTTTGTTGTTTTCTGGGAGACAAATTGTAGCCATGACTTAATTTGTTAAAGAAACAGCTTAATGTGTTATGGGCAAGACAAAAGAAAAGCACTGACAAAGAGTCACCTTGAAATATCCCCCATTTAATTTTTATCCCTGGAATAATAATTTGTATTTTATCTTGGCTTAACTGCAAAGTAGTTTGCCACTGTTTCATGGTTGCTGTAATGTAATTGATCAGTATAGGGTGTATATTATACATTTTTAAGCAGTTTTTTTTATCTATGAATGTTGGATACTATCGAATGCTTTTTTGTAGTCTGTCCATACCATACTTAGATTCTTAGCCTTTTTACAACTCTCCATTATGACTTTGTTTAATAACAAATTATCCTTGTTTCTTTTCTTACCATTTTGTTATATTGCCATGATTGAGTTTTCTTCTAAATTACTATAAAGTCTATTGGCATCAGTTCCAGTGTATTTTGTTTTACATTGTTGGAAGGCACGTTATTGGTCTATAGCTTTTATGATAGCTTGCAGGTTTGCTCTTAAGTAGGAGTACTGTTTTACCTGTTGTTAACCAGGTTGGTGTCATTTCAGGTTGTGCAAATAATTCTTACTCATAGCTAAATCTTCATGTAATGATGCTAATACTTTTAGCCAGAAATTAGGTACCGCACCTGGGCCTGGGAGTTTCCAATTAGGAGCTTTTCTAAACTTTTTTTCAATCTCTCTGGCCATTACTTCATCCCATTTCATATCCTGAACCTTTGACCTTCTTATTCTCATTCTTTCTTTTACTTCTTTTATTCATTTAACATCTTTTTATGTTTCACAGGATCTTCATAGATATTTCTCCAAAATGGATCTATTTCTTCTTTTTTGATGGTGTTTCAATTCTTTTGCCTTGTTTTTCAATTCTCTATACATTTTTTGGGTCATCAATAAATTGCTTATTCTGTACTTTTCCTTTATATCTACCTGTATATATTCTAAGCTTTTAGCCTGTGCTGATATTTGTAGTTTATTATTTGCGATAGTGCACAATAGATACAGATCTTTTCTGATACTATACCTTTATCATGTCTGTCTTTCTGAGTTTTTTGTTGATCTGTTATCTCTTATATACTCCTCTAATAATTATGTTTCTTAGGGCAGATTCAATAAACACTACATGATCTACCTAGACCATGTAATGCGCACATGGTTGCTTACTGTTTTGTATTCAGTAAGTGGCTCTCCATGGTGTGTAGAGCCGTACAACCATGGTAAACACCATGGTATGCTAAGTACAACATAAGCAGCTGAATTGTATGCTAATCAACCAATACAAGATGGAGGAGCTATTCAACAAGCTATAAATCCGCCAGTTAAACTCAGTTCTGGTTTTCTCTGCAAATTCCAAACCTATTGGAATACAGCCTAGGAAAAGACTTTACAGAGAAAGAATGTTATCGCCTGTTGTTGCTTTAATTCATATGTACGTGCAACAGGCTGAAGTATATGCACTGTTGCTGCTAGTAGATCATGGCCAAGAATGAGAAGAGTTTTCAGATCCTGGTTAACTTATCACAACCTGTATGAGGTGGAAATTGTAGAGCACCACAGGGTAGATAGAGATGCACTACAAGAATTCTGCAACCTCTGTCATCCTCAGCACAGGTCCAGGGAAAACTGAGGGGAACCAATACCAGTGGAGACAAAGTTATGTGTAGCACTTAGACTTTTAGCTACAAGAACCTTTCAGAGACCAACAGGGGGCACGCTGGGCATGTCACAGGCATCAGCATCCAGGATCCTCTATCAGTTCCTGAATACTATGCTCCAACATGCCAGTGACCGCATATATTTTATCTGTACTCCTGAGAACAGGGCCACAAATATGCAACAGTTCTACACTATAGCACACTACCCTGAAGTCCTGGGTGCCATAGATTGTACACATAGAGAAATCAAGGCACCACCCGGTGAACAGGGAAGGGTCTACATTAATAGAAAGGGCTTACATTCCATTTACTGCCAAGTTGTGTGCAATGCTAAGGGAATCATCTTGAATGTGTGTGCTGGCAAACCAGCCAGTTATCATGACTCACATATCTGGCACACCTCCCAAATGTATCAGATGTTCACTAGGGGTTATATCCCACAGGGTCATTTAAAGGGGGATGCAGGTTATGCACTGGAAATGTGACTGATGACATCCATCAGAAATGCACACACACCCACTGAAGAACACCATAATGAGGCACACGCTGAAACCGTAAATATCATAGAGTATGTGTTTGGGCTGCTGAAGTCATGCTTCCAGTGATTAGATACATCTGGGATAGCCCTTTAGAAGAATCCACCTACATGTATTGAAATCTTCACTGCCTATGCCATGCTTCACAACATCATCCTGGGAAAACAGCTTCAGTAGGATCAACAGGGGGATGGGACACTCATCCCCCCACCAATGGCAAGGTGACCACAGCCACATACAGGTGAGGAGTCAGAGGGGGAACCAGCAGATGCTGTGGGTGCAGATAGATGTAGGTATGTTCAATATGCCTTTGCATTGGCTAAGAGACAATACATAACACACTGACTCACCCAAAACCTTTATCCTATGTACACACATATAGTAAAACTGATGCTAGGCAATGCTCATAACCTTTACCTACCCATGTAATGGCTGTGTACTCCTACCATTAGACAGACTCAGCCCTGAACTAAAATGGCTTGCTTTATAAGATAAATGCAGAACCTGGACTGTTAAAGCAGAATTGTGTATTAATACAAATGAATGGGATATCCTTGCATGTTGTTACTTGGTCATGTAAGTAACTACAAAATGTGTTAACTGTATCAGTCTACAACTATCCCCCCCAAAAGAAATTAATGTTAAACAGAGCTTAAGTATTGTTATCAGTATTTTACAATACAAGTATTTCATAATTGAGATAGGTAAGCCTACCTGTAAGTTTGTCTTGGAATATACTTGCCCTTCCTAAAATCAGTGACATGCTTGTGTACTTTCCAGTGATCTGTCTGGATCCCTGACAGTGAACAGGAACTCTTCATTTGGTGTCAGTGGTGGCCCATCATAGTAGCCATCCATTTACGGGCCACTCCTGCTCTCCTCCTGGCTGATAAAATCATATCAGTGGACCTATGGCTCACCTGATCATATGTCCTGTTCTGGCCACCTACTGCATTCACATCAGCCACTATCTGTTGCCAAATTTGCATTCTGCCAGACATATCCCTATCGCCCCTCTCAAGCAGAAAGGCGGCATGTTGCCTAAATGCATTCACAATGACATAATTCCCAGGGACACTGAAAGAGAGGGGTGCTGGGATTGGGATGTCTGGGTGCCATAGTCCTAGGTGACACAAAACACAAAAGAAAGATAATACATATATGTAGCACATAAATAAAAAGTCCTGCTTAGATATAACACATAAAAAGTAGTATTTCACTATTACTCACTGGAGAAACACAAAACAGTCAAGATATTCAAACATAAAAAAGGAATTGCGTGATTTTAACATATTACAATCATAGACAAAGCAAGGTCAGATCCAAAACAGAGTAATAATAGCAAATCTTGTTTGTGCCAAAACAGAAATGCAACTTGGCTCCTCCATCCCCAAATCAACAGGTAAATGATACATTTTTTCTAACAAACCATTAGTGAAATGCTAAAAGTGTTATCAAATAAACTGTCCCTGAAACATGTGTTCACATTTATCACAGCACATTCCAACTTATGCAATTGCCAGTCATGTCTATCTGTAGCCAGCACTCCCCTAGAAGTGTATGTGTGACGTGCTAGAAGGCTAACAGCCCTGTGTCATTAACAATATAGGACATTTACATTTCATGGAAATTACAGTAGAACAGTGTAAAGAGAAAAACAGTTATTAACATTAGCACCTGTGATGACAGTTAATAAGGCTGCACATCTGAGAAAGAAAATGCCTTGACAAACATGCCTATGCCATCAGTACACTTCTAAGAAATGCATACAGATAAAAGTAGCATTTGCTAATGCATAGTAACAGATTTTTCTTATTGACATTTCAGCACATCCAGTATGTAGCTGAAAAAATACAAGCATACGTTATCAAGATCAGTAGTCCTCTGTGCAGTAAAATCCCAAAGTAATATCTTCTTCTGTAAGTTCCGTGTTACCCACATAACCAAGTCTCCTCACTTTTGGGTTCCCTGGTTACACGGTTCCCTTATTATAGTGTAGATTCAGGGCTATGAGAATGGTGAAGGTGCAAATGAGGTACACACCCATTAGACTTGCTGAATCCTGAATACTTGGCTCTGTGTATCAGATGTAAACATAGTGCAGGCACGCTCCCAGTGTTTGTTGCTAATGGACTGCAACTGTGAATGAGTACTGGAAAGGAAAAAGAAACCAGCAGCAATTCAGACTCCCCTACTTCCAGTGCAGGTGTCAGCCAGGTCAGACTTACAAAGTGTAAAGTAATTGTATCAAGGTTTTAAATGTAAGTAGGCAGCACACATTTCACAGTTTCCGTTCAATAACATCCAACTTCCCATTCATTTCTGGACAAATGTATATTATTGCCATTTAATATCCTCACACATATTAAAGACAATGATACAGAATGCTTACAGACTGCATGTCTCAGATTACTGGTCAGATAAAACAAGAATGAGCAATAAATACAGCGAGATAAGCGAGAGCTGCATTTATGCAAGCAATAGTTATTATGGTTGTGTGTTCACTCAGTGCACTACTTCTGAAATTAGTACATGTACAAACAACTGCCATATGTTTTGTTAGTAGTGTGGATGATGTTGCAGTTAGCTGTGTGCACAATAATTTTAGTTCTCTGCTGCAAAGGTGTTTGTTTGGCAAAGAGGGATAAGACACACTTACCATGTTTTGGAGGTTCAGGGGAGTGAAAGTTAAAATCTAGCCATGTGTATAAATATTTCATGTATACCAACATATATTTTGTACTGTTGTTTATTTAATAGACTTATTTTCTTCATTTCACCTAATTTTCCCTTTTTTGTGTTTTTTTAATGCCACTGTTTGTGTGCATGACTTAGTGCAAATAAGGGAAACAGATGAACACAATGAATGTCAGGTTTAGAGGAGTTTAAGTTGTTTGTGCCATACTTAGCAGTGCACAAGCTTGGACTAGTGGCCCACACAGGAAGCAGGCAGAACATCGGCAGATAGGAGAAAGACAGTGCAAAGGTAAAAAGGATAGAGTGTTACATTGCTTGCTTTCCACAGTGCTAAGTGAGGTTGTACTGTGGTTGGCAAGCTTCCCCAACACCTGCAGCCATTGAACAACTGCAGACAGGATGCAGACAGAAAACAATTTAAACTGGTTGCAGTCTATTAAACCTGTAGGGCATGGCACAAACATGCTAAGTGGTGTTGTGTGGGAGTTAATGACAGAACTTAAGAATAAATAAGGAATTATGCAATTGTTGTATAACCATTTCTGTGGCAGCAGGTGTAAGTGTAGGGCTGCAATACAGATGGTCCTGGGTTCTAATACTGGAAGTGCAACATATTTTTATTGTTGGGAGAGTCCTGTTTATAGTGAAAATATACAAGCATTTTTTCAATATTTCTGTGGAACAGTTGTAAGTGTACACTGCCATACACATATTCCTGGGCTCTAATACAAGAAATTCCAGACCTTTTTACTGTTGTTTCATTTTGCATTATATTAAATACCACTTATAACACTTTATCTATAATTATAAATAGTGGAGCTGATATGAATCTCACGTCTGAGGGATAAGGCACTATTACTTCATTTTGAAGGTTCAGATATATGACTGAGGGTATACCATCTATTATGCTTCTGTAAGTATAATTCTGCTATCTGGACTTGGATGGCCTGCGCACTTAAATAAGACACATACACAAATGTGTCTGTATAAAAATACCTTGTCAGGTCTAACACATACATGGTTAACTCCTCAATCTGTCATCTGTGTATGAATGATTCATGACTATGTCTCAGAAGCACTTCTTCTGTGGCAAAGATGATAAATCATTACTGAGGAAGAAAATGTTTTGTACCTTATGCATAGCTTTTGATCTCACACTGTAAATATAAATTTTAGCAGTATATAAAGCCAAACAAACATGGGTCAGGTCAGGACATTCATGCCCACAGTGCATGTCAGCAAAGTTACATCTCCTTATGGGTATAAAAGCAGACACCCCTCAAACTAATGTCAAGAATCAGATTAACCTTCCAATTTCAAAAATTGATTTCCTCCCTGCTTGACGCTGTTCATAGGTTCATAGGTATGTACTAGGCTATTGGCCCTAGGGCATAATTAAGACTAGCCAAAAATGTTTTGCTTACGCTTCCCTCCCAAGTGGTCTAGTTTCCTGCACCCCTGTCTAGAGGGCCACTGAAGTGATTCCTGGGATGAATTTCCTGTTTCCTATCCACTCATCAAGATTCTTCTTAAAGAGCGCTAATGAGGAGCTTTGCCTCACATTTATGGGGACCTTATTCCAGAGCAAGGCAAGTCTCTGGGACATGAATCTGTCCCTCCAACAAGTCCAGTTTATTGTTGATGCCAGGTTTATGTCCCTTAAACATTTCTAGCAATTTGCGGTTTGACATAGCCTTGTATGTCAGGCAGAGATCACCTCTAAGTAGCCAGTATGCGACCGAGTGCAGTCTGAGTTTTATTTAGCATCATGGCATAGGGCAACTGTTTGAGGCCTGTTATCCTCTTTGTGAGGTACTTTTGAGTCCTCTTCAGTTGTTGCAGATGTCTTGTTAGGTACATCCCGAACAGGGCATTATATTCAATAATGGGTCTAATGAGTGATGAGTAGAGGGGGACAATAAGATCCTTATTCCTGGATGCAAACACTTTTGTGATAAGATGGGCCATGTAGAAAGATTTTCTAACCACATTAGCAATATGGTTGTTGAAGGAGAGGTTACTGTCCACCTGAGTCCCTAGGTCTCATCACATTCTCCATGGTAAGTGGGCTACCACCTGTGTTGTAATTCATAGGTACTTGGTTTTTCCCAAAGGGGATGACGATGCACTTTTTGGCATTTAGCTTGAGGCCATGGTTTTGGCACCACGTATCTGTGTCTGTAAGACTCTTTTGGAGATATCTACATCAGTAGGGGTCTCAATTATGGCACCCAGTTTGCAGTCGTCTGTGAGCTTTGTTAGCCATAGTCCGTCTATGTTTGCTTGTACCTCTGAGAAGTAGATACCGAACAGGAGGGGTCCCAGGACTGAGCCCTGTGGTACTCCACTAGTCACAGGTTTGGCTTTGGATCTAGCATTTCCTATTCTCACTGAATGGGTTCTATCCATGAGCCAGTTAGCAACCCATCTTGTAATGTAGGGGTTTATATTTAGGTTGGTGAGTTTGTCAATAATTCTCGAGTGGGGAATGGTATTGAAAGCCTTTGCAAGATAGTGGTATGCTGTGTGAACCACCTTTCCCTCATCTATTGCTTTAGTGACCATTTCGAAAAAGTCAACCAGATTTAGGAGACAAGACCTTCCCTTTACAAACCCAAACTGGGTGGGGTCAAGGGTTTGTTGGTTCCCAATGTCTTTGTTTATGAGTTCCATGATGATGCACTCCATGGCCTTGCAGACGAGACTCGTCAGGCTAATAGGGTGGTAATTCCCAGGGTCAGTGGTGGCACCTCCTTTGTGGAGTGGTATAACTGTTGGCATACACCACTCTGTGTGCACATAGCCTGAGGTGAGGCTGTGGTTAAACACGATATTAAGGTGAGGGATTAATTTGGTTTGGAGTTCATGTAGTATGCAACCTGGGATGCTGTCTGGTCCCATGGATGCTGTGTTTCTTGCCTTGGAAAGTGCTATTTTCACCTGTGTGTGATTTTGGGAGCAGTACAATCTTCTGGTATGGAAATGGGCTGTTTGGGGGGTTGAGGGTGGGGTGAAGTTTGTACTGAACCTATCTGCCAGTATATTGGCGATGTCAGTTGGTTCCGTGAATTTTGAACCATTATGCTGTAGCTCAGAGCAGATCTGTGAGTTGTTATTTGGGTTTTTGACATAGCTAAAAAATGCTTTGTGATTGTCTTTGGTGTCTGTTGTGATTTTTCTTTCAGAGCTCACCTTAGAGGTTTTATGAGGGTTTTTAGCTTTTTGCTAAGGTTGGTCAGGTAGCTCCTCCAGTCCTGGGTTTTTACTCTTTTTTACAATAATTTCTTCCTTCTAGTATAGACCTTATTTATGGCTGGGGTCCAGCAGACTGGTTTCTTCTTTTTGGAGGAGTGGGTCTTGGTCTTGTTCAGGATAGCACAGTCCATGCACTCATGTAGGTGCTTGTAGAGTGCTTTTTTGTAGGATATAGCAGATTCAATCATATTGCCTTTCTGCTGGGGAGTAGCAAAGTTTGCCATCTCTGTCTTGAGTAGCATAAAGTTTGCCTTGGAGAAGTTTTTCACCATGGTTTCTTTTGGGGCGGGGGGTGAGGGTGGTATGTGGATAGCTAGGGTGATGAGTTTATGATTTTATCTGACCAATGAGGAATTTACCACAGGTGTGGAGCAATTGTCCCTCATGTTGGTGATGACCAGGTCCAGTATATTTTTACCTCTTGTAGGGGTGTTAATAAGTTGGTCCAGTGCATTGGAGTTAATGTACTCCAGGAAGCACTTAGCAAAGGTATTAGTACTTCCGTAGTTTTCCCAGTTGATGTTTGGGTAGTTGAAATCACCCAATATAAGGCTGGTGGGTTGGACTCTCATGTTTTCCAGTACCTCGAGGAAAGAAGAGTGTGTGGCATGGGGCTGGGACAGTGATCTGTAGCAAGCTACAGTCTGGAATGCAGTTTTGCCCATTGTCAGTTGCACTTGGATGATTTCTGAGGCATCATACTTTGCAAATAGTCTGGAGGTGTGGTTATCCTTGATGAATATGGATATGCCTCCTCCCTTTGTATTTTGGTCCAGGTTTTACAGCCGAAATGTGTGGTATGAGTTGTAGCCTGGAATCCCTGAGGTGCTCTCTTGAGCCTTGAACCAGGTCTCCATTACTGCACAAATACCAATCTTCTCCTTGTTGAGGAGTGCCTCGAGAGAGTGCATTTTGAGGTTTAAACTCCTAGTGTTCAGCAGCAAGACCCTCAGTTTTTTGTCACTAGTACTTGTTACTGTGGTGGATTTGTTTTTTGAGCCTTGCCTAAAAAAGGCACTATTGGGGTGGCAAGAGCCTTTGTCAGTATCCTGAAACCCTGGGGTGCCAGGTGCAAGCCATCTCTGGTGAAGCATTGAAGCTTGTCGAGCATGTCATGCCAGGCAGACAGGTACTGGATCCCACTTGAATGTTACCAAAAACTTAGCCAATTGTTGAAATTTATCATTTTTTCCTTGTACTGAGGTATCATTCTTGGTGAGGGTAAGATGCTACTCAGGGCTGGGATCATACCTGCCTTGATTACATAATCAGAGAGCTCCTCTATGTCTCTTTTCATGTAGTCCAGGGAGCTACGTCTTAGGTCATTCACACCAACATGGACAATGACAGAGCCATATTTTTACTTGTTGTGGAGTGACCTGAGTGCGTGGGTAATATGGCGGATTCTGGCACCTGACAAGCAACTGACAGTTACCTTCTCCTTGTCTAGCCTGGTGAGAGGGATATCGGTGTGCCCGACTATGGAGTCACCTATTACAAGTGTGTTTGGTAAGGTGTTTTGCCTTAAGGGCTGTGGTTATGCGACACATTGGTTTTGGTGGTTATGTGATGATTGCGGTGTGCTGGTGGGTGTAGGTTGCTTGCATGTCTGCTTTGGAGGTCTCTGTTGTTTCTGCAGATTTTTATTTAGAGCCTCCGGATATGTCTTTATGTATCTATGTGTGGGGTTTGCAGTTGCATGGGTGGTGGGTCTATGTGTAGTAGGTAGAGTGTTGCAGTTTGGTACCTTCTCTTCTTGAGTGTCAATTCCAGTCGTGACTGGAGAGAACTTTGCCTCAAGTCTAGCTATGTAAGTGCATTTCTCACAGATGTTGGTGTTGTGTGATAGGAGGAGAGGGTTGTCTGTGTACATGAGGCAGTTGTGGCATTGCCTCAAGATGCTCAAATTCATCAGGTGCACAGGAGAACACACTAGGAGTTGACTCTTGGACATGCCTGAATGGGTTAAGGAACTATTCTTATTTGCCTGGAAGGGGAGAGTAGTTTGACTGTTCCCTACAAACAACAGTTAGGGATTGAGTACAATAGTTTATTAGTGCTTCTATCTCTTATTGAGCCAAGTGTTGGTCTGAAAGCTCTGATTTCAGTGCTAAAACAGACAGACTGGCTAGTAACAAGGGAAAAACTGTGGAGCCGGGGATAGTTTAACACTAGCTAACCTCCGCTGTGCTATGCACAAAACCGTGCAAATGCTGGTTTTATATCAGAAAGATTAAAGAGATAGAAATTATCCCAAAATGGCCAATAAAACTACAGTTTTTGGGCAGAAACCACTCCTCCAAGGACAGGTAGGCTGTTCGGAGCTCCCCACTCTCACTGGTGAACAAAGAAACATCCTTTCTGCCCAGGTAAGGTATAGCCAAACACAGCTTAAACACAGTCCATGTATCAGCAGGTATCTGAAACTGGACTTTTCTAGCTTAGTAAGGCAGGAAAATAGCAATATTTTTTTCACGGAATCAGTAGAAATAAATGCAAAAACACTTTTATAGTGCAGTAATGGCTGTCACACTTGAGTGGGAAGCCAGTAACAGTTAAAAAATAAACTTTACAACAAAAAATTACTTTTTTAAAATACAGGTACAAATAAATGCAATTTCAATGTAAAATGAGCATTCTGAGAAACAATAAACACTATAAAACAGGCGTTTAGGTGGAAATAGCAATAAGCAGCAAGAAAAACCAAAAAATGGTACTTAAACACTCCAAAGTCTCTCCTTTTGTCTCTCTGGCATTGTTGGTCTCTGTAGGACACCTAGACAGGATCTGCTGAGCTTATACAAACACAAAAAATGTGCAAATGTAGTTTTTATATCAGAAAGATTAAAGAGATAGAAATTAGCCAAAAATGGCCAATAAAACTACAGTTTCTGGGCAGAAACCACTCCTCCAAGGACAGGTAGACTGTTCAGAGCTCCTCACTCTCACTGGTGAACAAAGAAACTTCCTTTCTGCCCAAGTAAGTTATGGCCAAACACAGAAGTTTAAACACAGTCCAGGTATCAGCAGGTATCAGAAACTGGACTTTTCTAGCTTAGTAAGGCGGGAAAATAACAAGATTTTTTTTTTCAAGAAAACAGTAGAAACAAATGCAAAAACACTTTTGTAGTACAGTAATGGCTGTCACACTTGAGCGGAAAGCCAGTAACAGTTAAAAAAATACAATGTACAACAAAAAACAACTTTTTAAAGTGCAGGCACAAATAAATGCAATTTCAGTGTAAAATGAATGTTCTGAGTAGCAATAAATGCCAGAAAACGAGCGTTTAGGCAGAAATAGCAATAAGCAACATGAAAAACCAAAAATGGTACTGTTACTCTCCACTTAATATCACACAAAAGCAGTTGGCATCGTTGCTTGAGTTTGCACACTACCAGTAAACAAGATAATAGTAACTGGAGGAAAAGCATTATTTGCTATTGCCGTACTTTTGGGATTAGACATGCCTGGCATTAGAGGGGATGGTGTCCAATTTAGGGCAAAGAGGTGGGGTGTTCAGGAATCCAGAATATTTGTCAGACTCATGGTAAACCACCCAGCCAAAGGCTTCTGCAGGGGGACTATTCTGCCTCGCAACACAAGTCTGAGGCTTGGATTACTCTGGTTAAGGCTGTATTCAGTGCGATTGGCATTCCACACACTGGAGAACAGTGCAGGCACCACTTTAATGACCTAAAAAGAAGGAAGAAGGATACATTCAAACAGTGGATGGTTGAGTTTCAATCTAGCAGCATCCCACAGTTGTGTAATTATACTAATGAAGATAATTTATTATACATATAAAGCTAAATATGGGGACGACTGGTATGCATAATGATCTTCTGTTTTTTTTCTTTTCTTTTAACAGCTAATCCTGAAATTATGGCAAATAGGTAGGCTCATGCTGACCATCTGGAAAAACTGAGAGAAGCAAGTGGTATGTACGCAGCACAAGATAATTATTGCTGTAGCTTTAAAAGTTAATATACAGTAGTGGCAAAGTAAGCATACATATCCTGACTGTAAAAGCAAGTATGCATGCATAAGTCTGGAGCACAAACCAACTTTAGGAGTAAAGTATAAGACTGTAGTCAGAAGATGTGGGCTAAAATACCATGAGTAGCAAATATACAATACTGGAATTATTTAATAATATTACATACATTAAAATCTATACAAGTGGCATAAATACCCTGCTGTTAACTGTAATCTGTATAATTGGTCCAAGTATATGTGCAGTTTATGCACATTGCAAGAATTACTTTCAGCAGTCTATAATTATAGTGTGTAGTTGTTGAGATGTATACTTAAATGTAAGACTTCAGATAAAATAGTTGTATAATTATGATAAGTATGTCACATATGATGGTACTAATTTTATCTTTTTTTTCTCTCAAGCCTACCCTTCTCTCTTTTTTATTTTCTATTATGTGTCATCAGAATGTCTGCATGTCATCCATCTGCAACAAATCACTAAATTCTTCCTAGCACAGTGAGGTAGGCTACCCCCGGTGGGTCAGCCTTCCTCTGCTCCACCAACTTCAGCACCAATGCCCAGCACATCTGGACCTAAACTGGCAGCACTGCCTGTACTGCTCCTATACTATGTGCACCCTCAGGTAGCATTGCCCTGGCAGCTGGTGCTGTGGTACACTCTGGAAGCACTGGTGGAGGTGGAGATTTCACCTGTCAGGAAATGCCAGGGTTGGTGTGGAGGGTCATGCACAGCACCATTGGTGTACACCTATGCTGAATGGAGAGGCTGCTCTCCCTCATGGTCTATAGGAGACAATGTCAATCACTTCAGCAGCCAATGGAGTAAGGGGACAGTGATAACAGCCTGGGTGAGGACTAGATTCTCAATAGAATAGTAAAGTGGATCTCACATGCACAAAGACTTTGTCAACCTTCTCACAAACGTGCTGCTCAGCAGTGCACTATGCATATTGGAAAATATCATGTATTACTTTTGTTTACTTTCCATTTAGTGTTCATGACATGAAGCTACATATCTAAGACAATGTCACATATCAACAATGCAGCCATCTGCTACCTCCCCCATGCACTGCAACCCTAGTCTCTCAGTACTTGTTCAGAAATACATATACAGGCTATTTTTTGTTGTATCAGGATATACCAGTATCTTACACTGAGTGCTTATACTGTTTAGGATAGTTTTAACTTTGTCCTCTCACCTAAACCCTTTTTTCTCTCTCTATCACTCCTAGCTCTCTACCCTATACTAAGGAGCCTGCTTGATCTTTCAGAACCCCTCACTGCTATTTGGTCTCAACCATCCCAACATCGGGCCAAGGAACTCTGTTGTCCCTCCACATATATTGTGCTCTGAGGTTCCAAAAGGACTAAGAAAGCATGTTCCACCCTGGACCTACCTTTTAAACTGTATAATTTATGTAGTTATAACTACCTACCAAGAAGTAAAACTAAGCTAGTGAGCAGGGAAACCAGAAGCAAAGATTCCCTCCTCTACACCCCTTTAGCAATTTACCTTTATCTCCCCCCTACCTACTACTATCTATAACTCCTGTTCTAGCTGTATCTAATACTGTTACCTTGTCTCCTTTACTGTCTGCCCACTAGGTTGCACCAAATTCCAATCTAGAATTAAACCTTATTCCCAACTATCTAGTCTTAATACTTTACTGTCACTCCACTAGTACCTTTTTTCCTCTTCTTACTATCTAGCTGTACTCCGATTTTCCCCCCCTGTACTCTACTATCACTCTGAACCTCTCACCGGCATTATCTTACTCTACTCACCCAGAGACACCTAAAGGCTCTGAGGCTTACTGATTGTCTCTGTTGATTCTCACTTACCTTCTGTAACCCGCTCCGTTCGCCCTGCGGGCTCACTCAGCTCCCCTACCCTACCCCCAATTCCCACCCACCCCAGTGCTCCTACCTTTATACTTACCAAGCCACACCCCCTCAATCCTATCAATTAAACTCTGACCACTCCTTTTGACCCACCACCTACTCAACCTATCACATACTAATAACCACTCCCCCTTACCTCATTTACACCTTTCTAGTTCACACCCTCATATACCTCCTACCTCCATAATCCCAATCACATTTTATAACATCTCCCTCACCATGCCCTCTACTTATCAACTCTTGTACATTAAACAACTATTCCTACTCTCACTAATATCAATGCTTTCCATTCCCTATACTCTCACTTATTACGAACATCTCCAATACTCATCTTCTCAACAATCCCTTAAACAAACATTAACAGTAAATATCAACATTCTTAACCACTCTAACATAACATCTACCTCACACTATCTATCACCTAAATACCACAGAGTCTCCCATTTTAAATCCACACAATTTAGAAAAATACAACTTATTTATACTAAACCTCTGAAACATGCATATTATCCTCTCAAATATCCTCTCCTTCACGGGGACATTCATCCTAACCCAGGACTATACAACAACACCCTAGGACAACCAACCCCACCCTACACTCCCACAAATTCAGTACTCATAGCTCATCTAAACATTAGGAGTGTTAACAACAAAGTAAGCCAACTACATGCTCTACTTGAAACTCACTAATTTGATATCTTATGCTTAACTGAAACCTGGCTTAAACCTACTACAAAAGATACTGAAATACTCCCACCTGGATACAACATACTGAGGCTAGACTGAACTGCTAAAAAAGGTGGTGGGATAGCAATATTATACAAATCTCATTTACAGGTCAGTCCCATACTGGTACAATCCCCTGTAATAACCAAGGTAGAAATTCTTATCACCAAACTCCAACGCAACAATAACAAATCCATTAACTTAATATGCTCCTACATACCCCCAGGCAGCAACATTAACATCATAGAAAGTATTCTCAGCTGGCTGTCTACATTCCTCCCTCAAGAAACAATAGTACTTGGTGATTTTAATATAGACTGGTACTCCTGTACCACACTAAATACACCAACCCAAATAAACCTTTACGGCTTCTCTCAAACTATTACTACCCCCACTAGAATCCATAAACCCACCAAAAAAGAAAGTATATTAGACTGGATCTTAATAAATTGTCACCCTGTCTCCAACAAAGTAGATGTCCTTCCTGATGATATTAGTGACCACTCACTAACCTACATATCCAGACAAAAAACCTATATTCCAAATGAACCAACCTTTAAAATCACCCGCAACAAAAAGAAATTTAATCCAGCCAATTTTCAGGTGGAGCTACTAGCCTGTGACTGGTCACCCTTAAAGCACCTGCCAATTGAAGAAGCAGTATCCCACATTAACATCAAATTTCTACAGATTTTAGAATTCCATGCCCCCTCATGTTCCATAAGAACTAGATGCAAAGCAGCCCCATGGCTCACTAAATAAACCAGACAACAAATCCTACAAAGAAACAAAATCTGGTCCAAATGGAGACACACTAAAGACCCTATTGATCAGCAGCATTTCAGACAATTAAGAAATGCCACCAAAAAATAAATATTACAGGATAAAAAGAACTATTTCTTCAAGCTACAACAAAATCACCATGGTCAACCCCAAAGATTCTGGTCTAGCATAAATAAACTCTTACATCCAGGACACTCCAAAGCTCCTACCCCATCTACTATTTCCCACAACTCTCCCAAGGAGATTGCTGATGCTTTCAACTGTTTTTTACTAAAACTGTCCAATCTCTATCTAACTCCCTACCACCTCTCAACCCCACCCTACCTTCCCCCCACTACCTTACCACCTACATTTCACTTAAAACCTATTCCTACAGCCCTCATCTATAGACTACTTCATAAACTCAAACCTTGTACAGCCTCAGCTGATCTCCTACCACCTGAATACCTTCAAATTGCTGCTAAACCTCTTGCCTACCCAATCTCTATTCTAATTAATAGAACCATACCTGAAGGCTCCGTCCCTTCATTATGGAAAATCTCTCACACACTCCCACTTCATAAAGGAGGGAACTCAACTGAACTCTCCAACTTTCGACCTATTGCACTACTATCTCCACTAGCCAAAATTATGGAAAAATGTATCCACAAACAATTTCTAGACCACATTCTCCAATATAACTTTCTAGCTGACTGTCAACATGGTTTCAGACCATTCCACAGTACCACCACTGCTCTCCTATCCTTCACAGACTGCATTAATAAACAACATAACAATAACATGCTCTCCTCTGCTCTGTTCATTGATCTCTCTAAAGCTTTTGATATGGTCAGCCATCAATTACTACTTAATATACTCAACTCTTTCTCTATTGACACACTAGCATTCCAGTGGTTCAAATCCTACATGCATAATAGACAACAGGCTGTCCTCTAGGATAATAACTTATCCAAACATCTCCCAATTACTCTAGGTGTCCCACAAGGCTCTATCCTGGTACCTCTACTCTTCTCCATTTTCATTAACAACCTTTCTA
The DNA here is from genome assembly GCF_019279795.1 of Protopterus annectens. NCBI lineage: Eukaryota > Metazoa > Chordata > Ceratodontiformes > Protopteridae > Protopterus > Protopterus annectens. The sequence continues at coordinate 200,762,968 of NC_056734.1, forward strand.
CTAATCTTCCTCTACCCACCTGCATACAATACGCAGATGACTCCACTCTCATCTGTAAATCAACCACTTCATCTGAGCTCCATGATATCACCCAATCAGTTTTCAACCAAGTAGAAAATTGGTTCCAAGAACATCACCTCCTCCTCAATGCCAAAAAAACAAACTATTACTATTTACACCAACTAACAAATCCACCCCATTACACTTCTCTATTACCTCCATCGATGGGACAATCATAGCTCCCGATACAACTACAAAACTCTTAGGTGTACTGATTGACCACAACCTCAACTTTGACACTCACATTAATGCCACCATCAAAACTGTAAACAAAAAACTGGGATCCTTATATAGGATAAAACCTTTTCTTACCCCTGTAGCCAGAACTACTGTTGCCCAAACCCATCTGAGCTCCACTCTCTTTATGCCTCCCCAATTTTCACTAATGTTTCCAAAAGCAACCTAAACAAATTGTCCACTTCATATAACAACATTGCCAGGTTTGCTACTGGGTCCTCATTCAGAACACATCACTGTCTAAACCTAAAATGTCTAGGATGGCTTGAACTAAATAACCAACTAAAATTTCAACAACTCACAATCACACATACAATTCTATACCAGCCTACTAATACTCCTAGTCTCACTAGCCTCATCTCCCCCTATACACACCTTTCAAACCTGTGCTCAGCAAATAAACTACTAGTTACAACCCAGAAATCCCACAACAAGGCAGGAGATTCTCTCTTCACAAACTCTGTGGGGACAATTTGGAACAAATTTCCCACAAAACTGACATCTCTCTCATCATTACATCTCTTTAAAAATCAACTAAAAAGTCACTTAAAAGCACAATGGCTTTGTCCTTGCACAAACCCTGACTAACCCTCTTACCACCATAACCTTTTCTATACATCTCCTCCTCAACCACTTTTAATCTATGTAAACATATGTTATCTCATATATACAGTATGACAAAAAATATCTCTATTATTCCTTGTTTGAAAAGACATTTTATCTTTTCTGTCTGTTTCAATATTATTCATATTTGTGTATTACATGTATTACCTTACTCTGTTTTATAAATGTTATCTTATTATGCCTATTTCTGTGCAAACTTATAAAAACCACTGGAGCTTTTCTCCCCGGGCTTCCACTGAAAATGGACATAAATCCAGCTGGACTAGCCCGGTCAACAAATGTAAAATAAAATAAAATAAATAAAATAAATAAAATAAATAAATATATCAACTGCACTACATCAATTAATAACAAATGTTGTGCTATGTAGCATGCACATCTTTACAATAATAATACACATTCGGATTTCCCAATACTTGTAGTAAATGTGGACACCTGTTTGCATATAGTTTTAAAGTTATCTCTTAAAGTATACCTGCAGATTAGAACACTACCACCAAATACTACACATTGCACACTCATCGATCTGGTAACATACAGAACTTGAAATATCTTGACAGTTGAACATGCCTAAACATCTATTTCATGCAGGCCTCCCAATATCTCCTCTCCAACATCCAGTACTGATGTTATCCACTTTAAGTTGTCCTGCAGCCTTTTAAAAGTCAGACCTATGCCATGGTGCTGAGTTCTCTAGTCTAAGTACTTAGATAGGCAGGGGTTCTGTTCTCACTGCAGTCAACTGGTAGAAGAGTGTGTGTGTGTGTGTGTGTGTGTGTGTGTGTGTGTGTGTGTGTGTGTGTGTGTGTGTGTGTGTGTGTGTGTGTGTGTGTGTGTGTGTGTGTGTGTGTGTGTATGTGTGTGAGAGTGTTTGTGCACTTGATTGACATTAGAGTGAGCATTTTATACCAGCATGTGGAATACTGCTATTACCATTTTCCTGTCACCAGACACTGCTGATGTCATCACCTATAAACTGTTCTCTGGCATTCTTCAAGTCAGACTTGAGCTGTGGTGTTTTCCTTAAATACAGAGTTCTCTAGTCAGTGTTCTTAGATAGGTAGGGGTTATGTTCTCATTACAGGCAAATGGGTTATGTGGGTGTGTTTCTGCACTTGTTTGACATTAGAGACGGTATTTAACACCAGCATATGGGACACTGCTATTACCATTTTCTCACCAGACACTGCTGATGTCATCACTTATAAACTGTTCTCTGACATTTTTCAAGTCAGACTTGAGCTGTGGTGCTTTCTTTAAATACGGATTTCTTTAGTTGGTGTACTTATGCTAGGGCTCTTTTGTCACTGCAGTCAACTGGGAGGTGTGTGTGTGTGTGTGTGTGTGTGTGTGTGTGTGTGTGTGTGTGTGTGTGTGTGTGTGTGTGTGTGTGTGTGTGTTTGTACACTTGCTTGACATTAGAGAGAACATTTTACAATGGAATGTGGGGCACAGCTATTACCGTTTTCTCCTCACCAGACTCTGCTGATGTCATCAGCTGTAGCTGATATGCAGATGTGCAGTATTCCCATCAGGGCAGGGTTAGAGACTGGCCAGTAGGCTGGGCACAAGTCACCTCATCCTATTTGATACACATTATAGTGACAAGGATTTCAGACTTTCCACAGACATCATGGCATGGTTTGTAGGACCTGTATTTTCTTGGTAAGAAACCCTTGTAATCTCTGTAGCTGCTGCAGGTGTTTGGTGAGGTACATGAAAAAGGGAGCATTATACTCTATTAGTGTTCTGATGAGGTCTGAGTACAGTGCTGTTATATCATCCTCAGATATGCATATGTTTGCTTGATGTATGATGTGCATGACGTAGTCTTTCCATACCACTGTAGACACTTAGTGGTCAAAGTTCAGATTGCTATCTATGTTCACCACTGGGTTTCAGCATAGGGGAAGTGTGCCAATGCTGTAATTATCAGGGAATTCCACTTTGCAGAAGGCTAAAATAATGACATATTTTTGCACTTATTTGTAGACAGTGTAACTTTGGCACCAATCATTCATCTCTGTTAGCCCCTCCTGTAGTATATTATCATCATTGGTGGATTCAATGATTACAGCCAATGAGCAAGAATCAGCAAACTTGATAAGCCAAAGGCCATATACTTTAGCCTGGACTGTCGAGAAATAGATTCCAAATAGCAAAGGGCCAAGCACAAATCCTTGTGGTATGCCAATGATAACAACTCTAATGGTACAGGTTGCTTCACCAACTTTCACAGTACATGTTCTATTGGTGAGCCAATTTGTTGACCATCTAGTGATGTAAAGGTTAATCACCAGCTGGGAGAGTTTCTCAATGATATCTCAGTGGAGGATTGTGTCCAAACCCGAGGCCAGATAAAGATATGCGATATGCACTGTCTTACCTTGATCCAAGCCAATCACACAGAAACAATGGGCTGTGACAACATCACAAATCACCTACAGTGTGACTCAGAACATGCACCTACCTGACTTGGTTGGATACATACTTCAACACACCCTCCACATGGACTATGTTCCCGTAGAAGGGTATACATCAACATGCATTCATCTGATTTGGGGGAACATCACCTGATGGGTGTATGTTCTAGACACAGCTTGACTCTCCTGATCTGTGAGGTAGACCAACATAAACAAAAAAACACCAAAATGCATGAGGAGGACAGCAAATCATGCATTTTTGGTGTTTTTTGTTTATCAGTTTTGGTTTACACCTTTGTGTGGTTGCCACTGTGGTGTTTCTGTAGGTAGACCAACATGCCATCATGGACCTTTTCTAAATAGACACTAGTAATATCCCAGCTGTGTGCAACAGACATATGTGAGTTGTTAATGCTACATCCCTGTCTGTTACATCTGTTAGATGTTCTCAAAGAGGTCATCAAGAGCATGCATGATGACAACACTAGCATTATGTGGAATTTGCCTCGGCCAAGGCATTTGACACAAATCCACACTGAGATATTCACTCAGCACTGTCAGATGTGCCCATAAACACATATATCACCAAGTAGGTAGATCACCAGATCACATAAATGGCATCTAAATATGTTGAAATGTGTGAATTGACTTATATCTTGGGTCCAGTGATCCAGTGCTGTCTGCTAAGCCCTTTCCTCTCCATTATTTTAGTCACAGATGTCAAGAATGAAATACACATCCTCTGTCTAAACAGCTGTCTGGAGGACTACATGTTGTGGGCAGTCATTGACTCCAACCATGATATTGGTATAATAGGCACAATATTAATACATACCAAAGATTGCTGCCACAACCAATACAACACATGAGATGAAACAAAAACATGGGGGGGGGTTGTTACTTTATGAAACCAAATGCACAACCCAAGGATAATGTAGACATCACACCCTATAAGCAAACCAATTTGGTATGTGACCTGTGTCCTAGGGTATATGTTATGTGGAAAGTCCACCAGCATGTAGCCACATAGATTATTATTCCCTTGTATGTAACACAACAACTGAGTTTGTGCAGGACATCCACATCAAAGGCCAACATACCTCCAGATTTCACAGCCTTCATTACACCAATAACTGAGTACAGTGTACCCTTCTTCAAATACCTCCCTACACATCTTCCACTGATGTGTAACTGAAGTATACCACCTTTGCCACAGTGAGCAGTCACACATCTTACTGGCCATAATTACATATACTTTTTGTTGCATAAACATTACTGTCTTATGGTGCAGAACACCCATCAAGGGGTTATGCCAGATGCATGTTTGATATCTGTTCCGATGATGCACACAGTACATACATAGCTGTTTGACAACATGGATGGCATGGGTTACATTTGTGACAGTATGGACTGTGTTTTTATATATATATATATATACATATATATATATATATATATATATATATATTGATATATATATATATATATATACATATATATATATATATATATATATATATATATATATATTTATTTATTTATGCCATGCACACCAGTCAACTAGTCTGTAGTGATCATAATGTTGCATACAGGTATAGAGGTGTCACTCTTAACACCAACAGCAGATGCTACAGTGTCAGGATGGTGTGATTGATTACCCTCATAGATTGATGACATGTCATAATAGTTGTACAAGTGTATTCATGCAAAACCATCTGTGATCACTCAGAATCACATATGTTGTGTCAGAGACATGGGATTACTGATGGTATTATTCTGATATGGGATTACTGATGGTATTATTCTGATATTGTGCATGCTTCTTTTACTATTGTCCATGAGCCTGTAACTGTGTCCCACTTGGTGGAGACTTCTACTGACATTACAGTCATAATCAGGCAAATCAGTTTCCATAGCTTCACAATATGCACCCATCTCCCATGTTATACAAGCTCCCTGATAGATATCCTCTCCACTGTTCATGTCAGTATGCTTATATCACAAAGACATGTTCTCCATTATGTCACCTTGTCTGACAGACACATAATATGGATTTTCACTGGGCAGTCCATACTGTACCATGTTGATATGTGATTAGTTTTCCTGCTATAAATGTCTTTCATTTATATGCCCTCATTTGCTGTACATTGTGATGTTTCACCTGTCCTCCCTCCCTGTGTTCATTACTACAATTCATCTGTGTGTACCTGTTCAATACACACACTTCACCTGACTGTTTATTTTAAATGGCAGTCCATGTAGCCTCACAGATCATTTACACAACTTGTACAGAATGCCTGGAATGGGATTCCACAATACCCTGCACTGTATACACTGTCCTGTATTCTGTTTGGACCATATACATTACTATATATAAAACCCTGGTAATCACTGTGGCATTCTCTGCAATCCCACTAATCACAATTGCTCTAAGGTAAACATGTTTGCTATCTGAGTTGCTTTACATAGTTTGCTGGCCAGCAACACTTTTGCCAGCCACAGAACCATGCTTCTTTACATTTAAACGCGGTATGCAGTATGAATATGTAATCCCAACTGCTGCTCACTGTGCAAACACATAAACTCCATGTAGGCTTCGTGAGAAGTCTACATTGAGTTTTTTAAATCCCACTGCTTGTCTTAATTGCTTTATACTTTTCTTTGTTTGATACTTCCATGATGGCATTTGATTTGTCCCCTTCCTTTCCCTTACTGCCCTGTGTTTTTGTGGTAAGACTATCTGTTATTAATTTAGCTGCATAGTAATATATGCTATTTACTTCAGTTGTATCACACGAATCTCTATGAACAGTCCTAATTAGTGTTCATTTGTTTTATCAAACTTCTAACTATTTGAGTTTTTATTGACTTTCTGTAGTCTATTTCTTTCATTGATCTTTATATATCTGTCCATCTTTATTAAATCAAGCAACTGTTTTCTTAGATCATTTTCTTGTAAACAGGTGACATTCTTTGTTCTTCATTTTCTGTAGGCATTCTATAGAGAGCTCCAGAGCATCTTCCTGTGTCACATTCTCTACAACATTGACTGTGTCAGAGTTGCCACAGTTTCCTGTTCCTTCCCTTACTGTGTAGCTAGAGCTGAATGTTTGTACTGGTTTGAAAGGCTACGAAGTATCTTCATATGGCAACTGATCAGATGTTTCCCATTCCACTGATTTCTCATTAATTTGGGGATCCATTGCTCTATCCTGCTGTGATGTTATCAGAGTTAGAATTTCTACACTAAATCCTTCATTTTGCAGATAATCCGTAACCTCAGTTTCTATTTCTTTAACTTCTCCATTACTAATCCTCTTTTCTACTTTTCCTCTTTGTTTTTTTTTTTATTTTTGGTATTGTAACATTTTCCATATCCAGATGCCTTTGCCTATTTTTCTCTTCAAATATCTTTGGTGCTACTCTTTTTGTATTGATTAGTTCTGCTTTCTCCTTTGCATAAATATTGCACCATATTCAGTTTTTTTCTTTCCCATGTCCATATTTCTTCTTCAGATGTCTCCTGCTCCTCCTGTTTCTCCTTACTTGGAGGAGTTGTACTGCCATGTTGTGATATAACTTTCTACACTAAATCATTCACTTTGCATGTATTCCGTAACTTTGGATTCTATTTTTTAACTCCTAATTTGTTAATCTTCTGTTCTATGTTCCCTCTTTGTGATCTTATTTTTTGTATTGTAAAATTTTCCATATCTGGATGCCTCTGCCTGTATTTCAGTTCACACATCTTTAGGGCTGCTTTTTTGTACTGATTAATTTGTCTTTCTAATTTGTGTAAATATTATACCATATCAGGTCTCTCTTTCTTTCCCATGTCCATATTTCTTTTTTATATCTTTCAAAAATCTCTAGATTTTGTTCTTTATATTTTTGCACTTCCTCAGTCACTTCTTTTTCCAAATGTCCCAAGGTTTCTTGGTCTATATAAACCCCTAGATTCACTATACTTCTGTGCAGGACTAGCTTAGTCCTGCATGGAAGCGGCCATTTAGGAGCAGGACGGCAGGGCGCCAGGCATATTAATGAAGGCACGCTGCCTGAGCTCCTAAATGGACACAGAGCATGTACGAGTGCAGGGGGCATGCCTGAGAGCAGAACTCTCAGAATATACATGCCCCTGCAAGCAAGAACAGCAGGTTAGCAATAGGAATGAGTGAGACCACTCATAGGGGTCCACATACCCCCAGCAGCATCCCTCCAAGTTTATAAGAGCAATAGTTAAACTATAAAATATAAGCAAGTGTTTTTTATGAAACAGATCAAATTTAACCATAGTTGCGCTGGTTTGCCCATTGCTTAGCTACGTTTATTGCAGTTTAAGTGGCACAAGAGGATAAAACTCAAGATATATGCAAATTAAGCTGTATTGTAATAGTGTAGTGGGCAGAGCATTTGCCTTACAAGCAGTCATTCCCGGTTCGAGTCTCACTCCAGTACATTCCATTTTCCATGTCAAATCACTTTTTGAACAATATTTTTTGTGCATAACCTACTAAATAACATATATTTGTGAAATGGAGTAATGCATTAAATGCAGATGTGAGGTGTCATTGTCATAATGTTGCAAAATCCACAGATAATCACAAGTACCCCATACAGTATATGTACACATGAATCAGGGATACAAATCAAAGGTACAATGTGTAATGAATTATAAATCCACAGAGTTTCCAAATCCACCACCTTCCCAAGAACCATTTCACATTACTGTCTAAATTACTGTGGGGGTAAGCGGGAGTAAGCACTATTAAGCAAGAGTAAGCATATTTAAGCAGTAGTAAACAAGTTTAAGCCCGTTTGTGTGGGGATAAGCAATGCGCACACAGGTTAAGCAATATTGAAGCTAACCCTCTGTAAGCATATTTAACTAGAGGTTAGCATTGCTTACCATCACGCAAACCCACTTACAATTGCTTAAAAGTGCCTTAATCAATCTGTATGCAACAGCCACTGTTCTGGCCATAAACAAAATAAACAGCCTTCTTAGGTTTTGAACCCAGGACCCTGTACATTATAGTCACATTAGCTAACCACTAAACCATCACAGCAGTACATACAATTGAGGTATCACCAAACAGATCCTCACTATAGGAAAATCAAACTGAACATGTGAAAGGAATCTATATACAGTGTTATGTTGTATAACCTACTACATAACATAAATATGTGAAATGGAGTACTGCATTAAGCCCAGATGTGAGGTGTCATTGTAATAAAGTGCTGAAGTCCCCTAATAAACACAAGGACCCCATACAGTGTACATAGACATGGATCATGGATACCAAACGCATATATAACATGTAATGAATAATAAATCAATGCCAAAAAGCAAATAGTATGAAAATTAAAAATTAAGCAACGCCAAGCATTGCACAGCCCAGCTTACTAGGTATAAGCAATGTGTAGGCCAGCTAACTCAGTTTGCCCATTGATATACTGCTTTAAGCAATGCCAGCCTTAGGTAAGCAGGTTTGCCCATAGCTTAGCATTTTCAAAACTGTCCAATCACGACAAAGTGTGGGAAATCAGCCCTATTTAAACTCAACAGGTGGGAATACATCTCATAACTGGTTGCAGCTTTCTCCTGTAGGCACTATGACTGGTATGGCAGAGGGTGTGTGCTTTCGGGCGTAATGCTGGGGCATCCAGGAGTCCAGAGTCATGGCAGGACTCCTTGTGAAAAACCATGATCAGAGACTGCTGCAGGGCCAGTACCAGGGTTCCCAATACAAAGTGGAAGCCTGGGACTGTCTCGCCCATGACCTCACCAGTGCCACTAGCATACCCCTTACTGGTGAGCAGGTCAGGCATCACTATGCTGAGCTGAATTGGAGAAAGGGGGATCTCTTGGATTAGTGGATCCAACAGGCTAGGAAGACAGGGGATGTCCCTGCCATGTGTAAGTATCAGTCAACCACCTGTTTAATAATTGCCAGCTCATGTATATTATGGATAGGTATGGCTAAATATTCCTCTTATGTCTTTCACAGTGGCAGATGAGCCGACTGCTAACCAGGAAGCCCATGTCTGTAGATTGCAGCGGTTGCAATGAGAGGCAGGTGATTACCTGTATGAAACCTGTATTGCTTAAGGCATGTACTGTATACACCAGAGAATATGGCAGGAAGAGTCTCATATAGGTTGTATGTAAATAAAAGCATAATAGCCTGACAATAAAGGTCTAACTGCTGGACTGCATGTGTTTACTCTGGTATCATATGGTAATGTAGAGCTGCAATCTCTTAATAGTACTGTTGTATTAAGCACTGTTACCCACACTGTGCTACATAAATAAAATGTATAGGAATGTCTGTATATGACTGCTGTAATCACAAAAGGTCATATGGTACAACTGAGAGAGACTTAGACAGAAAACAGTGAAAAGACAGACAACTTAATCCAAATAGCACACTCAACTGAGACATGAACTGTTGTATTTTTAGCACACACAGCCATGGTTTGAATCCTGGGAGTGGTAGTAGGCTGTATGCAGAATCATACCCCACAACTGTACAGATATGTCCAGAATGTTCAGTACATTGGCCCATATCTGCTGCCTGTCACCCTGTCCACCTGGCAAATCAGTGGGATGATCCCAGATGTTTAGGCAGCAAATAAGAAATACAACTGATTGTCATACATCTATAAGAACAAACCTGTCACTCTACCAACTCCCCAAAATGTTATGAGAATAATAAGCCAAGTATGTCCCATCTCCACCCGCATGTTGTCACACCAGAGTGTGTGCAGTAACAGAGAGAGACGTATGTGCATAATAGTAATGTTGAGTCTGGTAATATGTATGGCAACATTCAGGTAGTGCTAACAAACATTGCCTCCACAGGTCTGTCAGAAATTAAAACTGTGCCTAGAAATAAAAGATTGATATGCTGTACTGGTACTATTTACTCTCGTATTGTATGGCATTATTAGTGTTGCAGTTGCTCTGAATAATAAGGTATCACTCATCACTGTCATGCACACTGTGCTACATAATAAAACTGTCTAGGAAATCCTGTATAAGAGTGTTGTAATTACAAAGTCAGATTGTAAAACCACAGGAAAATTATAGACAGAAATCAGAGAAGAGATACACAGCAATATCTATATAGCACACTGAACTGTGATGGACAGTTTTATTTTTAGCAGACACAGCCATAGTTCGAATCCTGGGAGTGGTAGTAAGCTGTATGCAGAATCATACCTCACAAGTGTATAGAATTGTCCAGAATGTCCAGTTAATTGGCCCATATCTGCCGGCTGTTACCCTGTCCCCCTGGCATATCAGTGTGCTAATCTCTGACATGTAGGCAGCATTTCATGTCATATAACTGACTGTCAGGCTTTTACATATTTGGAAAATGTCAATGAAAACAAACCTGTCATTGTACAATTCACCAAAGGTTTAAGAGGGCAATAGTCAAAATATGTTCCAGTTCACCTGCCTGTGGTCAAGACATGCCCAGAGTGTGTGCAAAAGAGATGGACAAATATGTGCATAACATCAACCTGGAATCTGAGAATATGTGTAGAAACAGTTAGGTAGTGTTAACAAACAATACCTCCACAGGTATACCAGATAAGAGCTGTATACTGCAGGTAAAACTCAGTTCATGTATATAGTTGTCTACATCCATACCACTGTCCAAACTAAGGCCATAGGGTAGTGTACTAATACCTGTAAGGTACAAATCACAGCACTGACTAGGAAAGTAATGAGAACTACAGGAATATACTAGTTGTTAATTGACATCCCCCCCATATTTGTAACAATAAACTAAATACACAACTCAATCAGTATGTGCTGCATTAAATCTACTGTTGGGACATATGTCCTATTGTTTGATAAATATTTAAATTTGTTTCTATGCATGTGCCATGTTGAAATACTCCAACATTGGTGGCATGCTGCCATCAATGTATCTGCATGCTGTTGTAATGGCCACTGTGGTTCCATATATGCATGTGTTCTGTTTGCTATGCAACTGTTCCATATCTGATGTTTTGGGTTAATGTGAATATCTATGCATGCTGTTATACCTAATCCTGGAATTTGTTGACTATTACTAACCCACATATGTTGCAAAATTGAAACACCATAGCACATTAAGGAAGGCCGGTCCCGGCGGACACACCTGTCCAACCGTAGCTGGCCATGGCACAGGCACCAGCACATCTGGGGCCCACCCTTGGACCTCCTCATCCATTGGTCCTGCACAACGTTTGGGTGGAACCACCTCAGGGGATGGGCCTCTTCCCCCGGGATCAGGCACGGACAGGACACTGTCACACGTCACCAGGTCCAGAGCGTGGTGTGTAGCAAGCTCCGCAGGGAGTTTGGAGATCTGCTACACCAGCTTGAGGGCCGCATGTCACAACTAGAGGGTCAGCCTGGCCCTCCTACTCAGCCCCCAGCACAGCCACCTTCGGGGCTGTGAAGGTGCAGTAGTGACTCCCCATGGATGGGAACCTCAGTAACACTGTTTCCACTGGGGGGGTCATAGGCTTCCGATTTCCAAAAAACCCTCCCCATCAAGGTGTTTACCCCCACATGTGTTATATACCACCCCTGTATGCTGTCTTGTCTGTTATCCTACCCAACCTACCTCCCCAAATATACCTACTATCCCTCCCCAACATCCCACTGTCACCTGAAAAAAAAAGATAATCTCTTTACCAAAAAAAAATCTTGCCCCATACATAGCTGCCTATTTTGCATACATGTAATCTGGTCTAATTGGCTTCACAACATATTATTGTTGTCCTCACCCCTCTCTCATGGGTTGGAGTGTCCAAATCTATCTCCAAATTCAGTGTATATGTACAGCTGTTGCTGTAGAAGAAATGGACAGCTATGGACCTTCCCTACACCCATCCTGCACATCCCTAGCTATTTTCCCTACTGTCTTTCCCTCTTTGTGCCCCTTTTTCACCGCTTTCCTATCAACCCTTTTTCATTTCTTTTAAAGAAATTAGCATGGGGGTAAGCGGGAGTAAGCACTTTTAAGCAGCGATAAGTGGGTTTAAGCTTGTTTGTGCAAAGGTAAGCAATACCTACACAGGTTAAGCAACTGAGAGGCTAAATCAGTATAAGAAACTATAACTGGAAGTTAGCATTGCTTACCTCCACACAAACCCAAGCAAACCCACTTACAACTGCTTAAAAGTGCCTTACTCACTCTGTAGCCAATGGCCCTTGTTCTGCCCAGCAACAAAATAACCAGCCTCTGCAAGGCACGAACCCAGGACCCTGCACACCATAGCGATTTACCACTAAGCCTTTTCAGATCTACATAACCCTGATGTTTTCACAAAAATGTCATCCAGCACAGTCATTCAACAGTATTTATACATGTAGATGTATGTGTGTGTGTGTGTGTGTGTGTGTGTGTGTGTGTGTGTGTGTGTGTGTGTGTGTGTATATATATATATATATATATTCTATATATACTATTGTTTAGTATGGCTTCTGGTGCTCCGTCGAGCCCGGGTTCACCTAACATCTTTTGCACTAATACTGCGGACAATTTTTCTGATCATGGAAATATACAAGCGCTGATGGTGGCGCTTTCACAACGCTTGGATACTATGAATTCTCGTTTGGATCACATCGAGAGAATCAGTACTAGTCAAAGGGGCACTAACGGACTAAACTTTATTGACTACAATCACTCTCTATCTGGAAACAGCAATATGGATATTCCAGCTGGCCAAGCACCTCGCACTTTGCAGTCTAACTTGTGTGCTTTACCTGAGGCAGGGTCTTCAGGTTTAACCGGACCGGTTAACAACGGTTCGGCTTTGCACTCAGTCAACGCTGACAACAACACCAATAATAAGAACGCTGGTGGTAACCCTGTCTCTCGCACTAACACCGGCTTGCTTTCCGGTATTCAAGATGGAACTGGTGAGGCCGATGCGCTTATTGGGACACCCTCTATGGCTGAATGGGCTAAAATTCGACTGCATTTTTGTTTGGCAGTACTACAGGATCGGGCTTACAGGCGACGGACTCTTCCAGTCAAGGTAATACATTTGACAACATTTCAACTAACTTGAAAGTACTGGATAGCACATTGTTGAAAATTAAAAAACTTCAACTGGAAGTTTCTTACTTCCAGCAGTGCTTGAAGGAAGGGGTTATACCTAAAGGGCTTCGCAGCTCATTTACCCCTACAGGTTTATTCTTTGACTCTGCATTTCTTTCTGAATTGGTGACATTATTTAACAAACAAGGGGCTGAACTACTGGAATTAATGATCAAGAATTACACTAAACACATTTCTGTTTTACTTGAGGACGCTTCTAAGCTTGACTACAGCATCAAAGCTGATATAAATTTTTATAGATACAAGTATGACTATAACCGGTCATTTACTAGCATTGATTCTATGCTAGTTAAACTGAAGGCTAACAAAGTTAAGAAATTGGAGAGAGACAGACAGGCATATCAGAATAATTCCGCTTACCCAAATGTGTTTAAAAAGTATAATAGATTGGGCACTCATGATGAGACTGAATTACCTGCCTTGGATAACTCTAATGGGGATGAGGTGGCACAAACTCCGATTGTTGCAGGCTCCGGAAGTGACCGGGGCATATCGACGGGCGTGCAAGGCCCTCGGAGAAGTAACAGGATAAAATCATTTAACAACAAAAACAATAATAACAACCACCAAAATTGTTTTTTAGGGAAGCGCAGCAATCGTTTTCAGAGGAACAAGAACTGGAATTAATTCACCCTCTGATTGAACCTGCTACCTCCTTACTGGGTACAATAATTGATGATGTGCGTACTCCGTTAGTGTCATCAAATTTAAAAGGTGACTTTTTTATTTACAACTTCGCAGATGTCATCATTGATGAAGAATTAACTGAGTTATTGGCAAAAGGCCTGAACTTTGTACCTGACTATAATTTCAAGCTGGCCAAAACACTTATGGATTTAAAGCTTTTTGTGCGCAAGCTTAATTTGAACGTCTTTTTTAATAATGATTTGCCTGGTAGTGCATCTGGTTTAAAGTTACCCAGTACTTTTAATCCTCCTCTACACCCTAGCCTATTCACGTTTGAGAAAGCTTGTGAATTAGACTTTAGGCAGTTACACACAGTAGGGAGAGATGATAGGACTTGTAGGAATACTTCTTCTGACCAACTTATGGCCTTAAATAAAATATGTAGTTCAGCAGTGAGAGTGATCAAGCCAGACAAGGGTGGGGGTTTAGTTATTTTTAACAAAGCTGAATATTCTAGCCGCATGTCACAGGTATTAGATACACCTGCTTACGAAATTTCTTCGTTAAATGAATTAACAGGCACTTATAACAGAATCAAAGGATATTTTAGGGATCTCTACCTTGAAGGCCGGATTAACATTGACACATACAACTTCATTGATATTTCCTACCCTAGGGTACCTGTCATGTTTGGGATCCCTAAAATTCACAAAAGCCTCACTGATCCACCAATGAGGGCTTTAGTAGATGGCAGAAGTTCCATCACACATCCTTGTGCTCGTCTTATTGACAGCATCATCAGTAAATACCTGAAAACTTTCCCCCAAATATGTAAAGACTCTTGGTCCTTTCTGAGCTTGATCAATGACACCGTCTTCGACAGCAGCCTCAATTTTTTGACCATTGACGTGGTTGATTTGTATACATCAATACCACACGAGGAGGCTGTCGAATGGATTGAACTTATGTTACGGGAATGTGGAGCATCTAATAATGATACCTACTTGGTTACAGTACTACTCGACATAGTTTTGTCTTCCAACTTTTTTATTTTTGATGGTCAACATTACCTGCAAAATAAAGGTATAGCAATGGGTTCCCCATGTGGCAGCAGTGTTGCTAACATGTTTGTTGCCTTTTGGGAGAAGAACTTTTTGTTCAATTACCCACCATTTGTGGAGTGTTCTAAGATATACACCCGCTTCCTTGACGATGTGTTTGTGCTCTTTCAAGGGAATGAGGTTGATGCCTCAAACCTGTTAGCACATATGAACTCTACAATTGACTTTTTGAAGTTTACCCATCATTTTTCAACTTCTGTGATTGATTATCTGGATGTCCAATTGGTTAAAGACAACTACAACAATAGATTCTGCTCATCAATTTACAGGAAGGCAACTTATTGTAATTCCTTTCTATATTTTACAAGTTGCCATCCTTGGAGGCAGAAACGGTCTATTGTTAAAGGGCAATTGGTCAGGGCTGCTCGTATGTGCAGTACTGATGATGCATTCGATCAAGAATGCTCACTACTGACTGACATGTTTAGTAATCGTGGGTACCCAGAAGACCTCATTTTCGACCTGATTGGTGAAGTGTCAATGAAACGAGGGAAAGGAATTTACTTACCACTGCTTTCACCTAAAGAGCAGGTTGGATTGGTCGACAACTGTGTACAGTCATCAGGGAATTCCACTCTAATTGCTGACAACAACGTGGAAGTTGTTGATACTTTCAGCAAGTCAAATTTCTCGGTAGCCTTTATTTCCCCGTTTAACTTACATTCAGGGTTCTTGTGCTCAATTATTCGCAAGAACTGGTATTTCATTATTAATGCTGGACTACACGAAAGGCTGGGTACTACTCCGACATTCATATTTAAAAGAGGTTATAACCTTAAAGATATGTTACAGAGAAATAGCTCAGCTGATCTCATGATTAGACATAAGGGTACATATACCTGTGGGTGTTGCAAATGGTGCACACACTTACGAGTAGGAAATTCTTTTGCTATGGGCAAGAGGAAGTTCACCATGAATCATAAAATCAATTGCAACACTAAATCTATCGTGTATGTGGCCTTTTGTGAATGCTGTCATGCATTCTACGTTGGTAAGATGGATCGCCGATTCAGGGACCGTATTTACCAACTTCTATATGCCATCAAGAATCAGAGGAGCGACAATGCTCTCTCTAAACACATTTTGAATAACTGCGGTCACAGTTTTAAATTCATGGGTATTGACCATGTAAAATGTGATGTAAGGGGGGGACCGCAATCCTTACTATTAGAGACCCGTGAGTTAGAGTGGCAATTACAACTAGATGCCTTCTCTTACCTGGGTCTCAATGATAATTGTAATATAGCATCTATATTAAAGTATAGAAGTTATTTAAGGTGATTGTCATTTCATATGAGTTCCCTTACAACCCTATGATGCATGTGACAGTATGTTTAGGCATTTTCGAGTTTTAACATCTTTAACTGTCTTATTGACGGCATTGTTTACCTTCACATAAGGCATGCTATTGCAGAACAAGGACTCCACTGTTTTAGTTAAGCATTACCTGTTCATTGACTGTTTTTATAAGCCCCTCCTGCAGATTAGTAATGATATTAGTAGTTACCCTATTACTATTCATATAATTCCTTTTATATAAGGGTAAAATTTGTAAAACCTGAAGGTTGGTTAGGGAGTGTGTAACTATATTGTTTGCGCTTTCTTTATTTTGTCACTTACTCATTTTATCCAACCAGTTAGTCCGATGTGTTCCTCTGCTACCTACTTTATTGTACTTATTCTTGAATGTGTGACTATTGGTTTATATATGGGTATACACCCACACAGGTTTTAACATGAATTTAAATGATTTATTTTGGTGCACTTGCATTTTAAATGTTTAATTAGAGTGACATCAACAACTCGTCACCCAATAGTTTTAAATATGATGAGCTTGCGCTCTTTCCATGCTGAAGAAGCTTCTGTTTGAACAGGAGCGAAAACGCTTGTTTATCTACTATTTTAAATAAATTGCGTTACATTTTATTTGAACCTTGGCTCTGTCTGGGCACTTTATTTGTTCTACAGTTTTGGCGTATTCTACAATTGTTATATATATGTATATATATATATATATATATATATATATATATATATATATATATAATATATATGCTTATATATATATATGTATGTATCTGCATGTATGTGTGTGTGTGTGTATGCAGATACACACACATATATATATATATATATATATATATATATATATATATATATATATATATATATATGTAACTACACACACACACACAGAGATATGTATAGGAAGATACATATTTAGAGGGTGCACACCATACTGAACAGCCAGTATTCCTACAGTTGCCACCTTATCAAATGGACAGTGTATGAGTCACCCATACAAAAGACAATTATTGCCTGAAACAGATACACACAGTGAAGTCAAAGGATATGACACCACACACAGGTTTGCATACATAAGAAAGTTTTATTTGTGTACTATTACAATTGCATATGCCATGTCATATAGCTGTTTAGACCTTGAAATATATACAAACAGATTAATGCAACTCTCAAACAGCTCATTTAATACAATAATCCAAAAACATAACATGTTGCTGTCCAGGCCAAGGCCTTCAAGTAGTACAACAGTAAAGACAGACTGGGCCAGATGATAACAATCAATCAACAATAAGTAATGCAGATGTATAGTCCAGCAGCCTCTAATTACACTCTGTACTCAATCCCTAGGGGGAAAAGACTTAAGCTGACACAATGGGATGTATCTGTTATATAACAATGCATAACTGAAAACATCACAATCACACTGACATTAAACAGAACAGTCTGTATGGCAGTAAGCAGTAGGCCAGCAATGTTCCCAATGTGAAATGTATGGTAATGTACAGCCATATACCTTAAGGCAGCTTACTACTGATATCCCTCACATGTTGTAACAGCCTAGGTTATCTATGGTGCTTACCCCTCCAGACTGATTTACAAGGGCATATAACACTGTTACATACACTGACCTCTAGACTGCAGAAGGACACACATGTATTGTACAGATGAAGCCCACACATATATGGACCCAACCCCACAATATGTGTGGAGGCCACAACAGCACTGGAATGATGGCAGGAATGGCAGCATGACATATTCACAGGCCACTACATAACAACCCCTTACTGCATGTCATATGGACAAAGCCTGGTATGTGGGTGGAGGACAGAGCCCGGAATACAGGCCCATATGTGAAATAGTGTTGTCATACACTGAGAAAGTTGCTGGTGGTGCAGGATAGTCTGCAACATACCCTTAGTCAGGAATATGAAGTCAGAAACACAAATGGATGTAGCCATGAACTGATAGCACTCAACACACACACTGCCAGTGATATATCTGACACAAGACCTGTGTGGTGGACAGACAAAACATAACAGGCACACCTCAGGGCATCATGTGGATAGGCCCACAATTGAGAGCTATGCAGACAGACTGCATTCCATGTTAAATGAGTATGTACACATAAACCCTTTAACACTGGTGCTATACAATGCATATAATAACACTACTCACACTCTGTCTGTAGTTCTGGAACCTTATGCAAATATGTAGCTTCCCTGAGTCTGCAAGTCCTCTTGTAAGAGGCATTGTTACCTGCTGTCTATAACATTGCTGCCCACACACAGGAAGGATGTCCGCCATACAGGAAAAGTAAAGGGACCACGCCCACATGGTGTAGGGATTTATAGTAGTGGGTTGCCATGACAGTGGTAATTGGAAGTACTACACAGCATGCTGCATGCAGGTAGCAAGTGGTGGACAGTGATTGGTGCAGAAGCCATCACCTGATCATGTGCATCACCTACAAAATCCATGCTGCAATCTATTCAAAGCAGCTCAATCCATTTACTGGTGAGAGAGAGAGAGAGAGAGAGAGAGTGAGTGAAACAAATTAAGAAAGAAAGAAAAGCCAAAGGCAAAGAAAAAAAACCAACACTAAACAAAACCTTACAAGCAAACTATCCAAAACAGAGATCATTCCCACAACAAGTATGTGACGTATATATGCATGTAATTGACTGTAGTATTTGGTCCATAATAATGGGATAGATGATGTAGAATGATTTATATGTGCCATCAGGTGTTGTTGTTGTAATGATGTTCAGTTGTACAACTGCTATGGACAACAGAGTCTGTCCCTGTGGGTAGTGGGCCATACACAGCATCAACTGTTCAGAGCAGCACTGACTGACAAGATGTAAGCCATCATAGTGTGTGTTGTGTAATGGAAAACATGTATATTACTGTGGCCAATAGCTGGTGGTGGAAGTACTGCCATAAAGATGGACAAGTGGGTTCCAGAGTCCACCACTTGCAGGACACTCAAGTTAACATGTAATGTAGCATGCTGAAATACCATAGGTGTGTAATAGGCTTACCTACAATCTGTCCCTATACCCTCCTAATGTTAGGTTGTGTCCATATGTGGCACCTGTCTGTGTTGTAGCAAGGCAGAACAGTGCAGATGTGCAGGAAGGAGACTTAGAGATTGTGGACCTGATGTCTGAATGTACCCTATATATATATATATATATATATATATATATATATATATATATATACATGTATGTCTACAGATATATAGACACCTATATATATATATATATATATATATATATATATATATATATATATATATATATATATATATATATACTTACACAAACATATATACAACATAATATACATCTACACACACACACACACACACACACACACACACACACACACACACACACACACACACACACATATATATATATATATATATATATATTTATATATGTGTGTGTGTCTACATATATACAAACACACACACATATGTATATAAATACATGTCCCCTATATTTTCATCACAGTGTTGCATGCTATGTGTGAGGGAACATCACACATATCAATACACAGATATATATACAGCAGTAAGTGTGTGCAACATGGATGGTTATGTCACATGTGAACCCCTTCTTGGGACCACATTGCCCTTGTCTGTGAAGGCGGGGATGGGAATTTGGGGAAGGATAGCAGGTATATTTGTGGAGGTGGATTGGGTTGGTATATAGAAAGGAAAGCCTACAGGGGTGGTATATGACACATGTGGTGGGTAAACACCCTAGATGGTGGGTGTCATCTGTGATGTGGAAGCCCCATGAGCCCCTATATGGAAACAATGGGAACATGGCCCCCACCCATTGCCAGTCACAATCGCAGCTTCATGGCCCTGAAGGTGTCTGGGCTACAGGGTGAGCAAGAGGAGCATGTGGACCCTCTGATTGTGTACTGAGGGCCTCAAAGTGCTGTAGCACATCACCCAAGTTTCTGTGGAGCTACCTATGAAACAGACCCTAGACCTGACCTCGGGTGACAGGATCATGTCTGTGTGTGCCCCCATAGGGGAGGGCACCATCTCCTGAGGTGGTTGCACCTGAAGGTAGTGCAAAACCAGTAGATGAGCAGGCCCCAGGGTGGGTCCCACATGTGATGTGGCCTGGTAACATGGTCAGATGAGGTGGGAGAGGTGGTTCTGCTGGCAACAGTTCCCTAAACATGCTATTGTGTCACTATTTTAGAACATATGTGGGTAGTAATAGTCCACACAATCCCGGATCATGTCCAACAGCATGCAAAGATATCCCCAATAACACATAACAACAGATGTGCAGCAATCACATAGCAAACAGACCACGTGCATATATGGAACCATAGTGGCCCTTACAATGGCATGCAGATGACATTGTCCATAAGAGGCCAGCAATAATAGTGCCCCCACAGGGAACATGTCTACAAACACATAGCACAAAGCGTGGTACAATATGATATATGTCCCAATGGTAGGTAAGCTGTAGCCATACCTACTGAGTTGTGTGCACAGTTTGTTGTTGCAGATATGGTGTGGGGGCAGACAGAGATGTGTATTAAGAACTATGGTAACCTTGCTGTATGAGTTGCTCAGATCTGTTTCTATCTTTATGTCATTCAGGCATGATGTCACATGGCAGATTACCTGTCTATTCAGCAGACAAAAATGAGCTCATCCTCAACCACCTGGTACAGACTACCAGGTGCTCTTTGGCAGGACAGCCAATGAGCAGCAGGGGAAGACTGCCCTGTGGAATGATCTAGTCCACAGGGTCAATGATGTAGCCTGCATAACCGCAGTTATGAGCAGGTCTGGCAACATTGCAGCGACCTGCTTTGCAATGCCTGTCAGCATGCTGCTGCAGTCCAGGGGGGATCACCTCAAAACGGGGGGGGGGTCATGCCATCCATCCTCTCCGACATGTGTTGAGGAGCTCCTCTCTAGCCTCTTGGCACCTGCATGCTCGCACATGCAGCAACTGGTGGAAACCATAGTGGAGGTGGGTGCTACCCACACACCGGAAGAGGAGTGTGGAGGTAAGGCCACAGGGCACATCAGTAGACCACCTTTGCATATCTATCTGCATCTGTACAGGTAGATCATGCATATGCGAGATGACATATATATAGTCTGTTGCTTTATAGTAGTAATAAACAGATATGCATAAGCTGTAGTATTGTGGACTTGTACTGTAATGCTGCACCCACCCTGTACCAATGCCAGAGCTGTGGCTACTGACTTCACATCTCTCACACACTTATGTAGGTCCCTGGGGTATACCATCAAGGCAGCATCTTGTAGCTGGTGATTATGGTTTATGTTCATGCTTGCCAATACACCTGTCATGTAATGGCTGTGGTATATTCCATGCACACATCTAACACACCTACCCATAATGCATGCCATACATGTTCATGTATTGTTGCATTTAACTGCACTGCATCACAGTGGTGACCATGATGGTGTATCTGAAGGGTATGTCAGACACCTGCAATATAACTAACATCCTGTCATTGCAAAATGTGTCCACAGGGATGAACATAATGGTGAGACACATGGCCTACAGTAGGGACATGTGTGAAACATCACTCTTATACAGTGCTACAACACTGTATATACCAGTATTACAATGGAACATGTTACAGATCTACACTACGGCATATCATAATACTGTGGTCCACAACCCTTAAAACCTGCAATGTGGTCCCAACATGAGCAATGAGTGTGTAATACGGAATCGTAGGGTAGGCCAGCAAATATGGGGAACACATACTTTCACAAATACTGGAAGCATATGTGTGCACACACTTCAGATAAAATGTAGTGAAAGCAGCTGTCAGCAATTACATGTCCCCAGTGTCACACCATGTATTGGCTTGCTGTCCAAGATGTTTGGCCAACAAATGTGCACACTTACCTGTAACAGAGGAAGCCATGGCTTGCACACATCTTACATGATATGGCGCGGGCACCATACCCAACAGGTAGCACCCATGAGCTGGAAATGTAGCCATACTTCACCATTGCATATACCATGGCAAACAGTGCAGTCATTTATGTGGCAAGGATGTATGGGACAGGAATGATATAGGAAATAAACAGATGGCCATCCAAGACAGATGATGTCACATGTAGCAAACTGGTTATGCGGGCTGCCTAATAAAATGCCACAACACTGAGAGGGTTGCAGGAATGTCTAGCAAGTACTGGCTGTGCAGTATCTGTGTCAGCAATTGCCTGGACTCTGCAAGCATGTGGCCTATGGGTTAGGGTAATCAGATGTGACAGTTATACCACAGGAAACATCAGCCAGACCTCTCTACAGGTAGTGTATGCATAACAGAAGAGGTCCCTAAAAGTCATGTGTTGCAATGTGTACTGGTGTACCATGACCACGTTGGAAACCTACAGACAGTATCATGTAAGATACATGTACTGCACAACCAACGCCTCAAGCCACCTCAGGCCCACCATCCCCATTTGTACTGTGCCGGTGCCAGTGTACATCTGTATGTTTGTCATTCATTACCTGGGACTAGGCTGTTACATATGGTGTTCAGTATTTGGAACACTTCAAACTGACACACATGTGTAGGCCATAGTTGTCAAGCATCTGCAAAAAGGTAAGGTGGGGAGGGGGTGTCATCATGACACACCAGTGCACTGCAGCAGGGATCCTAAGGATGCTATGAATGGCTGTATCTGCACACAGTTAGGTTCAGGAACTGTGGCAGATGTAACCCTGACTCCACAGCAATAGTGACTGCAGTGTGTGAACTCCAAGGGATGTGCACATGAGTTGACCTTGCAATCATGCAGAGCTGGGTGACATGTGTAGGGCAGACTGACCATATACTGGCAAACCATCGTGATAAGGGCATGCAGACATATGCACCCACAAAGTGTATGCATCGCAGTCAGCATCAACATACCTAACACATTTGTTAGACACTGCATTTGAATGTACAAGACATATGTCACATATCAGGGTCATGTAATGTTAACATATGCAGTGATGTGGTCCCATAGTATATCAAGGAAGAGGGTGTCAAATCAATAAGGGTGTGTACACTCCTCATAGCCATGGTAAGGTTTGACGGCTGTCAGTGTAATAGTGTCATATTGGTCATACATGCACCACTGATGTTGAGATCTGTAAATCAGACATCAGGCATTCACAATTGACATCTGTCCACATATCATCCCAGGTATGTGTTGGACAAACACATAGGGGCTGTGAGCATTAGAGCAGATATATCTGACACAGTAATACACATTCAACAATGGTGTGGACACCTGTGAGGTATGGTGCACAGTACATGGCAGGGTGCAGAACAGGTGCACAGCAATACTGTGTACATGGGTGCAGTGTTTTCCAGGGGAAGGGGCATCACCTACTAACACAGCCCATGCATCACACACATGTATACTGTTTCTAGCATGGATTGACTATAGCTGCACTGCATGCTGTTGAGTACCATATGTTATGCATGTTGACAGATGGGTAATGGGAGTTCTGTGTATACTATCTTTGTGCAACCTCACCTGTAGGTGTGTGAGTGTGTGTGTGTGTGTGTGTGTGTGTGTGTGTGTGTGTGTGTGTGTGTGTGTGTGTGTGTGGGGGGGGTATTTTATCTGTAAGTGCAATCTGATGGAGTGGAGTGGGGTTGATGCATGTAGGATATGTGTGTGCATATATGTGTGTTTGTGTGGGTGTCCATGTATGCACATGTGTGATTGTGGGATTGTTCATATGTCAGTACTTCTCTTTGAAATCGTGCAGTACATGAACATGGACTGACACATGAGGCACCAGGAATACTTGTCTGATATGTAATCTCAGGACAGCTGATAGTATAATAAGGTCTGTAGCATGGAACATGCATTGGGAGGGAAACTAGAGACCAAGTATACCATTAAAATTGCAATCTGCAAAAAGGTGAATGACTACCCATGTATGCAGCACTACAGATGCATTGGGGATTTACTAGACAACACCAGGGAGTGTATCCATATATTACTGTTGTCCACATAATAAGTTGATTGAGCAGCAGATCTTGCATCTACTGAGCAATAGTTATATATGGCACTCCAGTGCATGACATTATTGAGTGAATGTAGTAGCCCCTAACATATGGGGGCCATGCTCATGATATCTGGACATACCCAGGGTGAACACTGAATGACAGCAGTGAGGCCTTGTAAAACCTACTCCAATCAAGTCAAAGAGGTAATGGAATAACAGGTCATGTGTTGTGATCACTTGTCTAGGCATTTAGAAGAATGATACATTAATGAGTGGTATTAATGAGTGTATGTTACCAAGTGTGATGCATGATGGGGAAGTTACGTTAATAAACTTGGGACTGTTTGTAAACTCAGGGACATGTAGGTATTATGGTGGAATTTCAGTGTGTGTGTGTGTGTGTGTGTGTGTGTGTGTGTGTGTGTGTGTGTGTGTGTGTGTGTGTGTGTGCATATGTGTGTGTGTATATGTGTGTACTGTTATGCAATGCCTTACAGGTTTTAAAGTGCATTTCTTGTTTTCCCCTCACAGGTGGCAAGGTGGGTCAG
The DNA here is from genome assembly GCF_019279795.1 of Protopterus annectens. Taxonomy (NCBI): domain Eukaryota; kingdom Metazoa; phylum Chordata; order Ceratodontiformes; family Protopteridae; genus Protopterus; species Protopterus annectens. The sequence continues at coordinate 200,788,088 of NC_056734.1, forward strand.
GGTCCCTCCTGCATGCAATCTGACGTTGGTGTCCACACAGACAATGAAAATGATGATAGGACTGTTGAGGCACAAGCGGGGTTGTCAGAGACCGAAACTGCGCCATCATTTGACATCCCCTTGTTATCCACCCCAACCCCGCACACAGTCATAGTGCCTACAGATACCCCATCACCAGTGGCCATAGAAGAGGGAAAGTTGGTGGTTGGTGGCAGTGCACAGAAGAGTGTGTTATCTATGCCTGCTGTGTCTGGACACAGCAGGCATAGCTGGATGTTCAGCAGGACACCACATAGGCAGATGTACCGGGGTGCTCATGGGAGGGCTGCTGGTCATCATGTCCCTGGCAGAAGTGACACAACTGATACCACCAGACGCATGTTTCAGACTGTCATGGGTGCGCAGGCACATATGGAACTGTACACCAGACAGGGTCTAAGGCTGCAGAGGGCTGCTTTCTCATCTGTAAGAGACAACATCCATGAACTTGCAGGTGTCCTCCTTGATTATACCGAGGTCATGGATAGATGGTTGGGTGAAATGGTGGGCCTCATTGACCGTGGATTGTCCATACTAGAACATGTGGTGGGAATGGGGCGATGGCTGCATGGATGTAGGCCTGCAACACCAACATCTGGTGGTCAATGTGAACATGCAAGGACACCAAACCACTCCCATAGTGGCAGTACCAGCCCCAGCACTGCAGGGGGGTGCTGTCCACACCACACCACAGCAGGCCACGTGCACATGGCCCTGGCCTGTCCCTGGAGGGACCTGGTTCCAGTGGACATATGTCATCATCAGAGGAGAGTAGCACATCGAGGCCTGTACCTGGACATACCCATGGAACCCCTGGCAGGCACAGTTCACGTGTCCATGGACAGAGATGGTAAACTGTACATCCTGCGAGGTATGGCCAAGAAACACCTGTATAGGGCAGCCACATAGTAGAACTGTGTGCATGCATACCCACACACTGTACAAACACACCTAGGGCAACCCCATACCTACACACACCACAAAACCTCACCCATATCAGCAAATGACACCTCTCAGCCACGCACATGGTGTCAAATGTATGGCCTACCCTTGGTCGCTGGCAAACCAACAACAGACCATGTGCATATGATGATATCTGTGCCACATCCCTGTTATCCATAACATTGAAGCAGGGACAGGCTAATATGGTTCCGATGCAGATCATGGCTGTACTATAGTGTACCAATGTACTGCTGTGTAACATGTTGTCAGCAGTAATGTTTAATGCTTACATGTCAGGTAGTGTAGCTGTCCAGCCATGATGCATTATAGCTGTTAGTATTGCTGAGTGATTGTGGTCTGCATAATGTTATCCATTTGTGTTGTAGGTGTACATGTGTCAGCAGGAGGATGGTCTGCTGTCATATTTCACAAGGGGTATGGCACTGTGGTGACCCCATGGCTGTGCTATATCATGGGTACAGTTGAACACATGTCACAGGTCTGTATAACAGTTACTGCCTGTGCCACATGGACAGGTGACCCCCTGGGACATGTATAATCAGCAAGCTGAAGTAGATCCCAACACATACACGCACACTCTTACTTGGCAACACTGGGACTAGACCCCTACCTAGGTATGTAGTGCGACTGATGTGTGACTTTCATTGCACACACCAAACAGCGTTTAGGATAAGGTATGTTTCAGGTTACATGCAGAACATTCCCAGGCATGTACAGTATGGTAATGGGGGATGTAATGGTTGTATATGGATAATACATAGTGTGATATACTATCATATACACATTAACAGACACATAACATGCAGACATACATCCAAGAGACCTGGGCCTTTCAGTACTAACTAACTTGTCAGTGTATCCAATGTGTTACAGGTAGGCTGCACACAGCACATGCATAACTGGGCTGGATTGTGTTACCAGTTACCTGTATGGTTGATGGTGACAGTGGTCACCATACAGTGGTACATGGGACATGTACCGGGGTACCATGGTGTAATGACAGCGTACAAAGCACCCACACCCCACTGTGGATATTGTACACACTGGAACCCATGATGACACTATGACATACCCACCATCACACATTGACCAGGACTGCAATACAACCCATTGTTAATCCCAATAGTGGTACTACAGGGATATGCATCTAATTCACATGCCACAGGTATAATAGGTTGGTGCATTGTCATGCCTCTCCGATGGGCAGCAACATCACTATCCATAATACTGTGTGGCAATGTGTATTGTAATAAGAGTTTGTGGCCTTGGAGTGCTGTACCCTACATATATGCACACACACACACACACACACACACACACACACACACACACACACACACACACACACACACTTGCCAGAAAACAGAGGGTATCCCATGCCTATAAACCCATTTGTACAACACTGTTGTGCTGGTACTGCAAAGCTCAGGTAGCCATTAGGGAGAGAAGCGTAACAGGGTACATGTAATGTCCGGTACAGCAGCCATATCTAACTATGGCAATGGGTGTTGCAGTGGGTGTGAAAGCCCTCATGGTATTCCCAACTACAGGTGTGCTAACACACATACACTGACATCCTCAGTAATGCACACTCACACATTTGTCAGTACTGGGGTGCATCACTGCAGGTGGTCATAGGTGTGTACCTGGCTATTGTCCATGGAGTGATGGGAAGTGTAGGGGATGTGTGTATAGTGGTATCATGCCAATTGCCATGTGCAAGCAGGCAATCTAACTACATACACCACTGTGGTGACCCTCAAGGTGAGAGTGACATGCATCAGCCAATCCTCTGGGTGCCTCCTGCAAATGGCCAGTGAGGTGATCCAGTTGACATGTATGCAACATGTATTACAAAATATGGTTAGTGTCTGTGTTGTAGACCTGTACACAAGCATGTTCTGTTGACTGTGGTAGTGTAGTGCAGGTACCCATAGCATGTGGTGCGTACAGGGTGTTGTGTCCTATCTGTGCCAGTTATAACACAGCTGGGCAGACATGACAGTGTCAGTCAAGCATAGGTCCTGTACATATCCAAGCTGGATACCTGCCATCTGCACATCTGTACAGGGACTAACAGACATCAGCTTGCCCACTAGCTATGCAGTAGGATGAATGTGTCGACAGATAGATGTCTGAAACCAATATGTATGCCATTACTACATGATTGCCAGCCCTCACTGACATGTGCTATACAGACAGTAGTCTACAGTTAATGTCCACATGTCAGATCATTATCCAGTAGGGGATATATACTGTGACACAGCTCACACACCAGGAACACTACCGTGAGGACTCAGAGTCCATCTATGCATGCAGGGGTGCTTGTTGTCAGTACAACAATTAGTAATCTACTCTTGCTTGGGAAAGCACTTTCAACAGTAGTAACGGCATGATACACTACATGCCAGTGTGACAGCACATAACCTGGGATACTACCCTTGTATATATCACATTCACATGGATAAGAGTGTTTTACAGGTCTTATATACTCAAGTGTTCCAGACATGACACTCACACCCCTTGCTACTCTACTGAGAGCACATAGACGCATGTTATGTACATGGCATTACATACACTTATTACAGATGTCATTACTCTGCTATGTTATCAGAATGGGAAAGGGCCGAGCCATGCTTAGCAGGTGTCAGCATTGCTGCAATATAACAGCTGAGGAGATTTGTGCACTGGTAAGTGAAGCCTACAAGGTGTAAACGCTCGTACATTTAACCGTAAGTTAGCACCACTTAGCTTCACGCAAACCAGCGCAAATGCACTTAAAGCTGCTCAAAACTGCCTTAACCACTCTGTATCCAACAGCCCCTGTTCTGCCCCGCAACAAAATAAACAGCCCTTGCAGGTCTTGAACTCAGGACCCTGTAACTATCATCACAAACGTTAACAACTACGCCACGACAGCTGTGAAGACAGTTGTTGTTTTCCCAATATATCTGTCAGCACACATATTGAATAGTATTGAACAATTGCTGTGACTTCTACAATTGTGTACTACTTGTTAGTGATATTACTGTTGCATCACATATGTTGTTATATCTAAATATACACATATCAGATATATACGGTGTGATACATCTGGGAAGATATACACAACAGTAATGTTTACACATGACAAGGATCTGGATATACACATATTCATATATATGAATTTATACACATCTGTAAGTGCATCATATATATGGCCATTTATAGATATCTTTGTATATATATATATATATATATATATATATATATATATATATATATATATGTACATCATATATGTACAGATATATCTATAACTATATATGCATATATGTCTATACAGATATATCTATGTTGATATATATGTAGATACCTATAACTATATATGCATATATATCTATACATCTGTATATGTGTAGACATATATAGATGTGTATATGTATATATATATATATATATATATATATATATATATATATATATGTGTGTGTGTGTGTGTGTGTGGTAGATATGTATATGTCTATATATCTATATAGATATATGGATATATACATATATATATATATATATATATATATATATATATATATATATATATGTTTACCATATGTCCAGAACATGGAGTGGAGTCCTACCTCAGCACCAATAGTCTCAACCTCTTAGTGCAAGGCTATGTCATGTATGTATTGCAGGTATATATATTGACTGTTGCTACTGTAACAGGGGTTGTTTTAACAGACATGTTGTGTGTGGGAGGTCACATCTGCTATTGACATGTATGTCATCGGTTACTGACAGACATCCTAAGGACATCATAGTACAGTACCACGTATAGCACAGTAATGATCCTGTGGACTACAACAGATATATGACCAATATATGTGGACAGTCTGGCACTCTCTGGTCAGTCCAGAGATATACACAGATCCCCTTCGTGTGAGACATGTGGACCAAGCCTGACAATGTGGATGATAACAGCCATGTACATGGGTATATCACATAAATACTGGACTCCATATACCCACACAGTTTATGCATTCACACACTCCTTTCTGTCCTGACACATAATAACTGGTGCTGCAGAGGTCACATGGCCACATACTACCCAGTAGTTAGTGACATACAGCTGTACAGAATCTCACTGCTTTGTCAGAATTACACAACAGTTATGGTGACCTGGCAGCAGTACATCTAGCATATATCTGGACATAACATCACACTGGGTAATTACACTAAGCTGCTAGGTATGTCACAAAGCACTGTGCAAACTATAGGCAAATTACTACAGCACTGGCCTACATTTCATATGGGGGACTACACATGCACCTGCAAATATAGCAGGCTCTACAGGCATATCACAGCACAGAGTAACAGACACCTGTGTGAAAGTGCATACCCACAACCAATGTAAACACAGCCACAGCCACATATGGTATGCAAGCTTAATATTACACTATACAGACTTTCTGATCAACACCATCCTCATATGTGGCACTCACACACTAACCCTACATATTCTGGGTCACAACACAGTGTGGTCCAATGCCTGTTTGTGGTATGGGACATGTGTGTGTTTGGCCCTACAAACATGTGAGCTGATAAGGTACCATGCACTAGAGCAGCATGTAACATCAGATAGAACAGGACCAAGAACAATGGCATCTACCACAGTTTGTACACAGGCCAAGGTACATATTCACAATATATACTGTCGACAATCACCATAATACACGGACCCCACTACTGTACATACAACCACAGAATGCCCAAATTATGTCCTCAGAAATAACCCCTACTATACATAACATGTATAGCAGTCTGATATCTTACTGGCTTGTTATCAGGTATGATGTCAATAAATATGTACAGAACATATGCACCTCTTACTGCATGACATATATAGAGAGGTTGACAGACAAAGACTGGGCCAATATTGGCATGTTGCTGTGATACCCTCATACGTTTACTGTTTTAACAGGGTTTGTTGTGACATATGTCCTATGAGGGATATGATGTCAGTTTCAAGAGACAAACGGCAAAAAAACAAAACTGCTTAAAAAAGCGGGCTAGACACAATAGGAGAGCTGGTAAACACAGCTTTAATATTCCGAAAACTGATACAAATAGTAATAAAATCCAATTGTAGTAAGCGCTTCCGGCAAGTTAAATTAACCCGCCTTCATCAGACAAACCACGAGATTGCAAAAAAATGTCTTATACAATACAATTAAAAACAGTAAACCTATCGTGTTAAAGTGCATTGTTAAATGAAAGAACTCTCCATGACAACCTTAAAAGAGTATGTCTACAAGACGTAAGGCAAAAGCCAATGAATCACCATTAATAAATACAAATAAATAGTACAATGAATCTAAACAAGGACAACTGTATAACAGTTAATTCCATGCGTTTCAAGTTAGTACTCGAAGATATCATATTGCACTACACCATGAAAAAACATAAATCAGTACTAAATGCCAATGTAATACTTTCACTTGATGAAGCTTACAGATTTTAAAGCCAAACCCCAAAAGACATCTAATGCGATGTCTAAACTAAGGTGTATAAGTTTCGATGCTATATTTATATCACGAGTGCATGTTACTTGAATAAAAAATAGCGAGTATACTCATTATTGTGCTAGAATGCCTTTAACAAAATGACTAGAACTTTAAAATACGGCATACCTAAAATGAGCGTACTGAGTGGGCTAATGACTAAAAAGCCGCAACCATTATTTTGCAGCAGTATGTTACGTAGCTTAACTATACAAACCTATGTGTGCGCAAATACAAATGTGGAAGAATATGTACAAAAAATGATATATGTACAAAAAATACAAAATATATATACGATAAGCCTAAATAGCTCTAGAATACGAAAGTTCATTTACATGGTAATCAAACCAATCTTTTTAAAGCCCACTGTATATAATCATAGTTAATAATAAGGATAGAACTGTCATTGAACATAAGCGAGTATATAAAATCCATAAATTATAACACATTTGATTTTAAGTAATATCCGCTATGCGGCAGTTGAGGTAGAAACAATGTTAGACCCAATATTCAAACCAACATGTTTAAAACCTGTTACATATTCACAATTGTGGATATAAACCCAGTACGCTAAATACACCAAGTTGTTACTAATAATGCATTTGGTTAAAAATCATAAGCAATTAGGAAGACGTGAATTTATGACTGTATGTTAATCAGTTAGGTTCGGTCACAGTTGCTACCAAAATTGTTAAATTACCATAGTAGATTGTAATGTTTACCTATTGTAAGATAGCCATTTTAAAACACATTTAATTGATAGTCCTTCATTGATGCCAGGGAATATATGAGCCCTAGTCCTAATCTGCCATAGCAATTCGTCAATTTCTAAACGAGTTTGCCATGGTCCACCCCTTATGTCCATTTCTCTTTTCTGTAATACGAGAAATTGGAATCCGTGTCCTGTAAACTCAAGGCAGTGTCTGGCTAGAGCATTGTTGACGTCTTCTTTAGAGATGGCGTACTGGTGTTCGTAAATTCTGTTTTTTAGCTTTCTCTCGGTTTTACCGATGTAGAAAGCATTGCAAAAATTGCAAAGTGCTGCATATATAACCGCCTTGGACTCACAATTGTGATATCCATTACAACTGTAATCCTTGCCATTGATGTTAAATTTATTCACTACTCTAATGTGTTTACATTGAGGACATGCTCCGCATCTAAACATGCCATTAGGTCTATTAGACTTAGGAGCTGATGTTCTTTCTAAAATACTCTTCATGTTGTCCCCCCTCTTATATGTAATTTTTGGGTAATCACCCAAAAGTGCACAGAGGGACCTATCCTGCTTTATGATATCCCAATTTTTATTAATGACTTCTTTGATTTTAAAATAGTCCAGGGAATAGGTATGTAAAAAACTGGTGTTAAATCTACTAGTGTCCGTGTTGTGAATAAAACTACCACTAGTTTGAGATAATGTAAGGTCATTACAGGGCTCCGGGTTGTCGTTCGAATGACCCGAAAGAATAGGAAAGAAGTGTCCTGACTCACGTTTGTTAATAACCTCTGCTAGCACATTAGAAACTAAGGACTGTGGATATCCTCTTGCAAGAAACATATCAGTAAGATTGTTACATTCAGCAATAAAGTCATCTGAATCAGTTACCATACGGGCTGCTCTAACAATCTGCCCTTTAATGACAGATTTCTTTTGGTGATAAGGGTGATTACTTGAAAAGTGCAAGAAAGCGTTAGAGTATGTTGGTTTCCTAAATATCCTACTCTTGTGTCTTTGATTGACTCTATCCTTAATTAACAGAATGTCTAGATAGTTGATCTGAAAATCATCTATATTGTAGGTAAACTCTAGAAAATCTGTCAATTTTGTAATTCTATCTATGAATGTCGGGATCAACTCTCTTTCACCCTCCCAAATACAAAAAATGTCATCCTGGTAATGAGTATACCAGGTGACATATTGGGAAAAGAACTCATCTTTGAATAAGTAACTAGACTCCCAATGAGCAAGCACAGCATTAGCAAAGGACCCACCACAGGGCGAACCCATGGCAACACCAGAGGTTTGTAAATAAAACATCCCTTCAAACGTAAAGAAATTGTTAGATAACACAATTTCTAATAGAGTCTCAACCAAATTCATAGTGTCATGCCCTACTTTTTTTGCCAACATGAATTCCCTCACCCAGGCTAGGCCAATATTTTGAGGAATGACAGTATATAGGTCCTTAATATCAACAGTAAGAAACAGCATGTTATCATTATATGAAAGCATGTTGATATTTTTAAGGAAGGACCACGAATCTTTGCAAATATGGGATTCAGTGTTAATCAAAGGTTTTAAAATACTGTCAACATATTTCGCACATGCTTGGGTGATGGAACCTCTTCCATCTATGATGGGTCTAAATGGGGGCGAAACCAGTCTTTTATGTAATTTCGGTGTTCCGAAAAATGCCGGAATTCTTGGAGCCGGCATAATCAAATATTTAAGGGTATCTGTGTTGATGTAACCTTCCAGAAATAGATCATTAAGCATATTATTGATTTTCCTATAAGCCCCATTTATCTCATTCAGAGATGATATTTTGTAGGCAGGCGAATCCAGATGTTGAACCAAGTATTCAACATATTTGTAATGATCCATAGCTGTTAATCCATAATTAACTGTTATACAGTTGTCCTTGTTTAGATTCATTGTACTATTTATTTGTATTTATTAATGGTGATTCATTGGCTTTTGCCTTACGTCTTGTAGACATACTCTTTTAAGGTTGTCATGGAGAGTTCTTTCATTTAACAATGCACTTTAACACGATAGGTTTACTGTTTTTAATTGTATTGTATAAGACATTTTTTGCAATCTCGTGGTTTGTCTGATGAAGGCGGGTTAATTTAACTTGCCGAAAGCGCTTACTACAATTGGATTTTATTACTATTTGGATATGACGTCAGTAACTGTCATGGCTGTCACCATGTACTGACTGCAATCCTCAGACTATGCTTCTGCAGTTCTAAGATAGGTGATGTGTGAGTAACACAAGAAACATAAGACTCCAAACACTGCCCAGTCTACAGATAACCGTACAGGTGGGAGTTTCCTCAAACACATAACACTGTCATGACAGGTATTAAATAATGTAGACCAGCAATATCCACACAAACCCTGTTAAACCAACATTACTCCAAATGCAGAAGAGCAACACTTCCATTCTGTAGTCATGTCTGGAACATCCCCCTCCTGTTTGTTGGCCTGTCTCCAAAGTGTATGTTGTTAGAGGTATATCCCAATACCATCTGTGATGCTGTTTGTCAAATACAGACATGAGGTCCTGCTCACAGTGACTGAAATGGCCCAACACCCACATGATGTTCCTAGGTATAGGAGTGGGTTTCCATGCAATTGGCTATGGGAATGTTACCACAGCTGTTTCACATGCAATCAGCTAGTGGGAACTGCAATTCATGCAGAGGCCATCAGCTGATCATGAGCATCACTTACAAAACACAAGCTGCTATCTAAGCAAAGCAGGTGTACTTCTCCACATCCACCAGAGAGGGAGTGAGAGAGACAGAGAGATAGTAAGACAGGGTGGGGGTGGGAGAGTAAAACCTAAGCATGTTTGTGTCACACACTTACCAGTACAGGGTTTCACACCCCTGCCTGACTATGTATTGCTATCGATGTCTATGCAGTTATTGCATGCACCACAGAGCTTACATGCTGGGGAGCTGTCCAAAGGTATATCTGATGGCGAGTGACATCTGCAACAGTGATAAAGGAGGGATAAGGCAGGTGTAGTACACATGCCTGTCCACATGAACAGGTGTCAATGTTGACACAGCCGCACTCTCTCAGGGACTGACACACATTACCACAGTTGGCAGGGTCAGGATTAGACATCCTAACTAGCTAGTTTGCCACAATACAGTAATATGCAGGTATCACATGCACCACAAGGATTATCAGGATAATATATAGGCAAAGGGTATATGAAGGTGTCTGACATCAGAAGGCATGCTTCAGTAGGCCAATGGGAGGTGTAGTGAGTGTGAATGGTGTCAAAATCATTATACTCCACACACACAGACACAGGTTGCCAGTACTGATATGCATGGGTGCATTGCTTCACAGGTGTGTATTGGTTGACTGTGCCAGAGGGCTGTACAAGGCTAGGTAAAGGGTATACCTTGGCATCAGGCCACATGAAAATGGTCTGCAGTGTGGCTGAGGGGTGTAGTGTCTGGATTGGCCACACAGGTGATTATTGTATTCACCATCCAATCATCTGGGTTACTATTGTGGGTGGCCAGTGCTGTGCAATGCTTGACATGTATGTGTTCTATAGTCCATGACATGGACAGTGTCAGGGATGTGCATATGTCCCACATGCATGTTCTGTGACATGTGGATGTGTAACTGGGGTTTCTGGGGCATGTTGTGTACACAGATTATCATCAGATGTGCCATTCCTGGGCTCATGTGGTGGGAACAGCCAATGGACACCAGGTTGACCCTGCACCTACATTGACAGCATAATACAGGTATTCCCTGGTGTCAGTGGCATCTGTCCATACAGGGCATGGTATGTCCTTAGTGGGTTACATTTGTTGGCACTACAATTGTTGCAGGCGTCCAGTGGGGAACATAATGAAGGAGTACTTTATGCCATTTTGTGCCTATTGTAGTGATGGGACAGGGTGCCATGCCCTCTGTAGTCTGCTGCAATCACACCATAGTTACTATCTGTGAGCAATATGTAGGGAACTACCAACATAGTGGTTGTTGCTTAGTCGAGTGTGTTTGTGTATGAGACATGGGTAGAGAGTGTTCTCTGGGTAATACAAGGGTTGCTTAAATTGTTCGCCAGGCCTTGATGTCACATGTAGGGGTATGAATTGTCACCCCAGCCTCCCTGCTGTTTGACATCTGTTATCCTTGTAAGGTGGACATTGTGACATATAATAGGCTCACCATATAAGAAATATGCAAAACCAGCTCCACAATGAGTTCAGTTGTTACACACCTCTACACAGGATACATATGACAACCACACACACACCAAGTCTCACAACTGCCATACCTGGGATTAGAATTCCTACCTAACTAGTTTATCACACTACAGCATTACGCAGTTATAGGATGCGCCACAGAGATTACTGGGCTACTTCTTCCCCAAAGGTGTATTTCCAAAGTGAATGACGTCAGTAGGCTTGCCATAGAAGGGCAATGGAGGCTGTAGTGACTGTGAATGGCTTCAAAAGCATTTCAACCTACTCATACAAACACACAGCCACACTTGCCATGTCTGGGAATAGAACTCCTACCTAATTAGTTTATCATATGACATCATTACACAGTTACAGGACATGCCACATAGATTACTGGGCTATTGGTTCCCCAAACGTGTATTTCAAAGTGAATTACATCAGCAGGCTTGCCAAAGAAGGGCAATGGAGGCTGTAGTGACTGTGAATGGCCTCAAAAGCATCGTTCCTTACACAGGCAAAAACATCCACACTTGTCATGTGTAGGAATAGAACTCCTACCTAACCAGTTTATCACACTACAACATTATGCAGTTATAGGACATGCCACGGAGATTACAGGGCTACTCTTTCCCCAAAGGTGTATTTAAAAGTGAATAACATCAGCAGGCTTGCCAAAGAAGGGCAATGGAGGCTGTAGTGACTGTGAATGGCCTCAAAAGCATTGCTCCTTACACACAAACTTGCCATGTCTGGGAAGAGAACTCCTACCTAACTAGTTTATAACACTACAGCATTTGGCAGTCATAGGACATGCCACAGAGATTACTGGGTTATTTGTTCCCCAAAGGTGTATTTCAAAGTGGATGACCTCAGCAGGCTTGCCAAAGAAGGGCAATGGAGGCTGTAGTGACTGTGAATGGCATCAAAAGCATTGCTCCCTAGACAGACAAACAAACACACACACACACACACACACACACACACACACACACACACACACACACACACACACACACACAAATCTCACAGTTTCCATGTCTGGGATCAAAACTCCTACCTAACTAGTATATCACACTATATCATTACACAGTTATGGGACGCTCCACAGAGATTACTGGGTGGCTACTTCCCCAAAGGTGTATTTCAAGGTGAAGACATCAACAGGCTTGCCGTAGTAGGGCAATGTGGAGTGCAGTGTGTGTGCATGGGCCATAACCCATTCATCTAGAGGCAGACACACAGCACACAGGCACACACAGGTTTATATTTCATGGGTATGTGTATACAACTGCTAGATGACTACTGACTTGTACAGTCATGTTATAGAGTTAGCACAAGCACCACAGACACTATAGTGCTGAGGGATACCAGAGGCAAATGTCTACGGTGATTGACATTTGCACATCATGTGGTTTTAGCCAATTGGATGTGTGCTAGGTGGGACAGACCTCATGATGGGAGGCTGCCACTGTCACTCTCTTCCACACATCGATGTATGTGGAATTTTGGCTTATTATAGTGTGTTGTGCTTGGATATATGTGTGTATTCCTATCCAATGTGTGTGTAAAGCATGACTGGTGTGTACTGAGGAGTGTATGCACTGACATCTGCGACTGTCAGATATGTATGGTCCACTGTTGTTGCCAGACATGGGCTTCATTTCTGTAAGTGTGTGAGGATGCCCAGTATGACCTTTCAGTATTTTGTTGTCTGACATGGCCTTCATTTCTCTAACTGTGGGAGCATGCCCAGTATGACCTTCTGTATTAAATGTGTGAATCCATTCCAGGTAGATTGTACTCCAGTGCAGGCTTTTGTGTTATATACCTACAGCTAGCAAACTGTTTCTGCAGGATATCTGTAGATTGGTTGGCAATATGAGGTAAAAATGGGCAAACATTTGTTGGTTACTGTAAGTAATTGTGTCTGTGCTGCTTCTGCTACATGGTCCTGGTGTTAGCAGAAATATTCAGACATGTGTACTGTTATACACTGTGATGTTTTATGTCATCCAGTACTGTCAGGTATACATATTTGCTTGCAGTGATGTCCTGGGGAACACAGGGGAAATGGAGCTTTGTCCAGTATTGTGGTCAGCAGCCTACATATTCTTGCACAATCAGGCCATTCTGGAGGCGAAGCTGCAGGCACTTGCTGCTGGGTCTGTGTAAATGGTTCAGCACCTTGGTACAGTGGTGGCAGAGGATCCCATGCTTGTACGTCCATCAACCTGACAATATGGACATATCCTGCTGTGGCCATACCTCACAGCTGTACAGATTCACATAGGTTACCCAGAGGCAGGGGTCATACTTCTGGACATTACCCCTTCAACTTGTGGTTTACAAGCAGGTATGTAGCCACCAATTCCTGTGTTTGCAGTCAGTGATAGTATGTGCACATGACTGAGTTTCAGACTTTACACACGCCATGCCGCCCATGTTCCCACCCCACTCTATTATTCTATCCTCTTCCATACATTATGCAAACATTATCTGATATGTTCCCTATAGTTATCCCCTCATTCCAGCAGTAATTTGGTGTTGGTCCACAGTTCATGCAGTAGGATAAGGTGGACATGTTACTGGGATTTGTCCACATGGCCTTGCATTTGGGTTCTGTGGACTGTGTTATGTTGTTATCTGGGAGTCCATGACATAACATACATTGGCATTATGGGTGAGACACAGGCCTTTGGCAGAGGACTGTAGGCCATTTGGTAGTGATGCAGGCCAGCTGTAGCAGGCTGTTGTATTCTGTCACTCCTACAGTCCCAGACTTCAATACACTATATTCCCCTGGGGTAACAGGGTAGGTGTGCAAGGTGTTCATGCCAATACTTTCTGTCAGTATTGATCCAGTAATTTGGATGCTGGCAGGGTGCTGCTTACAGCTAGGGACACACCTGCATGGGAAACCTGCTCTGCATGCAGCATTGTTTTGCTATTGCCATACACACATGGGAGTCATATTGTACTCCTTTCCAACAGAAGGGATAAGACCGGAGAGGTACCTGTGGGTGGTGGTGGGTTGAGCTGGGTGCATGTGTTCTCTGGACCCTACTTGCATCTGACTCACAAATGTGCATGGGGTATTCCACCTATGCTGGCTTGTGCAGGGACATCAGCTGTTTCTCAATACTTCATTCCTATGACCTTTGTGGTCTGCCAGTGTTTGGCTAGACGACATCGGTATTCCCTACTACAACCCAAATAATGTGCTGTAAACCTGTATGTACAATTCAAAGGGTGTGTCCATTTGACAGTTACATATTATACACTGTCTATCTGTGGTACTTCTCCCTGTGTACTGCTTGTATATCTGGGCCGACATTCATGCCATGTCCATCTTTCAGATGGTGACTCATATTACTTCCAAACATTTACTATGGCTTACTGCTGGAATGTGTTTTGCTGGGAAGCATTGTGTTTGGCACTGCAGTTGTGAAAACTTGGACCTGTCATCGGCAGTACTGGGCAATGGCCACCAGGACAAACCTCACCATGCATACATACTGACCACTCTCAAACAATATACAACCCACACCAACCTAACACACACAGACCTGCATATTGTACACATGCTACAATCTATCCTGCTACCTTGGCCGGCTCAGGTGATCTGTGCTCCACTGTTATTATACCTACACATACATGTTATTTCATTTCTACATAGGATTGGGGGGACACACCTGACTGTTACTACATTTCTACATAGCATTGTGGGGGGGCACACATGACTCTTACTGCATTTCTACATAGGATTGTGGGGGCACCCCTGACTGTTACTGCATTTCTACATAGTATTGGGGGAGGCACACCTGACTTTTACTACATTTCTACATAGGATTGGGGAGGCACACCTGACTGTTATTACATTTCTACAATAGGATTGGGGGGGCACACCTGACTGTTACTACATTTCTACATAGCATTGCGGGGGCACACCTGACTGTTACTGCATTTCTACATAGGATTGGGGGGCACACATGACTGTTACTACATTTCTACATAGGATTGGGGGGGCACATCTGACACTTGTACACATTTGCTATGACTGTATTGGTATTTCAAGTACTTCATTTCATTCTGTATTCTAACCTATTATGCTGACTAGAGGCATATCAGTGTACTATAGGTCTTAGGTTTGATTTACCTAAATTTCAGTTTCTGACTTCTTACGCTTCAGAACTAACATCCCACTGCCTGACCTGTTGTAGTCTGTCTGTGCAGGTCTGGGGGGTGTTCCCCATAGCCATCAATCAGATGCCTTAGCACAGCCTTCGTTTGTGTTTGTCTACACCTGTCCTGCTGGCTGAGACTGTTGTTGGGTATGTGAGCCTCCCTGACTGGCATGTGTGTGTCCTATGGACACACATGTGGCCCAGCACATTCCTTACAGTGAGTTTTGTCATCTTGTCTAGTTTGTTTGTTTGTGTCTTTCGGCTTTTCCTGATTAGGGGTCGCCACAGCGGAACTCCGGTCCGCTAATGATTGGCAGTTGATTTTTACTTACCGGCCTGCCAGGCCTGATGCACAACCTTCAACGAAGGTACGCCCATTCACGCATGTCTCCACGCAGAAGATGCTCTAGCTGAGAATCGAACCGGACAGCATCTTACTGGCTACTATGGTGACACCAGTATTTGTTACAGATCCATGCTGCCATTATAGGTGTCTACTATCTGCTGGAATCCCATTCAACCACCTGATTCCCTTGTATGCTCACATCCATACCATAGATACAAGTAACAACACATACTACTCCATTCGGCAATTGGTAGGGAGAGTGACTTACCTTGTGGCTGTGCCAGTATTGAGGATGGTGCTGGAGGGCTGACTCTGTCAGATGCACATAGTACACTCCCTATACATGGTTAAGCACAAGTAGTGTCATGTTTGGCATCCCTTTTACTGTATGTGTGAGTCAGAGAGAGGTGTCATTCCCTGGGTTCCTGCCGTGTCAGTGTATGTGCTATATATTGCCTCTTTGCCAAGGTCTAAGCATACTGGGCATGCCTCCTTCTGCCTACAGGGGCAGGCTCAGGTTGATCCTCTTCTGAGTCACTCTATGCTTGTGCAGACTTTGGCAATGGTGGGGGGATGTGTGGCCCTGCCCCATGCTATTCCTGCTGCAGCTGTTTCTGCAGGATCATATTGTGAAGCATGGCACATACGATGACAATCTGGATACATGTAGCTGGTGAGTACTGCAAAGCTCCACCAGATGTGTCCAGGCACCGGAACCGTGACTTGAGCATCCCAAATACATGCTCTATTATGATTCTGGCCTGTGTGCGTGCCTCATTACGGAGTTCTTTTTCAGGTGTGTGTGTGCATTTCTGATGGGTGTCATCAGGCATGGCTCCATTGCATAACCAGGATACCCCACTAGGTGACCAAAAGGGATGTTCCCATTGGCAAATCTCTGGTACAGTTGCATCAGATGCCAGATGTGGGAGTCATGATAGCTTCCAGGGCAGCCAGCACAAACATTCCTTATAATGCCCTGGGCATCACCCATGACCTGGCAGTTGATGGAAGGGAAGCCCTTGTGGTTGATGTAGACCCTACCCCGCTCATCGGGTGGTGCTTTGATGTGTATGTGCATGCAGTCTATAGCACCCACTACCTCAGGGTATTCTGCTATTTGGTGGAAGAGATGCATATTGCTGGCCAACACCTCACGGGAGTTGGAGAAATATACGTGCTCACCGGCATGTGCTGACATGGCATCCAGGAACTGGTTGAGTAACCTGAATGCTGATGCCTGTGAAATCCCCATGATATTCCCAGTTGGCCTTTGGAAGGAAGCTGTGGCTAGTATTTTTAAGCCTACACATATCTTGTTATCCTCTGGGATGGGTTCCCCTCTGTTAGTTTTGTGTATGAGGTGTGGCTGGCACTGCTCAACAATTTGCTGTAGGAGGTCCCTGTCCACCCTATAGCGCTCCACTATCTCCAGGTCATGTAGCCCCTGGTAGGTTACCCTGGGTCTGTGCACGCTTCTCCTTTGCCTCACTGTGGGTTGGTCAACAGCATTCTCATCCTCACCATCCTCAGCCTCTTCCACATGTAGATGTATGATAGCTGCTGCAGCCCCTATCATTTTGTTGCTTTTATTTATTAAAATTTCCCCACTTGTGTACACCGGCGGTGTAGAGTTTGTGGGAAAAAACAGAGGGAAAGTTGTTTGCATAGTTTATAGTGGTGTGCTGGGCTGGGCTGCTGCCTGTGTAATTGGCTGATTCTGATACATTTCACCAGCCAACTATGCTAGCTCTCCTAGATTACCTTCCTACTGCAGTTTTCCTTTCCCATTGCCTTCCTATTTAAGCCCAGGGGCACGCCTTGCAAACACAGTGCTCAGATGTGCACGGAACTGCTATTTCCTGTTTTACTTTTTTTTTCCTTTAAAACATGGTGCGCGGCTAGCACACATGTTTTGGCAATGTTAAGAGTGCTAGGCAGTCTCAGACACACCCTCTTGCTTAGCTCTGCTAAGCTAAGGGCAAACCCAAGCCACAGGGCTCCAGTAAGCTTACAGTATGCCTGACACCCCCTATGATGTCAGCTAACTCTTAGGCTTGCACTATGGTATTCCTGCACTTACATTGTTGGATGCTGGCTACCATTGAGGGGGAAATTTGGGATTCAGTATCATTCCCCTCATTTGCATATGAGTGCCTGCTAATGCATACATGTCCTACACTGAGCCTTCCCCTTTAGCAACAGCTATTCACTGGATATGCTGTCTTCTGCCTGCCATTGAGTATAATGGCAAAATAGTGATTTTGGTTACAATGCTTATTTCAGTTTTTTTTTTTCTGCCCGATCCCGTTTGCGTGCTGCTGCCCTATGCTTATACAGCTGAAATCGGCTAAAAAAATAAGTTATTTTTTTTTTGCAAACTGTTTTCCATGCTGATGGCCATGTATTTGTCAATTGGCATGCTTTACACATACTATACACCCTTTATTTGGAGCTGTCATGGTTCCGTTTTGTATTTTGCAGAAATGTACTCGGTTACTAACTGAGTGCATTTCTGCATACTACACTAGTCCTGCACGGCCAGCTGACAGCTTCCTGGATTGCAGATTTATCTCATTTGCATGTTTTTCACCTGCAAATGGGGTAATTTGCATACAGGAGCTGTGTCCATGCAGGAATAGTGCAGGACCGCTTGTGCACATCCCAGGAGCTTATTCCTGGATCGCACGGTGACCATATTGCCTCCAGGAGCTCCTGCACTATTCCTGCATACCATGTAGACCTTGTTGAATCTGAGGGACTGTTTTTCATAAATCTGTTGCATTAATAAACACAACATTTTATTTGAAGCTTCTGATAGTTTTTCTTGTGCAAGTGTTTTTTTCTTTCCTCTAATTTTTCTCTTAATCTTTTTGTATACATTCTGTCTGGAAATTCTGGGCTTCTTTTATAAAAGTAACAATACATCACAGTTCTTTTTATCTTCATGGCTTCTCACTTTTTAATTTCTCCAAATCTTTTGTTTTTCTAATACCATGATGGGAATTGACCCGATTCCTAAGTCAAAGTATGATTAGAGTTCATAAACTTGGCATTGTTTCAGTCTTTGATGTCAACCAAAAGTGCTCTCCCAGCACTCGCAGTGTGGCCAGTAATGACTCCTTCTGCAATTTGTACAGAGTTACATGTATTAGTAACATATCTAAATACGATTGCAGATTCTTTTTATGTCCTGTTGCTCCTACTACTATTGGAACTGTCTAGGTATCTTTCTTTCCCATTGCACTCATTTCTTCCTGCAGATCTTGATATTTCATGACTTTGTGTCTCTGTACACAAGACACTGTAGTCACTGGATGTGAAAATTTCAATGATCAATGCTAGTTTTGTCTTCTTTTCATGGACCACTATATCTGGTTTTCTAGCATTTATATTTTGAGCTGTTGGTAATGGATGATCCCACGTGATGAAAACTTCATTTTCTTTAATGCTTTGTGGCTCATGTTTCCATTGTTTTTCAGTCACTTCAGTACCACAGTGTTTGCACAGTCCCCAGTGCAACAGTCTTGCCACATTATTATGCTTTTCAGTTTACAATCCTTCTGGCATTAGTATGTCACAACCAGCAATGAGGTGTGTGGCTGTTTCCAATTCGGTTTTACAAAACCTAAATTTGTCTGTTTCTCCCACATGTTCAATGGACTTTGTAAACCAGTGTGTACATAGTCCACTATCTTGGGCCACCAATATTAACCTTTCATCTCTTGGTTTGAATTCGCCTCTCTTTAACCATTCTTGAATTTGTTCCTGATTAACATATGGTTCTTCCAGATGCTTTCTATACTTGCAACTATATTTATGCTTTTTCCACATTTCCTGCCTTCTCATCTGGTCCTTCACCTTATACTCTTTCTTTTGTGTTTTGGCACATTCAGTTGCTGCCTGATTTTTATCTACTTCTGGTTTGATTTGCATTCCTGCTTGATGCTGATATGCTTCTGCTAGATTAAGCAGGGAAGTCATCTTAGATTTATTCTCCTCATGTTTCAATCCTTTCACTATGTTTGGTGCTTGTGAGGTCAGCAGATATGTGTGGAGTCCCACGATTGTAGATCTATACATGTAAGCAATTTCAAGGAGGCTCATCTCTCCTTTGGTACGGGGAATACATAATCTTGGTATACACTGATTTTTATAAATCATTTGTGAGCATGAAGCATCCTTCTTGTTTTCCTATCTAATCTATCCAACACATTTTGGGGACAGTCAATCTCTCCAAAAATGTAAGTTAGGACAGTAAGTGCAAATTGGTTTTTAGCTTGGATTTTGTTCCTAGATGTCAACACTGTTTTCAGGATTAATTTAAGTATTTTAAAGTATTCCTTACTAAGTTCAGTTCAGATTTGTTCATGTTTTATTGTCAATCTTTCATCAGTTCCCAAATATTTATACACTCCTTCTTGCTCAAGTTCTTTTATATCACATTATTGTCCCAAACTGATGTTTTCCTGGTGTTGTAGCTTTTCTGCTTTTTAAAGCTGGCTTTTGCACATTTAACAAGACCAAATGACATTCTTATATCATCTGAAAAAGTTTTGACAACCTGCAGTTGTGCTTTCAGTTCCTCATCTGATGAGCTATACAGTTTTAAATCATCGACAAAGAGAAGATGAGAAGTCTTTACACTTTGTTGTTTTCTAGGAGCCAAATTATAGCCATGGTCTAAGCTGTTAAATAAACAGCTTAATGGCAAGGCAGAATAGCAATGGTGACAGAGAGTCACTGTGGACTATCCCCCTTTGAATATTTATCCCTGAGATAATAATTTGTCTTTATCATGGCTTAATGGCAAAGTGATTTGCCACTATTTCATGGTCACTGTAATGTAACCATTCTGTGTAGAGTGTATCTTATACATTTTTAAGCTGTTTTTTATCCATGAATGTGGGATACTATCATTTGCTTTTTTGTAGTCAATCCATGCCATACTTAATTCTTCCCCTTTTTACAGTTTTCTACTATGACTTTATTTAACAGCAAATTATCCTCTATTCCATATGACTTTCTTTTATTGCCCTTTTGTTCTACTGCCATAATTGAGTTTTCTTCTAAATGACTATAAACTCTGTCAGCATCAATTCCTGTGTATAGTTTATATGTCATCAGAAGGCAAGTTATTAATCTATACTTTTTAGGGCAGGTTCACTCTTAAGTAAGAGCAGTGATTTTCCTGTTGTTAACTAGGTTGGTGTCTGTATGGAGTGCGCATATAGTTTTTACTCATGGCTAAATCTTCATGCAAAGATGTTAATAATTTTAACCAAATGTTAGGTACTGCATCTGGGCTGGGCCTGGGGTTTTCAACTAGAGGCTTTTCTCAACATTGTTTCAGTCTCCCTGGCTGTTATTTCATCCCATTTCATATCATGTACCTTTAAACTTCTACTTCTTTCTTTTGCTTCTTCTGTCCATTTAGCATCTTTGTTATGTTCCACAAGATCTTCATAGACACTTTGCCAAAATGTATCTATTTCTTCTTTTTTCAGTGGTCTTTCAATTCCTTTTACCCTGTTTTCCAATTCTCTATAAAACCTTTTTGAGTCATCAATAAATTACTTATTTTGAACTTTTCCTTTATATTTATTTGTGTATCTTCTAAGTTTTTGTGCCCGTGCTGAAATTTTAAGTTTGTTATTTGTGATAGTGCATGATATATCCTGGTCTGTTCTAATACTGCGCATTGCTTTTACCACGTCTAGCTTTCTTAGTATTTTTGTTGATATTTTCCCTCTTCTGTAGTCTTCTAACAATGACACTTCTTGTCTTAATTGCTGTACAGTCTTCTCTGTTTGATACTTCCATGATGGTATTCAATTTCTCCCGTTCCTTTCCCTCACTACCCTGTTATTGTGGTATAATTTTATTAGTTATTAATTTAGCTGCACAGTAATATATCCTGTTTACTTTTTTATATCACATGGATCTCTATGGACAGTCTTACTGTGTTCATTTCTTTTATCAGACTTCTGACTTTTTGGGTTTTATTAACCTTTTGCAGTCTATTTCTTTCATTGATCTTAATATATCTGTCTATGTCTATTAAACCAAGCAACTGTTCTCTTAGCTCATTTTATTCCAAACTGAGGGCACATCCCTTGTTTTCCATTTCCTGCAGACATTCTATAGAAAGTTACACAAAAACAACTAAAAAAGCATTAAAAATAATAATAAACGACCGTAGAAACCAGGATCCACCACTCAGTTTAAATTCTCCTTGGAAGGCTATTGCTGAGGTGCTAGAGGTTTTATTAAACTATCGAGTGGTGGATCCAAGTTTCTAAGGTCATTTATTATTCTATAGAAAGTTCTATAGCATCTTCCTGTGGTACATTCTCTTCAATTTCATCCTGTGCCATCCATTGCTCTGTCATATGGAAACTCACTGGCCTATCACTCCTCAACATTGACTGCATCTGAGTTTCCACAGTTCCCTGTTCCTTCCCTTGCTGTCTAGCTTCATATGAATGTTTATATTGGTTTCCTGTTGAAGGCTCCAAAATATCTTCATATGGCACCTAACCAATTGCTGCCTGTTCCTCTGGTTTCCCCTTAATTTGGATGTCCATTGCTCTATCCTGTTATGTTGCTTTCTGAATTAGATTTTCTAGACTGAATCCTTCACTTCACAGGTATTCCATAACCTCACTTTCTATTTATTTAACTTCTCCATTACTAATCACCTTTTCTACTTTTCCTCGTTGTCTTCTTATTTTCTGTATTGTAAAGTTTTCCATGTCCAGATTCCTTTGCCTGCATTTCTCTTCAAATATCTTTGGTGCTGCTCTTTTTGTATTTGTTAGTTTTGCTTTCTCCTTTGCATAAACATTACAACATATTAAAGCTCTTTTTCTTTCCCATGTCCATATTTCTTCTTCGGATGTCTCCTGATCTTCCTGCTTCTCCTTACTTTGGGGACCCACTTCATCATGCTGTGATGTAACCTGTGTTAGACCTTTTTCACCAGATCTATCACTTTGCAGGCACTCCATAACTTAAACTTCTATTTTTTTTTTAACTTCTATTTCACTAATCTTCTTTTCTATATTACCTCTTTGTGGTATTATTTTTTATGTGAAATTTTCCATATCCAGATGCCTTTGCCTGTATTTGCCACTCATGCCTTTTTTTAATTTCTCCAAGTCTTTTGGGTTTGTAATACCATGATGGGAATAGACCCCATTCCTAAGTAAAAGTACGATTAAAGTTCATGAAATTAGTATTGTTTCAATCTTTGATGTCAGTCAGTAGTGCTCATTGCAGCACCTGCAATGTGCCCAGTAATGACTCCTGCTGTAATTCATATGGAGTTACATGTATTGGCAACATATCTAAATATGATTGTTAATTCTTTTTTTATAAAACCAGTTGCTCCTATTACTATTGAAACTGTCTGGGTATCTTTCATCCACATTGCTCTCATTTCTGAGTGCAGATCCTGATATTTTATGACTTTGTGTCTCTCTGTCTGCAAGACACTGTAGTCACTGGGTGTGGCAATTTCAATAATCAATGCTACTCTTATCTTCTTTTCTTGGACCACTATATCTGGTTTTCTAGCATATATCTTTGAACTGTTGGTAATGGATGATCCCATGTGATGTAGACTTCTTCATTTTCTATGATGCTTTGTGACTCATGTTTCCAGTGTTTTTCAGCCACTTCAATGCCATAATGTTTGCACAATCCCCAGTGCAACAGGCTCGCCATATTATTATGCCTTTCAGTAGACAACCTTCTGGCATTAGTATCTCCCAACCAGCAATGTGGTGTGCAACTGTTTCCAATTCAGTTTTACAAAACCTACATTTGTCTGTTTCTCCCACATGCTGAACTTTATAAACCAACGTGTACACAGTGCACTATCTTGGGTCACCAATATTAACCTTTCATCTCTTGGTTTGAATTTGCCTCTCCTTAACCATTACTGTGTTCATTCCTGATCAACATGAGGTTCTTCCAGAAGTTTTCTATACTTGCAACTATATTTATGCTTTTCCACATTTCTTGCCTTCTCATCTGATCCTTCACCTTATATTATTTTTTTTGTTTTTTGGCACATTCAGTTGCTGCCTGATTTTTATCTACTTCTAGTTTGATTTCCATTCCTGCTTGATGCCGATAAGCTGCTGCTAGATTAAGCAGAGAAGTCATCTTAGATTTATTCTCCTCATGTTTCAAAACTTTCAGTATGTTTGGGACTTGTGAGGTCAGCAGCTATGTGTGGAGTCCCACGATTGCAGATCTATACATACAATCAATTTCAGGTAGGCCCATTCCTCCTTCAGAACGGGGAATATATAATCTTAGTATGCAGTGATTTTTATAAATCATTTGGTGAGCATGAAGCATACTTCTTGTTTTCCTATCTAATCTATCCAACACATTTTGGGGACAGTAAGTCACTCCAAAACTGTAAGTTAGGACAGGTTTATAGCTTGGATTTTGTTCCTAGATGTCAGTGCTGTTTTCAGAATTAAAGTCTTCTGGAGTATTCCTAACTAAGTTTTATTCACATTTGTTCGTGTTTTATTATTGATCTCTCATCAATTCCCAGATATTTATACACTCCTTACACAAGTTCTTTTATATCACATTCTTGTCCCAAACTGATGTTTTCCTGGAATTGCAGTTTTCCTGCTTTAGAGGTTGTTTTTGCACATTTATCAAGACCAAATGAAATTCTTATATCATCTGAAAAAGTTTTGACAACTTGCAGTTGTGCCTTCAGTTCCTCATCTGATGAGCTATACAGTTTTAAATCATCGAGAAAGAGAAGGTGAGAAGTCTTTACACTTTGTTGTTTGCTAGGAGCCAGATTATAGCCATGGCCTAAGCTGTTGAGTAAACAGCTTAATGGATTAAGGACAAACAGAATAGTAACAGTGACAAAGAGTCACCCTGGAATATCCCCCTTTGAATTTTTATCCTTGGGTTAACAATTTGTCCTTTATCATGGCTTAATTGCAAAGTGGTCTGCCACTGTTTCATGGTCATTGTAATGTAGTCGATCAGTGTAGGGTGTATGTTATACATTGTTAAGCACTCTTTTATCCATGAATGAGGGATACAATCAAATTCTTTTTTGTAGTTAATCCATGCCATACTTAGATTCTTCCCCTTTTTACAGTTTTCTACTATGACTTTGTTTAACAACAAATGATCCTTTGTTCTATATGACTTTCTTTTATTACCCTTTTGTTCACTGCCATAACTGAGTTTTTTTTCTAAGTGACTACAAACTCTGTTGGCATCAATTCCAGTGTATAGTTTATATGTAATCAGAAGGCAAGTTATTGGTCTGTAAGTTTTAGGGTAACTTCAGGTTCACTCTTAAGTAGGAGCATTGTTTTTCCTGTTGTTAGCCAGGCTGGTGTCTGTTCTGGGTGTAATATGAATAGTTCTTACTCATGACTAAATCTTCGTGCAAAGATGTTAATACTTTTAACCAAAAGTTAGGTACTGCATCTGGGCCTGGGGTTTTCCAGTTAGAAGCTTTTCTTAACTTTGTTAAAATCTCTCTAGCTGTTACTTCATCCCATTTCATAGCCTGTACCTTTAAACTCCTTATTTCTTCATTTACTTCTTCTATCCATTTAGCATCTTTGTTATGTTCCACAGGATCTTCATAGATACCTCTCCAAAATGTATCTATTTCTTCTTTTTTTGGCAGTCTTTCAATTCCTTTAACCTTATTTCCCATTTCTCTATAAAACCTTTTTGGGTCATCAATAAATTGCTTAATTTGCACTTTTCCTTTATATTTATCTTCGTATCTTCTAAGTTTTGCTGCCTTTGCTGACATTTTTAGTTTGTTATTTGCAATAGTGCATAATAAATCCTGGTCTGTTCTAATATTGTGCATTGCTTTTATGACATCTATCTTTCTTAGTATTTTTGTTTATCTATTCCCTCTTCTATAGTCTTCAGTGAGATAAGCTATATGTAATTAAAGACACTGACAACAGTAAATAAAGAACCAGATTCAGAAATCTATTGTCCCTGAGAGAGACCACCTTGCTTTAACTGCTTCCTTATTATAATATTATGTAATATAGTACATGGTAAGTATTCTGGCATGTGTTGTGGTCATACTGCAGGGCAACAGCAGTACGCAGTTACAGGATGCGCTATGGAGATTACTGGGTAGGGCAGCACTAGATGTATTCATGCAGTGAGACCCCGACTTCAACAGCTAAACACATGCTCTGTGATGTTTTGGGTATGTCAGCTTGGTTATGTGGATTTCTACTTGGTCTGATCCAGGATTCCAGGGCATGTCCAGGAATATTGGACAAGATTACCCTGTGAGAAGTCAAAACCCCCATAACTGGCATATGTGTGGTTCTTGGAAACTGCCAGGGTGGCCTGCTCATACATAGTAGATGATGCCCTGTGCATTACAGACAACCTGGCAGCTGATGGAGTGACATCTCATGTGATTCACATTCCTTCCAATTCACTAGGTGGGACCTTTATTTCACAGTCTATGGTCCACAGTACCTCAAGAAATTGGCTATTGCATAAAAATCCCAAAAGGTGTTGGTACTCTCCTCTGGGATATATGGGAACCACACGTGCTCCCCCACATTCTGAAACATAGCATATAGAAACTAATGGAGTATTCTCAAGGCAGATGCTTGAGATAACCCAACCTCATTCCCAGTGAAGTTGCTGAAAGGTCCCTGTAGCTATTCTATGTAAAGCCACACATACCTCTTCATCCATTGGGATAGGTAATCTATAACTCTTAAATATATATTGCTGTAAAATCCATCAACATTGTCAGTGCTATTTTCATGTCTGAATGCAAGAAATTCTGACAAGTAACAGAGGTGATCATGCATATCCAATGTTTGACTCAGCTGCTCCTCCTTTGTACTGTTATTGAGGGGATCTAAAAAAATCTGTCTGTGGGTCTGTGCTGTAGCTAAAATGCAGAACTGCTTATCATGCACACCTACCTGGCAGCATGCATACTGCAGGTAATAAGCATTGAGGGTCATCGTGCATGCAGCATAAAGAGTACTGGCTTTGTCATGGTCACAAACATTGCTTTCTGAACGCTCCAAAAAATGTATCTGACAGTGATGTAGTAGACTGCATACCTTAACATCACCAATTTAATGAAAAATATAAGAAAAGGTATATAGGTTGTTTTGTGTTGTTTTTACTTTGAGAGTGGCTGTGAGACTATAGACTAGTGGTGAAGCCCCTATGTATACTCTTATTTTTATTATTTTTGTAATAATGTAATTTAGATCGTGATTCTTTTGTATGTATTGTCAGGTAATTCTGTTGTTTTTGATAGCTTTCTATCCAATACTTATGGATCTACTGAAATTAATTTACTCTTCATTAGATTGATGCACAGCTGGACAGCGTGATGCATAGACACACGTCTATCTATATATACACACACACACACACACACACACACACACACACACACACACACATATACATATGTATATGTATATATATTTGGAGCTTCTGAAATTAGTTTACTCTTCACTAGATCAACACAGATACTATCAATAAAAAAAGATTGGCTTCATCATATTGACAGTAAATATCTCAACTCCAAGACAGCACAATGCTGGGGGTGGGGCCTGTTCTCCACCCAGGTATTACAGCAAGATCGCACCAGTGCTGATCATATTTCCTGTCAATAAAACATATATAAAGTCTAGCGTCCACCACAGCAGCTGAGGTAAATCTCTTTAATCCTTATAAAACAGTATAGCAACACTCAAAAATAAAAGCAAGCAGTGAAATAAAGGTAAGCGCTTTTGTGGTAACTACTTCTGCTTCTTCAGACCTAACAAAAGTATGCAAACTCAACAGATTTAAATGCAGGATAGCCTACTGCAAATGTTAAAAGCAACACATCATATGCAGGTGAATACAATTCTCAATCTAGACTGCATTGTGAAAAACTAAGACAGACTTGATATAGTTATAAACAACAACAGTACCATCTGAAAAAAAGTGAACCACATTTAATAAGAAACGTGTAGTTAAATGTATTTTATTAGGTCTGAAGAAGTGGTAGTGGTTACCACAAAAGTGCTTACCTTTATTTTACTGCTTGCTTTTATTTTTGAGAGTTGCTATAGTGTTTTATTGGGATTAAAGAGTTTTACCTTAGTTGCTGTGGTGGTCACTGGACTTTATATATTTTTTATTGCCTTTGCTTCGAGCAGCAACCTTTACCCAATGGTTTACATATTTGTTTTGGTTTCAATTCATGTTTCCTGTCAACCAAACAAAACAGACAGGAGGGATGACAACTAGGACAACATGTGATCCATATAACCAGACCCATATATCTATATCTGCATCTGTCTATCTAACTATCTATCTATTAGCAAATATTAAAGTTCAGTTCCCAAACCAAATTTGAAATGCAAAGCATACTTCTGTACAATGTAGTTTTAAGTAACTCAGAGTTCAGGATCAAAAAATTATAAACTCACAGTTTAGTTATAGGTCAGACTCTCTTAAAAGAAACACAGCAGTTCTTCTCCTGAATTTCAAGCCAATCTGCTGTAAATCTGTCCCCATGTAGTTTTTCTGTGAATGCCTGAGCAAATCTACATTACCTTCTTTGTTGCTTCACCAGATTCACAGATTCTCTGGTCACATTCCCCTCCTGGAGTCACTACTGTAAGCCCAAAATACATTGCCATATTATACTAGGTATCCATGCTTTTGCAAGTTGCTTTTTGAAAAATTCCTTTTTATTGTATTTTCCACAATTACAAAGTAAAAGTACCAATACATAATAATTTACAGACAACGCAGCATGTATTACATAGAAGAGTGAAGGGAACCAAGAAAAACATTTTAAACATTTGCAAGAAAACATTAAGACTAATAATTGACATGATTTTAACATATCTAAGGTTAACAGTAGAGCAGAGTTATGATAAGAGGATTGAGTATTGGGTTTGTATATGCAGGGTACCTTTAATTTCCCAGAGTGTAAGAAAAAAGAGAAGAAAATATAAAACCAAAAACAAGAAGAGAAAGAAAACTTATAAATTAACAAAAGCTAATTACATATTTACAGTATGTACAATGTTGGAAGTCATCCTTATGTTGATATCACAGAAATGTGTTTTATATGTCAGTAAACCAACTATTTGTGTTCAGTAACATAGAGATTATTATTTATAAAACAGTCACCTGCTTGACATTTAACTTTATGTATTCTGCACACTTAAGAAAATTGTCTCTAGGAGAGAATTCCAGTATGTTTGAAAATAAATTCTTTTTTTGATACTTTTAGTGGCTAGTTCGTGGGAGGAGATATATTTAACTGCCATGTCTTTAAAGTTGTTCCATGAGATGTTTTTATTATTAACCCATTTTTTGGAAATATAGAATTTAAGTAATGCGCATACTGTGACTAAGATATGCTTACGCATTCCATTGACTGAACTAGGAATTATATGCAGAATCATTGTTTCCCAAGAGAGAGTGTTTTTTGCGTAACCAACTTTCTGTAGTTGCATTCTTAGAGAACAGCAGAGCTTAGAGATTTTCTCTCAGCTCCTGAAGATGTGGAGAATATCCACGTCTTCCCTAGAGCAGAAGGGGCACAATGAGCTTTTTTTTGTAACCACATTTTTTGAGAACAGCTGGGGTATAGTATGCATTGTTGTTGATCATCAGTTGTGTGTATATGAGGTTTTTGAAAGGTATAAGTTTTAAGGTATAGTTTATTGCTTCTTGTTTTTGAATTATTGGGTTATTGTTATTTAAGTTTTCCCAGTATCTTGAGTAGAGTAGCGCAGATTTGTGTTTCGACTCATTTATAAATTTATAGGAATTTGAAATCATTTTTTCTTTGGCTGTTAAAGCTTTCATTATGTTTTGTGTATTTTCTATACTTTGTATTTCTTTTTTGTGGTTTGATTATTTTAGGTTTATTATTGATATCATTTGTCGAAGAATGTAATTATAGCAAGCTGGCGACTTAAATTTTTCTCTTAGTTTATCTAGTGTAGCTTTCTTGTGCTGCAGAATATCCCATACTGTTAATTATCTAATTACTGGGAATGGTTTGAGATCAATCATTTTATTGTTTAACTGTTTAACTTAATATTTGGGTTCATATGTATAGGTTGTAACAGTACTAATGAATTCTGGAGATCAATAGGAATAGAGATTGGAATGCAGTAATGCCATTTTTGATTATTGGGTGGAGTTTGTAGAAAGTTTTTTGTTTGGATTGGAGAAAAGGAACAGCTCTGGGATTTATATTAGTGGACTTTAGTAAATTTGCCCATATTTTAACCCATGTTGGGTACCAGGTCCTTTTTGGGCTATCGAATTCTGCAATTTGGATCAACCTGTTTGCTTTAATAATAAGGTAATATAGGCTAAAATCAGGTAACCCCAACCTGCCTTTTATTTTTGGTATTGCAAGATTTTTGTAGCTTATTCTTGTTGTTTTAGGGTGCCATAGGAATTTGGTGAGGGCCTTTTCCATTTCTTTAAGTAGTTTTTTTGATAGATTAAGATTAATAGAGTTTAGCTGAAATATTATTTTGGGAAGAATATTCATTTTGATAATGGCGGATTTAGACAGAAAAGATAAGTTTAGGTTTTCCCATCTTAAGATGTCTTGCCTTATTTTTTCCCATGTTTTTAGGAAATTTGAACTATGCATTTCTTTGTAGATGTGAGAAAAGTTTATGCATAGGTATTTTAGCTTATAGGTTAAAGGTATCTCAACTAGAAGGAAGTATGCTGCATAATGATTTATAGGGTTTAGACGAAATATAGAGGATTTTTTCATTTTGTAATTTGCTACTGTAGAAAATTGTTTCACTGAGAAAATTATTTTTGGTAAGCCTGTGTTTGGGAATTCAAAGTATAAATTTAGGTTGTCAGAAAAAGCTGAGTATTTTACTATTGTGTTATGGACCTTTGGAAAATGATGGTAAGTGTTTTGTGAAATATGGAGCAGTTGTTGTTGTTGTTTCTTTCGGCTTTTCCTGGTTAGGGGTCACCACAGCGGAACTCCAGTCTGCTAATGATTGGTAGCTGATTTTTACGTGCCGAGTTACCAGCCCTGATGCACAACCTTCAGCGAAAGTACGCCCATTCACGCATGTCTCCACGAAGAAGACGCTCTAGCTGAGAATCGAACCGGTAGCGGTTCTAAATATATATTGAAAAGGAACGGAGATAGTTGGCACCCTTGGCAAGTTCCGTTTGTGATTTTGATGGGTTTAGAATACCTCTTGATAATGCTTAGTGTGGTTGTGGCATTGTTGTATATCATCTTGATGGCAGTTATAAATGATTTGGGAAAGTTGAAGTGTGACATTGTTAAGAAAAGGAAATCTTGGTCCACATTGTCAAATGGTTTTGAGGCATCTATTATAAGTGCGTATCTTGGATGATTGTCTTTAGTTAAGAGAGAGATTAGGGTGTCTAACATACAGGTATTATCGCTTAGTTGTCCTTTTTTCATAAAACCATTTGTTCTGGGGAAATAATTTTGTCCAAGACTTTTTGTAGTCTGTTAGCCAACAGTGAAGACAGTATCTTTATGTCTAGATTTATAAGGGCAATGGGCCTGTAGTTCATAGGATTTAGCTTGTCTGAATTTAGTTTTGGTATTAAAATTGTCTTCAAATTATTTAGGTATTTGTCTGTAAAGCCGTATTCTATAACAAAGTTGTAGATTTTTAACAATAATGGAGCTAATATGTGGCTAAGTTTTTTTTGTAGAACATAGCTGTAAATCCGTCAGGGCCTGGGGATTTGTTGACCTTTAGTTTTTTAATCACAACTTTTATTTCACCGATTGTTAAGGGACTGTTCAGTAAGTTATACTGTTCTTCATCCAGTTTTGGAAATTTTAAATTATTTAAGAGCTTCTCTTGAAAATTATACAAATATTCATGCTTTTCTGGATTATAAATCTTGTAAATATCCCAGAACATGTTAGTTCTCTCATCATTGTTCTGTAGATTCCTATCTTCATATTGTATTTCTGGGATATTATGGAGAGTTGTTTTGATGTTTATCATACGTGCAAGAACCTTAAAAGGGGTTTGTGCCCATTCAGAGTAATTAAATAGGAGCTTCAGTTCATTTATTGTGTGTTTATGTAGTTGTATAGAGTAGAGTTCCTTTTGAATATGTTGTAATTTCCTTTCAAGTTCTTGTGAGTGATGGGTTTGTAATTGTAATTCAATGTTTGTGCATTGCGATTCAAACAGTCTAATCTTTTCTTGCTCTTGTTTTTTTATACAGTAAAGCTTTCTGTATCAAGATTCCCCTTAACACAGTTTTGGTGGCTGCCCATTACATGTCTAATGGAATTTGGCTTTGTGATGAATCTTGGTCCAGTTGTTTTATAGTTTTGCCTAACTCCTCAATTAACTCTTTATGGTTTAAAAGGTTATTGTTTAAATACCAGTTGTAAGGACCTCGCTGTTTAGGAGATTGGAGGTTTTTGTTGAAAGTAATTGTAATTCTGGAGTGATCTGAGATTATTCTATGATTTACATACTTTTGACAAAACCTAGTGAGGTTCGAGGAGATCAGGAAATAATCTATTCTTGGCCATACTTTATGTGGAGGGGAATAAAAAGTATATTTGTTAATTGATCTGTCATAATCCAAGTTAATGTAGGGTTCGACAAGGTTGTGATTTTGTATAAGATTATTTAAAGGTGATGTGACTTGAGCTGGTTTCCTGTTTTTATTAGAGCTATCAATTAGTGGGTCAATTAGGCAGTTCCAATCCCCCCTATAATGATAGAATGTTTGGGAAAGTTTAAGACCAGTATATATATTTTGTATAAAAAGAAATGCTGATTTGAACATGGGCCATATACATTCAGGAAGAGAGTATTGTGTTTTGTTTGTGGATGTGTGCTAGTGGAAAAACACCATCTTCCTTTCATATCATAGGTACTATTAGAAATAATCTCTTGAAAGGATTCTTTGATAATAATAGTTGTTCCATTTGTAGCAGAGCTGTCCCCTGATGAAATAATTTGCTTGATCCATTTTCTTGTGCTAATTTTTAACCATTGTTCTTTGTTTAAGTGTGTTTCTTGTAAGCATATGATGTTAGAGTTAGCTTGATAGATTAAGTGTAGGATTAGATTTAGCTTTTTACAATCACCTAACCCATTAACATTCCAAGTATCAACTATAAACAACCTAGCTATATATCGTTTGTGTACAAATAAAAGAGTGGCCTTAGGTTACTTTTATTGTTGGTCAAACGCTTCAGATTTTATTATATAAATGAATGTCAGTATATGACAGTTTTACATAGAAATGTAATTATTTTTAAGGATTTTAATTATTATTATTTGATGTCATTTCCTGCTTCACGAGTGAAGGAATGTATAAAAAGGGAAGTCTGGGTAGATTTGTTTCTGAGGAAGTTCACGTCATTAAAAGTGGATGAAAGCACTAAAATTATTGTTCTAGAGTGGCCTTTGGAATTGTGGTACAACACTGGGACAGGTTTTGTTTTCAAATGTCTTGTGTTACCTTAAGAGGTTTTTCTTCATTATCTTTCTTATTTCCATTGATTCCGATTGCTTTTGGCACTGTACATTAAGTCTTGCAGTTCCCAGTAGTGCTTTGTGGCTGCTGACCTTTAAAGGAAGTTGCCATTTGACCTCCAGCACTTCTTGGATCTGGGTTTTGTTACTTCCGGTTTCCACTCGCACATACAGCTCTCCAGACCTTCAAAAGTAAATAAGATAAAATACTTTTATTCAAGCTTGTTTGGATAGTTACTGTGTCTAGAAATGCTTAATATACTCTTCTCTTGCTTCGTTTCCATTTATTCGTGATTTTCAGCTTTACAGTATTTTTAGGTTTATGGAGTGACTGTGTAGAGCTTGTGTAGAACTCTTTTATAGTTAAAAATAGCTTTATTAAGGGGTTTTACCATTTGCAAAGTGTTTAAAGGTAAAAATGATGATTTTACATGATGCTGCCTTTGCTATGTGTTTTGTGTCCATAGGATTGCATTTTACATTTAAAACAAAGATTTGGTCGTTACATTTGCTGTTACTACATCTTGTTTTTTTTTTTTGTCTCCAAAATCTCTTTATTTCAATTTTCTTTTTTCAAATAATAACAAAAACTGGAATGCAGGGGCTAAATATTCACAAATGCAGAACGTTATATCAAAGTTATTATAGCCTTACCTTAAAGCATAGCTTTAAAAAAAAAGACTGCTTTAAGCTTTAGTTTGTCGGCTATGTTGCTGTGTTAATTCTTTTGCTTCAGGGGTATCTCCAAATTCTTTGATGAAGGTGTTTTTGGCTTCAGATTTATTTTGAACACAGTATTTTTGATCTTTGTAGCTGAACATAAGTTTTGCAGGGTAACGCATTTGGAATCTGATATTTTTCTTTATTAGATAGGAACAGAAAGGGGCTAATTCTTGTTGTTTTTGCTTGATGGGCAGAGGTAAATCTTGTGTGATGCTTATTTTATGACCCCTTCATGTTATGTTTCTTTTCTGTTTAGCAGCCAATAGCATCATAAAGGTGTGAGCTGTGCTGAGTATTTTTACATAGATTTGTCTTGGTACAGATTCATCCTGTGTTCTCCAAAGAGATCTGTGTGCACGTTCAATGATCATTTCTTTTGCTATATTTTTGTTTTCAATTGTCGTTTCCACAATCTCTTTAATTATTATATTCAGTTGGTTTTGGTCAAACACTTCAGGTACCCCTCTTATAATTATATTGTTCCTTCTGCTTCTTGCTTCAAGGTCTATCATTTTTGATTGGAGTTCTCTTATGGTCTGTTCATTGGTTTTAATTGTAGTCTTCAGGGCTTTGATTTCAGATGAGTTTTCCTCAGTCTTTGTATCATTTAAGGTTAATCTAGCTGCAGTTTGTTCTATGCTGTTACCCACTGAGCTAAGCTTTTCAGAAAACTCATGGATGTCATTTTGGAGTAGCTGTAGGTCTGTTTTTATATCTTCTACTGAACATGAATTTTCACTTTTTGCTCTCAAAGAAGCTTTATTAGTTTCCTCTTGTGACTTAGACGTTCTCTGTTTCTTGCTTACTATGTCCTTTTCAGGAGTCACAGTTGAAGATAATTTTGATTTAGACGTTTGTATTTCCATTAGTTCATTACTTTGATCCTAGGTGCCAGCCATAGTGAATTTTCTTTTTGTTTTGAAGTCTTTTTCAGATGCTGCTGAGCTGTAGAATTGAGCAGGCCTTGCCACATGGTCTCAGTCACTGCTTCCCTGCTGGCTTAGAAGGTACTTTAAAAGTTCAATTATTAGCCTTATATTCTTAGATAAAGCTGCTTCCTTACTTTTTAGATGTTGTTTGTTCTGGGTTTGTGCAGATTTTACCTTTTAGCCATAGGATGTTTAAGCTTTGTTGCAGATTAAACTTTTGATTTATGGAGCTGCAGCATAATGCATGTCTAGTTATCACTGGCCATCTTGGAATGCTTTTGCAAGTTTCTTATCATAGCATATATGATCTGATTGCAAAATCATAAGACCAACACTTTCCGGGAGTATAATTTGATGTCAAGTACACTTATGTGGTTGCTTTCTTTCAGAATATTCACTACAGGTCTGGAAGCCATTTTCTCCACCGATGTTGGATGCCCCTTATTTGTGAAAAAGACTAAACACGACCTGTCCAATGGCTAAGTTATTAATCAAGAAGTAGAGGCTAGGATGTATAGCTGAAAATTATGCATAAGTCTATCTGACTTTTTCCTATTGGCCTGAGATTCACTTTGTTACTATATGGGCATTTTCAGGCAAGGTGGAAAGAACATTTTCTTTCTTACAGGGTGTAGCTTACTTAAAAATAGTATGGATTCCTGCTATTTGAATCCGGTCTGGCCTAAGTATGATTATTTTATAGTAATAAGACAGACCTGTCCCCTGCTGTATGGTCCACCCAGTGTGATGTATGTTTTCTGTATACTGTCTCTGTCAGCAGATTCTTCCTGGTCATTTAAAAGCAGTAAACTGTTGTCTGTGATTTCTTCTTTTTATATGTCTCCATATATGTCAGGGAGCTTTATATTAACATAGGTCAATGGATGTCATGGAAGATGGAAGGATACTTGTCAGTTTTATTTTTGTAACTCTACAGACATATAACCAATGACAGTACTGTTAGATCAGATACTGCAGATGCTGGGTAGCATCATTCACATGCAATGATTCTGCTTGTTTCCACTAGAAACAGTCTCTTCTTCGCAAACTTTCAAATCCCATTTAGGATTTCTATTGACAGTTTTATGCACAGTTTTTGTATGCACACAAACAGGAAGCAACTATGGCAACTATTCTTGTTTAAAATTATTGCATAGATAAAGACTTCCTGCTCACTTGTGCTAAAATATGGTTTGTGAAATGGCACTTGTTAGAAATGAATACTATTCATCTAAATTAATTTACCTTCAAAAACTAAGCAACACAACTTTACACTATATTTAAATTAGAATACTCGCCTTAAAACAAGATAATGATATATTTTTGTTAGAGCAAAAAAGTGATCTGCTTACTGTATTATTCTGAAATATGTATTTGACTGGACCTAGTGCAATACTTGGTTTTTCTCCTGCTCTTATTATTTAATAAAAACATGTTTTATTTCAGAATGACAGTTTTTGAATTAGTATCTCAAAAAACTTTTTGAAATAATAATCCCAAAAGGATACTCAGTGATAGACATCTTAATAGTCATATGCATATAAAATATCAATGAAAACTACTTATTGTATGTAACTAGACCAACATTTTCAGACAATGTCCTGATTATATTTATTCACCTTATTTCCCTTGTGCCAGCCTATATGTTGTGCCAAACAAAATAACTATATTTACTGTCTAGTTTGTAACTGATTTTTCCACAAATACCATGCTGTGGCAAATCAGTCTGTCTCTAAAATTAACAATTTTCACTGAATAGAATATTAAAAAACAACCACATCAACTGTCTGGAAAACTTTGCCTTCATGGCAACACATCTGTGGGAACCAAAGCATGAACCAGAGAGCAGAAAATTGAAGACTGAATTGAACTTTCTGAAAGACTATATTACTTTAGTAGACAGCTGGGTGTCCTGCTATAACCAATATCCCTATATGGTATAATGCTGTGAAAAATTTCAGACATTTTGTGGTAAGGATTGTCTTCATACCTTAAACAAAAAATAAATACTGAGCTGCAGGACATCAAATACTCTTATACAAAGCTTGGAATAATCATCTCTGTAAAGCAAAATACTTCTCTGAAAAAAGCCTTTTAAAACTTATCTGAGAAATATTTGCAGACACAAGAAAACCACACTGTGACATACGTTAGTAGTCAATGAACAGAGACAGAAATGTACTTGTCTAGTTTTAATAATTTTAGGTCTCCATCTCTGTGATGAGTCCCATTGCTATTTCACTTTATTCTCTTCATTTCTGATATTCCTGCCTGCAAATTAACTTTTTTGTCACATTTTAAAGTGTGATTTAATGATCTATTATTATTGATTTCACATGCATGAATTGGTTTATTTTGTGCATACATTCTCCATACACAAAATGATCTGAAATTAACTTTGCTACCAGATTACCAAGCATGTAGGTAACATCAGATACTTCTGTTTCCATAAATCTTCTGATGTATAGTTTCTTATCTGTATTGCCTTTATGTACTCATTCTATAGGTTTTCCTCCTAAATAATAAACCAAATTTGGTTATTTGCATTCATGAAATGTAAAATAAACAAAGAAACAAATAAATATGTTACTTCAGTGGATTAAAAACACAAAGCATAGCTACCTTAGTTATATTTTCCAGACACTGTTTTATTTATTTACAGAGAGAATTCAAAGTTCATGCAGAGTAAAACACATAACTACTGTTTAAAATCGGTATGATCTAAAACCTCAGTAAAGTATAAAATATACTGTTGACATAGCAATCGCAAATATTCTTTTAAGGATCCACCACAAATATGACCAAAACAGTGGAAATACAGTGAACCTTCTTATAGTACCTGACATCTCTGAATATCTATCTAGATATCTATTTATATCTTTGAAAATACCAATGTAGCACAGTAACAATGCACAAAATACCCAGAATAGCAACAGTGCACAATGCCGGCTCGTTAAAATCCCTAACTCACAGTATCGTCAAAAACAACCAACCTCCCCATTAATCTAATCACACAAAAAGACAGTCTCCTTTTGTGATCAATTTATTAAAAAATACTAATAATACCATTTGACATAGTTTTTTAAATAGTGATATTGTTATAGAAGTTTTTATAAAGTAGTTGCAAGTTAGTGTTAGTGGCAGAGGCATAGTTAGGGTTAGTGTTAGCCCATTAGTAAGGTGGCCAAGGAGTTTAACTTGCGTCTATTTACTTCTGTCACATCTAGTATATGATACATTTTAAATTGGGACTACCTATTTCTATTACTTCTAGGACATGATAAATTATAATTTGGGCCTGTTAAGTCCTGTTACCCATAAGATATGATACATTATAACCTGTTTATTTTTTCTGTATAATGTTTTCACTACTTGTTTGTTACTTTTTGAAAAATTTGTAGACATATTAATGTTATGGACATATTTTTTTAAGTTGAGTGTCGTCAGAAAATCCCCAGACTATTTACTAAAGAGATCATTCCCATCATCCTCGTGTGCTCTTTCAAAGACAGTCTTAAGGGAATACATAGTGAAGGCTCTGGTTTGCAGGGTCTTTCTGTACGAGTTTTTCTATATATTTTTTTTTCTGTGCAACCTTTTTAATTTAATTTTTTTTTTTGGGGGGGGGAGATTATGCAGTTATCCTACTGTTATGGCCATAAGGCTTTTTAAAAGATGAACATTTTCAGAAAATGGCCAAACTATTCACTTTAGCTGTACTGATGACTTGACCAAAAGGGGCAAAATATGTACTGTCTTCAGTAAGTAGGGGTGGCTTTATTTGTTCAAATATCTCAATAAAGCCTTTAACAAGTAAAAAAAAAAATCAGTAGGTGTTCATAAGCCATTTATCTAGAACACCTGCAGATCCTTAAGGATTAAATTGAATATTGGCTACATGTCTCCCTTGAAGGACATCTAATGTGTTATACAGTGAAGATTGTTGTTTGCTAGGGTCATTTTTTGCAGCTGTTACCACTAGGAGATGACCCATTGTGGGTTGGGCCAATCTTGTCCTGTTAATTCAATGAATTGTATCTTGGTTCTTACATGTTCTGTTACTACTTAAAGCTGGCACTTTGTCTCTAGGGGTTGTAAAGTTTTATTAGCATTACTACTAAAATCTGGCATTTTATGGTTTAGGTCTAAGACATTCTTATAAAACAAGCACTTAAAGACTTTTTAAATATCTTTTCCTTGTTCTGTCTCCATTTTGCAGATTTAGTAAAATTGTGACTGGTATTAACTTGGTATCTTGAGTAACTGCTTTACTGGAAGATTATTAGACAGTTTTACAGAAGCCAACATGCTAGGGTGACATTTTTACTGTAGTTTATTTTTTGGCCCTGATTGTTCGCCCTAGTAGCAGTCACAAGGCTGGTCGCCTCTATGTCTGTCTCTCAGTCAATACAGCAGGAGTTAACAGAACTGAAGCATGCCCTTTCATAAGAAAAGTACACCCTAATTCCATTTTACACTTACTACTGGCCTCCACTAACAATGTTTTCATATTTGCATATTTTTGCATCGCTGAGATATCTGGGCAATCCTCTAGCTTTATTTGCTATGTATTTTGTAATTTGACTACTGCTTTACTTATGTAAATGTTTTCTTTGAATTTCTGCAATACTTAAGGAATGGGGACACTTTTTCAACTTCTGAATTCCTTGTCTGAGCTGTCTCTGCTTATGACATATGCAGATGCTAAGTTAAGAAGTTGTGTGCACTGAGCATATCTTACTGCATAGTAGGAGCTGAGTAACATATGCCCATTGACAAGCTGTGGGATTTGCTTACTACATACTCCTCTAATCTTATTCCATTTATAAAATGCATATTTTTATTAAATATATTAGAACATGTCATACTTTAATATTAAAAGTAATTGTGTGTTTTTGTGTGTGTATGCTAAGGTTAGAGATGATGTCTTATCCCTTAAAAGATCCATACAAACAATACCATAAGTATATGACTATTATTAAGAAGGTAGCCAGTAGCCCTATTCTGGAAGGAAAGGCAGGACATGGTATAAGGAGAATATGTAGAATCCTTACCAATGAGCACCATCTAATTGGGAAAATAAATATGTCTATTACATGACTTTGTTAATCAAAACAAAATGGAGCAAGTAGTACACAATCCAGCTAGAACCAGCATTATCTGTGATATCTTACTCAGAAACGTACTATCTTTTTTCCTTTCTCATGGTTATATTTACTTAATTAACACAGATCACAACACCATCATCTTCAACTTTACAGTAAAATCATCCTCATTGATAAATCATTCTTGCCAGACTTGATCAGTGGAAACTTTGTTATAATAATACATACTTATGAAAACAGTGATATCAATCTCAGTAACACAAGATAATTCTATTCAAGATATTATTAACAAGCCTGCAATATTATTAACAGTGTTCCTATCAAAAAGTTGAAGTCTTAATATGTGTCTTTGGAATGTTGGCTCTAGAAAATCACAGCTGTAAATTCTGAGAGCAACAGAATGTCAGTTCAGCAGCGGAATACCAAATTTGTGTAGTTCTTATACATGTTAAGTATGCATGTCTGTTATAATTATGCTTAGGATAAGGTATAAAGCTATAGTTAGCAGTAGTTGTTTGTTATGGTTACTGATAGGGATAGGGTTAACATGACCATTATAATTAAGGTTAAGGTTATGGTTAAGATTAGTATACAAAGTTAATGGTTTGCAGGATTGTGAAATATTTTTTTGCGAGTAGCTGCAGTTATTGGCAGACCATTTTCTAATATGGCAACTAGAATTTCTATCACAGTAGCTCTTCTACCTTCATGGAAAAATAAGTGAGATATTTTCTTTCCCCATACGTGGACTTTGGTGATTCTAGTTCTAGACTGATTAATCTGGAATAGTAAATTTAGATGTTGGTCAAACTAAAGGCCAAGATACTAAAAGTGTTTAATTGCGAAAGTGGGAATTTTATTGCTGTTATGGATTTGCAAAGGGTGGTGGAGTAAGGAAAATATGAAAAACATAATTTTAGTTTTATTTGTGTTCAGAACAAGATATGTTTTTGAAGCCAGTTAGAGAAAAGAGTGAGATGGATCTCTTATTGCCCTTTTATTACAATAGTAGAAAGTATGGAGCATGTGAAGATCTCTGGAGATCCGACTGATGAACAAACTATGAAGAAGATAAGATAGGTTAGAGCCACATGGAATATGTTTTGAAAACCGAGGCCATTTGAAAGATTATATGACTATTGTATAGAGGAAGCTCTGTCATAAAGGTAATTGCTGAACCTCTTGAAGAAATTAGATACAGTTAATACCCATTCTGTGAGTGAATGTATAAATAATGCTTAGTCAACAAAGTCAAAAACTATGGTAATGTCAATGATAGTTGTACCTGTAGCTTACATTTATCCATATATGGGTAAATGTTACCTGTTGAGGTACAGATAGCAGCCATAGTTCCTTTGTAACCTGATTAGGCCTAGGTTTAAAGATTCTTGAGATGGTAAGAAGCTCTGCTGCTATGTTAGGATCAATACATTCTAGTAATGGAAACCAAATCTATATTAGAAGACCAAATGTTTAAGTGATTGAACACCTAAACATCAATGTTCTAATATTGAAAGCAAAAAATGGCGAATGGCTGATTTAACTCAGAGAAAGATTTCCCTTGGTTGTTCACCAGACTTTGCTATTGCCCTATTATTGAGCGACCTTGGAGTTGGTATATTTAGTTAGTGGGGGGTGTGGGGGGATACAGCCCCCCCATGTTGGGGAGTGTGGGGGGCAAAGCCCCCCACTTAATTTAGATGTAAAGTAATGTTTTTTGTGTTGTGGCCGAGGGACGTGTTTCCCTGGGACGTTTGACATTGTGTGGTTTGATATTAGAAGATCAATGTTTAGGTGTTCGATCACCTAAACAGTCAGTCTTCTAATATAGACCCCTGGAAACCAATGTGCGTATTTTAGAATGTTTTCTTGTATTTTAGTATTTGGCAGATTTTAATCTAAAGGTATTTAGGTTAGGAGGACGTTTACTAATTGGTAAATTATACATAAAAGTGAAATGACTTACAGTGTGTAATTAATGAAGCAAGGATTGATAACTGGATTTTTGATTGCAGCTTGGGCTGTAAAGTAACTGTACAATGCTGATTTTTGCTGAGAAATTATGGATTTCAAGTTTAGCAAGATCTAGCTTGCTAATACTGGAATCATCTAAAAAAATAAACATTTTCTAATGTTTTAAGAAGAAGAAGTTGTTGGGATTTGGTTGGAGTAAACTACAGCTAATACCATGTGTGGGCTTTGTGTAGTGGAAAGTTAACTAGACACTATTTAAGTTAGTTATGATTAGATAAAGTTTTCTGAGTTCTAACGTGCATGAGAGAATAGAGTTCTGCCTCCTGTTTCGTTTGCTGCGTGAGTAGTGAATATGTAATTATAGCCAGTGAAGACTAAGCTTGGACATATCATCATTACCCAGGATTCAGCATTAGTCAAAATGTTTGGTGAATGCCATTGAAGAAAAGTATCTGTTTGTTCAAATTTACTGTTAATGCTATGAGCATTCAACAGACATAGGGCTGAGTGGCTATTAAAGTGAGTGGAAAATATATTATGGGAAGAATGGATAATAAGATTGTAGTTTAGGGTAGAAATGGCTTGTATGAATTGCATGGAAGGTCAGGCAAATTGCTCAAGTTTTAATAGGTACAGGTTTTGGGATGATTGTCCTACATTTGTAAATAAGTATAAAGGAGGTATGTTTTTAGCAGAGGTACAAAACATGTGGTCTAAGGGAAGATTATTCTGAGGAGGTACAGCTGTAATGGCAATTTCATGTAGATGTAGTGAAGTAGAATTAGTAATGGATGAAGATTTAAGGGGTAGTGGAATGTGAGAGACAATTGCTGTTAGAGTAATATTTGAATCTGGTACAGTAGTATAAATGAGAAAATCAGTAACTGCAGAGATAGGCAAACTTGAAGAAGAGCTGGGAATCTGTAAAATGAAGGGCAAAGGAGATAGTGGATAGTGCGCATGTGTGTGTGTGTGTGTGTGTGTGTGTGTGTGTGTGTGTGTGTGTGTGTGTGTGTGTGTGTAAAGCAATAATTTAAGAAGTAAAATATAATTTTAATAGATTAAGATTTATATAATAGAACTACGTCTCCCTTAGACTAAATAGTCTTATAAGAACTGGGAAATAAGATAAGATGGAGAAAGAGGTTGTAAGATAAAGGTTAAAGAAAGTGTTGCATATTGGAGGCAGGATAAGGAAAAGAGCAGTGATGACAATATTTTAGGAAATGCAAGCTGTCTGGACACATTAAAATGTATTTGGTGGAGAAATGCTTCCCTTAGATAGACTGTTGGTAGATTAAAAGGCTAAAGACGGTTTAAGAAGTTTAGTTTCTAGGTGATGGACAGTTATGAGACATAAGTGGTTTCAGAAGAAGTAAGTTCTAGGCTGGCTAAGGGGTAGTAAAAATATTAAATGCAA
Source organism: Protopterus annectens (assembly GCF_019279795.1). NCBI lineage: Eukaryota > Metazoa > Chordata > Ceratodontiformes > Protopteridae > Protopterus > Protopterus annectens. Next base: position 200,831,831 of record NC_056734.1, read on the forward strand.
CTGAGTGGGGATACAGATTTCATCATGCAACAGTGAAGAAAGTGTTTTAGCATGAGACAAATACAAGTTATCTATTTATATCAGTAGAAGTGCATTTTTTGGTTATAAGCAGTGATGGGGCTTTAACTGTGGTTTGTTGATTGTGACATTGGTTGTTGTAGGTTCTGGGGAAGGATAGGTAGAAAGAAGGCAGTGGGCATCATTAACTCTACAGGTAGCTGTGGGTTGGGTGGTTGAGGATTTAGGGTAGGATGTAAGTGAAGCGAGATCATGAATGACTTATCTGGGAGACAGTCAGTGTACCTGGGTGCACAGAAGACCAGACGAATAGTTTAGTGGTACAAGCAGATAAGATCACCAAAACTCAGCAGTCATCCAAGTGTTTAATAGTGAAAGTGCTGGCAAATCATTGAATGAACTGTGATTCTGAAATGGGCCAAGACAGGATACAGAAGACCAAAAATATCCAAACATTTTTTGTGTGTGGGAGGGAAGTGATGGCCTTCTAAAAGGAGAAAATTATCCAGAAAAAACAGTGATGACTTTAAACACTGCATCATGCCTGTGACAGAAGGGTTAAATGAAGGCTAATCAGTTGTATATTTTTCTTTTATAATGTGTTTTATAGATAAATTAGAGTATGCAGACAAGTATAGGTGATTTCTACTTCAATGTAGTGTCTTCACTACAATACTCTGTCACAATGGTAGGAAAACTAAGGGAAGAGGTCTGGCTGTGTATGGGTAGTGACCCTCTTTGTGCTGAGGACTAAATGAGCTAAAACCAAAAACTCTTAGTTTTGCAGTACCAATTTACAGACTTGACAGGTATCCACCACACCATTCCAGCCATGCACCATAATGCATTTGCTTACCCTTTCAGACATAAATCTGCTTAATGTATGTTTAAAATAAGTAGGATATCATTGTTTTCTCCATGAAACATCAACTGCAGAGTTGTAGTTCAGCATTTCTAATTTACTCCATTTTCTGGTACAGTATCACATCTAAGATCATAATGACATTTAACAAGAATCACATGGATGGTGTACTTAGGAGACGTTGAAGGGGTTTATAAAGTGAGTGCTGCTTACTTTGTTATAATGGATGCATACACTGATGTTATTGTTTCTTATGTATACAACAAAAAGAGGGAATCTATAATCATACCTCTCAACTGCTTTGCATTTAGTGAAGTGTCCAAATTTCAGTGTCCAAATGTGAGTCTGTTCCACTGCTTCACTTTCATCTCAAGCAGTTCTGATTTATACTCCTTTATTGTCTTGATTGTACAGCCAGTGATGGACTAGTTTACCGGGGATTTGTCACAGTTCAAGGAACTAATAGCAGACATAATAAAATATTTCATGGCACTATAGTGATTTGAAAAAATAAACAGCACTGGAAGAATTTGCTCACTTTATATTAACTAGGGTATGAGCCAGGAAGACTGTAAGAGCTGTGTGTCTGTGGTCGCTGGTGTTTTTGGATTGAAACCAATGGAGACTACTGCAAGCATAAGTGAAGACAGGATAAAAATAGCTTGCTTATCACATTTAGAAAAAATTTACATGACATGAAATATTTAGGGTAGAAATATATTAAGCAGAATATGGCTTCATAACTGTAAGGTTGTTTTAAGAGAAACAGTATCTGAGCTGTGTGTGTGTGTGTGTGTGTGTGTGTGTGTGTGTGTGTGTGTGTGTGTGTGTGTGTGTGTGTGTGTGTGTATCCATGTATGTGTGCATGTGTGTTATTGTTGCTATGTGCTTTTGTGTAAAAATTTGATTACAAAATGTAAGTTGCTTTTTTTCTACTAGTTACCTATACTATAAGGCTTGCCAGTTGCTTTACTTCTTATGTGACAGGGGCCAATTTTTGGCAAGAGAGAAAGGGATAAAAAAAATCATAAGCAGAATGGTAGGTTAATAAGTACATTCACTGATAGATGTTCAGGCACATAAAATAGGGAAACTGAAAGATGAGCAAACAGCTAAACAGTACTAGTTCCAGAATAAGACAGGTACAAGGGTAAGTGTAAACACAATGTATATAGCTATGATGTTGGTTGCTTGGTTGTTTTATATCACATTTCCCATTTTGTACATGGAGTCAGGACATCACATCAACAATAGCTATCACCTATAGCAATGCTAACACCACCAGGTGGCTAGCCTTGTCACAGATGTATACTTTAAACATGTGATTGGGCAGTAAGAATGCATCTCTCATATATCTATGTTGTATTGCAACTGCCAACACCACAAGTGCCCTAATTATACAAGATAGCAAATTTTCCCAATATACCTCCCCTACCACAGTGTGCAATTTTATGCATAAGCAAATTGTAAGTATTAAGATACTGGATACTCTGCTATGATTTTGATGGCCTTTTGCTATGTTTCTGAAAGCTGAGAGGTTGAATGGCTTGGCTATAATTGTAAAGAAATTAAAAAGTGTAACATCCACTAATCTCATACCTGTTTCTAATGGCAAATGGCAGTGCTGACACTACATGCATTCACTATTAGCCTCTGTGTATACCTTGTGTGGCACTACAGTTACCTTTCTAGTATAAAATTAGTTGCACCTTTTGCCCAAATGTAAGAGCATGGTCAAAAATGCTGTCAATTTCCAATTAGTTTATTGGTGCCATGCTTCAATGGGTAGTACATTTGCCATTGATGCTTGAAGATCAAAACCTTGTAGATTCTATTAACACAACAGGTGCTTGGATTCATTTACCAGTACTGACACTGCAGTGCAGCTGAAGGGGGGCTGTATTCCCGAGTGTTCCACACATGAGTGGAGATGTCAAATTAAAATCCCACTTGCTTCTGCTCATAGCAGCTCAGACAGATGTAAAAGATCCCATGACACTTACTAACAATATGTGTGAGTCATCCACAATTTATTTCACCAATCAAGTAAAATTATTAACAACAAAAATATACTGATTTTATGTATATATTTTACAGTATGTTTTTAATGTCCCGCCATTTTCACCATAACCAATACTTTAATTTGCACAATTTCGCATTACAAAGAACTCCATTATACCTTCTTCTTTTTGTTAACCATTGAAGAATTGCCCTTGTACCCTGGCCAAAATGTCCTCTAGTGAGTAGGAATACCATTTGGGGGTCTCCCATGAAATGAGTTCACAGACCTAATGGGACTAACCTGGCGAATAAAGTATAATAAATAAGAACGTAAATAAATAAGAAAGTATGTCAACTAACTGATTTACAGCTCCAGGATAATTTTCTGATATTAAGTTAACAAATTTGGGTAGTTAAGTTGGCATAAATACTTGCAAATGTAAGGAAGCCATTCTCTACCATCAAGCTCATTTGATATACATATATAGACATATGCAGACATACATATCCATCTGTGGCAGTTTATTTATTGCAATAGTTGTTCACAGATTCAAAGGTGCTTTTTAGACTATAGATGTGTGAGGATAGTAGTTTCTTAGTCCCTATATTTTGCATGTAAACAACCCAGGGGGTGCAGAACAAGGATATGCACATTTTCTTGTATTCTGTGTATCATAGAAGAGACTTCATAGAGACTTCATAGTAACATTTCTCATAGACAGATAAGTGTTGTTTATGTATTTGCTTATAAATTATGTGTGCTTTTCATACAGCTTCCATTTCACTGTCCCTTCACACTGTATACTGTGTCCAGGAACATTATATAACAGTAAGCCGTGACAGTATTGCATTATTTTACCTTCTTCAGAGCGTATACCTTAAAACTGCTGATTAGGCACACATTAGTTAAAAATTCAATTACAGGTTATTCTAGCTCACGTATTTCAAAGAAGCAAATCAGAGCAGGTGTTCTGCAAAAGCCTAACATCCTACCGTTTAAACAGATTTAAAGTTTAATACCTATTTCTTAACTGGGTGGGCCTACTGGGCACACAGTCCTTTTTTTCAGCAGCAACCCGGGAGCGATGTCTGATTAAGTAACTTTCTCAAGGTCACACAATATGCAGATGAGGGCTGAAAGAATCACGCCCTATACTACAGGAATTCCATTTTACAATCATAACCCTCTGCACCAACTGCCAGGTTAATAGTCTTCATCCTGTAGAATAAGGTTTGATTCCCTCAGCTTCTATTTGCTTAGTTTGTGACTTTTAGATTTCAGATAGTAATCACAGGTTGCCACTGTAAAGTGGCTTGTGCCTACTGGGATTACTTGGTTAACACGTTTTACCATGTGGCCCGAGTCCTTGTTAAAAAAGATCTTCAGATGACTTCCCTTTCCTGGTTAACAGAGTATATACATACACACACACACACACACACACACACACACACACACACACACACACACACACACACACACATATATATATATATATATATATATATATATATATATGGGTCTACCTGAAAACACCGACACGCAAAAACACTGACAACGAGATAACAGATGCCACAAAACCGAAAGTTCAAAAACACAAAACACCACATGCCCGACAAACCACAATCCCGATAATCAACAAAACAAATAACTTTTTCCGTGAAACACATACACACAACACAAGCACATCAAAAACCTTACAAACCTACACTAAACCTTACATACACAACTATCTATGCACTAACCTTAACCCAAACCCTAACCCTAAGGTCCATCACTATTGCACACTCACCTAATCCGCACCCTAACCCTAACTCACTTAACCTGACCCTAACCCTAAAGTCTGTCACTATCACACACTTACCTTACCCACACCCTAACCCTAACTCACTTAACCAGCCCCTAACCTTAAAGTCTGTCACTATCACACACTTACCTTAACATGCCGGTGTTCTCAGTGGCAGGATTTTCAATCATTGGTCATCTCCGATGTCGATCTTCCGGCGTTGGTTATCTCGTTCTGGGCGTTGTCAGCATTCGGTGTTTTCAGGTATACATATATATATATATATATATATATATATATTTATTTATACATATATATATATATATATATATATATATATATATATATATATATATATATATATCCTGTTCAAGACAAACCAGTTATGGAAATGCATGCTAATGGTCACATTAATTGTACATCTGAGAGCTATTTACTGACAGTAGGTATGGCTAGAATAGTACTATGCAGCAAAAACACTTTTGCATGGTGTTGCCATGGGGGATTATCCTTACATTAGGACCCTTCCAGTGCAAGCCTTGTAAATAGGACACAGAACCATGGAGTAGTAAATCCTGCTGTATGCTAATTATAGCACACAGAAGTTCTATTTCTAGCTGTTACCATTCAGGGAAGGATCAACAGTACCCTTAAAATAGCCATGCAGGTTAATGCTGGAAGGTTTTATCTGAATGATTTCTTATATTCGTCATTGCTTACCTTAAAATGGCTCTGCACAGCATTGATTTTGGTTGTTTTTGTTCTGTTACTGGGGAAATCATGCAGCTAATATATATATATATATATATATATATATATATATATATATATATATATATATATATATATATATATTATTTTTATAGTCAAGACACCTGTAACACATAACCTTTAAATAACCATCAGAGGTAATGTTCTTCTTTGTTTTTGTAATGCTTGGGGAAGAAGGATTCACTGGGAAGATATGTTTTTATTTTTACAGTCAGAATGACAGTGTACCAGTTGTCCTTCAAGCAACTCTACAGACCAATGATCTTGGTTGTCTTTGTCCTGTTGCTATGGTTCCACACAGCTAAGTTTTTAGTTTTCACAGCTGGAGTAGCAATGACACGTGTACTTAACTGGGAGAAAATGAAGCCTTGTGACTTAGCTGTGAAGCCCAGATTTATATTTTATATGAAAATAATATATGATCAGCACTGCCTAAAAAGAAGTGCATAGTAAATATGGAACATATACATACGGGGCATATACACAGTGCAAATACATAATAAATAGAACATTTTGAATACCCACTAGCAGGCTGGGGGTATGTGCTATCTGCATATAAATATTGCAATAAGGCTAAAGTGGTATATATAGCTAAATACATTACATGGGATGCATTTTATGTAGGAATAATAATTAAAAAATTGCAGGAGAGGGAATATATGAACACATTATTATATTAATCAAAGTTCTTACTTAAAATAAGCTTTATAAGTATTTAATAGTATGTGTGTTTTTTATATGTTTCTCTATTGTTTTATAGGTTTTATTTGTGAATTTTACAGGTGTTGACTTAAGTAGTCTGCTGGAGTTAAAGAGGACTTAGTGGCAAGTACTACTCTAATTACATTATGTACCAAGTTTGAATTAAAATATTTCCATAATATCTCTACTAAAATGGAGGCATTTAAAACATTAAGTTTTGATTGTTTTATTAATAAAATAATTTAAAGATGAGTAACTAATCTCAGAACTGCCTGATAAAATATGATTATATATGAAGCACAAACAATTCTGTTTGTAAAGGAGTTGGATTTTTGTTGGAGCATTTGATTTTTTTTTTTTTTTTTTTGCTTTTAAATGCACTGAATTCAAGCCAATGTTAGATTTTGTTTTATATTATTAATTTGTATATAACCTGCAACTCCATATGAGCATTTTGTGGGATCCATTTCTCTTTCTTCTTCTTTACTGCCCACGAATGAATGGAGGAATTTGATTATTTAGAAACATCTAAGCTGCTAATAACTCCAGATAAACCCTTCCTACATGCAAAGGGAAACATGACAGGGAGCTGTCAAGAAGATGGATAAATTAACACCAGATATTGATTACTAAGCTTCTTTGAGAGGTTTGCAGAATTAACTAATGAGTTTTAAAACGTCACAATGACAAAGAATACTCTGTGAGACACAACCTGTAACAGCACATTTAGGATTAGGAATTAATTACTACACCTACTTATGAACATAAAATATCTGAATTATATCATGAATGGGCTGCATTAAATGAGAAAGTAGGGATTCAGTATAAACAGTTAACCTGGAAACACACTGAGAAAGAGCAGAAAGAATTTGTAAAGAGAGACGTTGTATTTCTAGCTATAATTATGCATTACATTTTTGTACATAATGCTGTTTCTTGACTAAATAATTCTGGAAAAAATTACATTTGAACAAAGGTTTATACTACAGTAAATAAAATTATTTCAAAGTGTAAAATAATACAAATAGGGGACCATCTATAATTGTCTAAAAAACACAGACAACATAAATTTGGAGCCAGTGCGGAAAAGTTTAACTGCTGATTACATTAAAGAACATAATTATAACTTATCACTCTTGCAAATTGTAATATAATTTAAGTATTAAATGCATGATGTGATGAAACTTATCTAGATAAAAAAATTAAAAATAGAGAAAATATTTTACCATATTTGTGAAATATTACCCATAGCCACCACCATATAAAACATCTCCACTGTCTTATACTCTACTCAATGCAGATTCAATACAGTAAATATGTAGTATAATTTTATTATTATGAAGTTGATTGTGTATATATATATATATATATATATATATATATATATATATATATATTGTACTTATGCTCAGCGATAATGTTTGAGATCAGTGTTTGAGATCAATATTCCTCTAAATAACTTATCAAGCTTTTAAACCATTTTTAACATTTTTAACTATTAATAAACATTGTTAAACTTTGTTAACTATTTCTTACTAAATTACTCTGTAACTCTGTGGAGCTTTTCTCCCCAGGACTTCACTGAAAAAGGACTCCTGGTGTCCAATCGGACAATCCTGGTAAACAAATGTTAAATAAATAAATATGGAAGGGTGTTTATGTTGATTATATATATATATATATATATATATATATATATATATACACACACACACACACACACACACACACACACACACACACACATATATATATATATATATATATATATATATATATATATATATATATATATATATATATATATATATGTGTGTAAGATTATTTTCACCATATATATAAAGTAAGACATAGGGAAGATAAAAATATACTTCATAAGCTATGCTAGTATGCTTGGATTTTAGAGATAAGCCATATCATTTTTAAAAGTTTTACATCTGAATTTTAAAGGTGGCGACTTGAAATGCTTAACTGAGCTAAGAAAGCTTTGCTGGCAAGTACTGTTTCAGGCATATTATGTACCAAGTTTACATGACAATATTCTCATCAAGTCTGTAATGAGTCAGAGACCTTTTAATACATTATACCTTCTTTCCTAAATTAAAGAATTTACTGTACAGAGATCCCTTGCAGGTCTCATATCTGAATGATGAAATAGGATTGTGCACAAGAAGTGCTACCCATTATATTCACAGAGGAGTTCGATTTTTGCTATCTGTATTTCGTTATGGGTTCTATCACTGTAAATTCACTGGATAATCCATTAAGGGAAATAACTCTTTTTTGATGTTGTGTTAGAAAAATGAAGCATTGCTACTTGTAATATCCCACCATTTTCATCAATTGGCTGAAAAGCTTCAAGGTTGAACTTTAAGTTTCAAATGTTTAGTGTGAGCAGAAAGAGAATACAATTATTCACTTTAGATCCATTAACATAACAGGAAATATGTTGAAACATGAGTTACTTGAATGTTTTGAGCAGGTATTCTCCCTCAACAAAGTAAGGGACATTGATTGCTACTGAAATTGGGATGGATAGTGTATTTATCTTTTTCATTTAAAATGGATGTTATAAATTACTTGCATAATATAAAAATGATGGAAGTTTTGAAGGGGCTTTTTTATTATGACCAAACCAAGGGTTGTTAGTTTTGCAGGATATGGTTCATCTTGTTAAAACATGTATGAAAAGAAAGTGTGAAATGTGCGGAGAACTGATAAACATGAATTGTGTTTCTGAATACATTAAATTTAAATGGACAGGGCATTTTGGATAGAACATACATTAAACACAGAGAAGCTGAAGATGTAATAAACTGGGTAACATTGGCAGAAAATGGTAAAAATAAAAAACTGAAAAAATACATGTGATGAATGATGAAACTGTATAGTTATAGTCTGTATGTGTCAGGCAAGAGAGAGATTTGAATGAAAATGAAATTATGCTGCAAAGCAATGGCACCATTACAGAAACAACTGAGTCTTATGAAGAGGAAATATGTTGAACATTAGTATTAAATGGCAGACCAGGACACTTTTGAGTCCTTTATTATTTTGCTTAAGAATGAATGCTATAATAGTAAAATTTAAAAAGCAGTTGTAAAGGCAAGAATGGTGATGGGAAGAAGTTTACTAGGTTTTAATTAATTATAATTATGCCAATTATATTTTGTTTGATAAAGGTGAAGAATTATTATCTTATCTTTTGGATATTTTGAACCTATTAAAATAAGGTATACACATTTATATGTATTAAAAGAAAAAATATTTTAAACAGACAGAAATATTAGGAATTCAGTCTGTCAGATGTTAAGCAATTATAAATTCTTAGAAGGAAAAAAGAAAAGATTGACACAATTGTAGTAAGAAATTTATAGAGTATGGAGAGAAATATGAGGTACATTATGATAAAAATGGATAAATTAAGAAAGGGTGACTCAAGTTTGGAAAAACAACTCTATGTTAAAAGCAATTGATTATAAGGGCAAGGTAATATTACTTTTTATAAACAGATCTAAAAAAACTTTGAATTTGGAAACATTTGCTGACATTTACTTCTGTGAATCTGTGAGAATGTATTTGATTTTCTGTTTTCAGACATTCTTGTTTTTAATTACTACAGCCCTGCTTTTAGAGGCTGCTCTGTTGAGTAGTGACTGCCAAAATATGCACATCATAGACACGAAGAGTGTGAAGGTAGATGAAGAAGCTGAAGACACCATGATTATGACTGATTTGGGAGGTTAAGGTTTACCAGTAGATGTACTGCAACATATGATGGAGGTCTCCAATTCAAACCATATTTCAAAGAGTGCCTTTTGGTAAGAGACTGCTAAATGAGCAGGAGGGAAGTTCGAAGAAAAAGCAACATTCTCCAAAGAGACCAATGTGACCTGATGCAGCTAATTTCCATGACAGCTGTTAATAACAAACACAGCCTTGTCAGAATGGAAGGAAGTATTGATAGTTCAGCAGAAGGGCTTATTGTACTTTGCTTGTTTAATCTTGACACTCTTATTTATATTCTTTAATAATTTTATCTGTTCTTTAGTCATTTTTTCATATCATGCTGTGTGTATCTGGTATTCTATCATTTTCTACCTTGTACTGTGTGCAGAGTAACTAGTATTTTAACTTATTAGTGATACTTGCACCTGTATTTTTGAATAATTTTGAAGAACTTGTTGCCACAATTGCAGTACCTGTATAGACATTGTTTTAGTCACTTAAGTTTTGCCTTACTTCTGTTTATATAATGCCTGGAACTTGATTGAATGGGCATAGTTGAATCTCCTTGTAAATAGGCTATTTATTGTACAGCACATTCTAACACTGTATAATACATATTGGGCAATTTTTAACTGCTGCAACCTGTAACCTGAAAAGTCATACTATTGTCAATAGAGAATTGTATAACCAAACTGAATAGTTCATTGCCCCATTAGAGCACTGTATATCATGTAATAACTGCTAGTTCCTCTAACCTAAGTAATACCATAACAGTAGTGCTCTGTAGCCTGAAATACTGTCTACATCCTCCCTCACCTTAATTGCAGACCTCATATTCATGCTATATAGACCCTTGTCCCATGCGTCTATCGTTATGACTCACCAAACCATCCATGTCTAGCCTACTTATACTAGGTGTTCCTAAGGTAGTATAACAACCACCTCATGCTTACAGGCTGCTTAGTGCCAATTGCTTAAGCACTACACCAGTCATTGCTCAGCACCAGGCCTCTGACCTTTGCCAAGGCTTTTGAAAAGAACCTATCAAAGTTTCCCAGAACTTGCACAAGAAAATGTCACCCTCAAGTGTATGATGCAACATTTATTTTAGTATCTACCAACATTATACATTCATGTAGCTCCCAGATTAATCATCAAGGGGAAAGTTGGAAGCCCATAAGTCCATTACAGCTTACCACCATTCAAGGAAGTATACTAGTCACCGGTGACACTGTTGTATGGCACAGTGACTTTACATTGACCAGGCAAGACAAGAGCAGACTGACCATGAGCTGCTTTTCCAGGTCCAGAATCTGGGACATCATGAGAGCCCAGAAAGGCCCTAAACCTGACAAATATTTTTATAACCAAAATGTTGGCCCACTTAAGAGTGAATGACCTTAGGTAATCCACTGTAAAGGACATTTAGACTGACAGTAAAGAACTTACTATGCATATATTACAGACAGGAATGACACAGGTCTTGAGTAGCATTTTGCTTCACAAAGATTGAAGCCTAAATATCAGAACAGGATGGTTGGCTTTGATAACTAGATAAGTAGTTGATTTAATTCAAAAGGGATTCAGTATGTGTCAGCCTGACTTGAGGTGGTAGATAATGCAACCTGCATCAGCAAGACTGGCTTATACCTATTTCTCCAAGGCTTTTAAATACTGGTGAAAATCTACTATCTCCATAATGTCTTCTTTACACAGGGTCTAGTTACTGGTCATTATACCATGATCCCCCCAAAACGTGCATGCTGATTGGCCAGCGTGCACATTGTAAATCGAGTTATACTAATGGAAAAAGGTCTGGTCGCCCGGACTTTTTTCCATTAGTATAACTCTACTTTTAAAACACTGTCTCGCTATGTTAAATGGGTTTAACATAGCGAGACAGCTTTAAAATAAGCAACGGAGATCTCCGTTGCTTATTTTAAAGCTGTCTCGCTATGCTAAACCCATTTAACATAGCGAGACAGGTTTTAAAAAAAAGCAACAGAGAAAGCAAGATCTCCGTTGCTTTTTTTACTGTTTCGCTATGTTAAATGGGTTTAACATAGCGAGACAGTTTTAAAATAAGCAACGGACATCTCCGTTGCTTATTTTAAAACTGTCTCGCTATGTTAAACCCATTTAACATAGTGAAAACAGTAAAAAAAAAGCAACGGAGATCTTGCTTTCTCCGCTTTGCTCACAGCTCTGATGTACTGCGCAGGCGTGCAGTACATCAGAACTGCCGCGGATGCCAGACATCTGCGGTAGGGCAGTAAACAGGCATTATACTATGCCATTATTTAAGAAAAGTAATAGTTTCTTTTCTTAAATAATGTCATGGTATAATAGCAATAACCCACTTCTGGGCGTGGGTAATGCTGTATTTACCCATGGTTGGCTTTGCAACATGTTATACTACTAACTTCTATCAGCACCTCAGTAGTTGCATAAATAAATCAGAATCTCTCTCTTCCAAGTACAATGGTAAATTTAAGAATGAACTCATTTGGTGGGAAAGTCATATCAATAAACTGTATAAAAAAGAAGAAAAGTCCTGAATAACTAAAATAAGTCCAATGCCCTTCACCTCATAAATACACCGAAACAAGACAAGTAAAGCTCTTAAGAATACTATTAAGAAACATAAAGCAGAGTATGAACATATTGTCGCAAAATGCATGAAAAGGAAATCTTTCTCTGGCTATGTTAAGGAAATAAGAAACATCACTCAGCAATGCACTGAACTAGTTTACAATAATACCACTCACTCTGATCCCAAGGATATAGCTGATACCTTGGTAGACAATATTAGTTTAAATTTTACATGACCCATATCATCCTTCCAGCTATTCCCACTATACTACCTCCCCTAAAAAATGACCACAGAACAAGTCCTAGAATCTGTATCTAAGCATAAAAATAATATGTCCTTGGAGCCTGACAACATGCTTGAGAGAGTCCTCATCAGGGGTAAATATAAACTACCTGAACCACTTTTCAATCTTTTCAACCTTAGTTTAGCCATTAGGTTTGATCTGGATGATCTGAGAATGGCAACAGTGATTGTGATTCAAGCTTATAAATGCATATGTAGGCAACAGTGCAGACCTGGACCAAAACTAGGATGGATTTGTAAAATGTAGATCCTGCCTCTTAAATCTGTTATGCTCATTTGAAAATGTCACTGAAGCAGTGGACAGTGATCTCTTAGGGCAACTGCTTTATCTCAGTAATGGCAAGGAATTTGAAACAATCCTCCATGCCGCTATAATAGACAACTTAGAAGAACTCAACATAAATTTCTATGCTCTTCATTATATTGCAAATCAGCTATGTGATCCGACCCCAAATTTGAAAATGCAAGTACTGTATCAGAACATAAAAATGTAACTAGTGATGCTCCATAGCATTTTATGTTGGGACCTTTCCTCTTTGGTATCCATTTTGCTGACATCTAGGACAGCATGGCACTGTATTATAAGCAAGTCTTTCTAACTTTTTATCATATGAGCTATACCACTGAAGGGAATGACACTTTGTTAGAGACCTTGGAATATATGTCAACAATTCACTCACATTTGGCCACTATCTGTCCAATATACTTAGGAAATCTCACTATCTAGCCCAACTGACATTTAACGGAATTTCATCCAAATCTAGAGATGTTATTAATCCACTGTATACCACCTTTGGTAGACCTATTACTGAATTTAATGCCCCTTTCAGTTTGAACCAAACAAATCATACTGCCCGTCTAGAAATGCCACAGATATTTCTAAGAAAATCAGGGATGATAAAACCCTCACCTGTCTTAGCAGATTAGCTCAACTATCCTTGTTTTCTTGGGCCTGCCAACTCCTTCACTGTCACTTAATGCTTATAAGAGGTTTCACTCAATCTACTTAAAGAGCACACTTAAGAAAACTACTAAATAACTTAAGGGAATCATAAGGAAGCTCAAAGCTGGGTATGAACTTAAAATGGACACTAAAAACAAACATGCAGTTAGACAAACATAATGGCAAATGTTTCTTCAGCTGTGTTAGAAAGTTAAGAACTAGCATGTAACAATGTTTAATCAGACTGAACTTCACATTTACCTACACTAACATACTGCAGCTCCTGCATAACGGTGTCTACGGGATCGCAATTGGCCACCACAACAAAAACTGTTTCTCCCAGCAATTAATCAGAGTAGGTTACACATATAAAAACCATTTGTTAACTTTCTCTTACAGTGCTGTGTAATTAAGCAAGTCACCATTTTGGTCAGCCACAGGGTTCTTTTCTACTTGAGTGTTTACCTCCTTCCCCTGTAACTAAAGTACAGTGACTCTTACATTTGTCTCTCTGACCTTAATTTTTACGGGTATATCTTGCAACTTTCTGGCTTTCTAACACTCAGACATAGATTCCTGTTGAGTTTACTTACTTGCCTGACATTTGAACAAGTAACCCTTGTAAAAATCCTCAAAATTGTATGCCGTTGTTCTGTTTTTCCTGCTAAGCATAAGTAAAATTAAAGTGCTGAGTACAAGTAACATTAAAGTGCTGAGTGCAGATTTTAGGCCCTTACATTCACCTTACCTCTGGTGTGGTGTCAGTCAATCAAGGTATTCCTCTAACCACTCCTACTGACTCCCCCCCCGCTCCCCTCGTTCCTCATACAGGTTAAACTGCTAAAACTTAGTCCAGGCATCATTTTCAAATCTAGGTGCTTAGGATTTCCCACTCTCCTCCTCCCTTGGCTGACCTGGTGTGACTCAGTGTAAGTTTCTTCACAGTATGAAGTTTTACTGTTTTTTGTGTGTAACTGAATGAACTGATGCTACATTCTGATTCTGCACAGACTGTTCTATTTTTGTTGCAGAAGCTCTATAAGTAGCTAGTGACTTTACTGAATTTCTGTGCTAATATTTGTGTTTAAACTGAACCTGTACCTAGAGAAAGTGTATAATGAGAGCTACTACTTGCTGCATATATTTATAATGTTTAAATTGCACACACACACATATTGAAGAAGTGCTTTTATGACCTGAATAACTTGTGCTAGCTTTACCTGAATTGCTTTTACTAACAATTTTCCAGTTGTACAATTATGAATGATTGATTTAGTTTTACTGGTATATTGTTAAAATCTGGCAAGTGTTTGGTATTTACTGCATTGTGCTCTCTTGCTAAGGTTTCTTAGCTATAAATCCTAATCCATTCTAAAGTGTGCTACTTTACCCCCCCCAAAACCTTTCTGAATATACTGTTATAAAATAATTGCCTGTTGCTGCCTTAATGTTTACCCTAGAATCTCTGCTTTTCTCTTTTCCTAGTTGAACTTCACATTTACCTAAACTAACAAACTGCAGCTCCTGAATAACGGTGTCTACAGGATTGCAATTAGAAAACACAACAACAATTATTTCTCCCAGCAATTAGTCAGAGTAGGTTTCACCAATAAAAAGCATTTATTAAGCTTTTTCTTACAGTGCTGTGTAATTAAGCAAGTCACCATTTTGGTCAGCCATAGGGCTATTTTCTACTTGAGTGTTTACCTCATTCCCCTGTAACTAAAGTACACTGACTCTTACATTTGTCTTGATGACCCTAAGTTTTACAGGTATACTTTGTAACTTTCTGGCTTTCTAACACTCAGACATAGATTCCTATTGAAATTTTACTTACTTGTCTGACATTTGAACAAGTAACCCTTGTAAAAATCCTCAAAATTGTATGCCATTGTTATGTCTTTCCTGCTAAACATAAGTAAAATTAAAGTGCTAAGTGCAAGTAACATTAAAGTGCTGAGTGCAGATTTTAGGCTCTTACATTCAACTTACCTGTGGTGTGGTGTCAGTCAATCAAGGTATTCCTCTAACCACTCCTACTGCCTTTTCTTTTCCCCTCCCCTCTTTCCTCATACAGGTTAAACTGCTACAACTTAGTCCAGGTATCATTTTCAAATCAAGGTGCTTAGGATTTCTCTCTCTTACCCCCTTGGCTGACCTGGTGTGACTCAATGTAAGTTTCTTCATTGTATGGATTTTTTTACTGTTTTTGTGTGTAACTGAATGACCTGATGCTCCCACCTAAAGCTCTGAAAATTATACTCTAAAATCATAACCTACAGCTAGTAAATACTCTGCAAGAGTATAAAACACAGTCTAAAACATAGTGTATAACTTAGTGTAAAATATAGTTTAAAAATACAGTTTAAAAACACAGCCATTAAGTTAACACTAAATACATAGTAACAAAATGAGGTCCTTGTCAGCAGAAACCACACAGTGAAAAAAAATCCTTAACGCGTTTTATTTGTAGTAGGCAACAAAGCGTTTTCGCCACAGCAATCCGTGGCTTCTTCAGAGGAATAAACATCTAAAACAATACGCTCCATTCATATCAGGAAATACAGGAAGTGACATCTTCCAGTTTCCTGAAACCAGCAGCAGTTTTTTTTAAAAATAAATATAGTACACAACACAATGCACTACAGAACATGTCCTCAATTAATACAAAAGCCTATATAATAAAGCTGTTATAAAAAACATATGTAAAAATACATGTAAAAAATGTATTATGTATTACATCTAAGTGTAGTAAAAGTTAAAAAGTTAAAAAACTTCAACTCTTTATTTATTTTCACAGGACCAGCTACCCTCAGTAAGAACTCCTATAAAAGTGTGTGTATTTTTATAGCCCTGCAGTTGCAAGTTAACTACGTTTAACTATTGTTGACACCCTTAGAGTATCTTTAAAACATCCTGTCTTGTACTTATAGAAATATGTAAACCAAGTTTATTTAAAACCCTAAGGTATAAGGAAGCCCGTTTTTTAATAGTGGTAAGTATCTTAACTTTAATATTTCCACATACTCCCATGGCTAAAATAAAAGGAGCCTTCACTACCCTATTTTCATAAAGGTGACCAAGATGGGGTTTAAAACACCAAAATTCCCCTGTAATCTACCTGAAATAACTTTTTAATTTCAGTACAGGAGCTATATTGCAGTTGCTATTCAACCCAGGATGCCTAAACGCATCAAGGCGGAACTGCCATTCTAATTCCCGGTTTTCCAAAATTAATGAGAAAGGGCCCCCCCTAGTCTTTAATGGTACATGGTCAATGGCCATAAATTGGAAGCTATGACCTGGATTTAAACCTATATGCTTTGCCAGTGCATTGTCACCCTTGTCGTTCTTAATAGCATACATATGTTCATACATTCGGTCTCGGACCCGACGGTCGATTTTCCCGATGTAGAACGCTTGGCAACAGTTACACATGGCGATGTAGATAATAGATTTACTCTCACAGTTTAAAGTAAAACGAATATGATACTTCCTTTCCCTGACCATAAATGTTTCACCAATTCTGACCTTATTGCAAAATTTACAAAAGCCACATTTAAACATACCTGTGAAATGTATTTTAACAATTCCTTGAGGTTATGCGATCTCTTAAAAATAAATCTAGGTTTACTACCTAATTTTTCAACCAGAAGGGAATTTGAAGATATAAGGTGCCAGTTCTTACGTATTATAGCCAGAATCCCTTTAGAATTTTTACTAAAGGTGGTGATGAAACTCAAAGAAAAATCATATTCTTCACCTAAAGATGTAACTGTGACCATCCCCACACTGTTCAGGTCAGTCTCAACCGGTACTGTGTTAGTAGTGGGGTCAACGTGTGTAGGATTTTTTTTGAGTAATAAAGGTTTATAAAAACCATTAGTCCTTTTAAAAGTGACTTCTCCAATCAAATCTGATAGCATTTGGTCAGGGTACCCTCGGTTACTAAACATTTCTCTCAATAATGCACATTCTTTAATGAAATCAACCATGGTACTGCACATTCTTCCTGCCCTCACCAGTTGTCCCTTCACAATAGACCTTTTCTGTTGGTATGGGTGGAAACTGGAGAAGTGCAGGAATGAATTGCAGTATGTAGATTTTCTAAACACTGTTGACGTCAGTCCTTGACCTACAAGGTCCTTTACTAACTTAACGTCAAGATAGTCAATTTCACTGGTTGAAAATTTGAATGTGAATTTTAAGAATTCAGTTGTTGAATTCATGATTTCCACGAAATCTGCAGCTTCTAATTCCGAGCCCCTGAATAGAATAAAAATATCAACCAGGAACCGGGTATAATACATAACAGGTTCCATTAAACCAGAGATCTTCCTTAGTATATTAGCCTCCCAGTATCCCATAACATAGTTTGCCACTCCAGCCCCACATGGAGAGCCCATTTTGGAGGAAGAAGTCACCATTAAAGGTGAAGTAGTTGGAGGTCAGGACAATATCCAATAATTCTGTGACCAAGTCTACTTCCAACCTAGAGGCCCCAAATGTATCCACTCCACCGCTTCTTGATGCGGTATAGAAGTGTATAGGTCTACCACGTCAATGGTTAAAAAGTTATTATCACCGTTGTATGGAATACCATTGATGCTGTCAAGGAAAGACCATGAGTCTTTACATATACTGGTAATCTCCTTCATGTATTTGTCCAATATATTTGTTATAAGTTTAGAACAGGGGTATGTAATGGAGGACCTACCATCAATCAGCGCTCTCATAGGGGGATTGTTTATACTCTTGTGAATCTTAGGGATTCCGAACATGACAGGTATTTTTGGACAATTTATATCAATATAATTGTACAGGTTCATGTCAATTTTTCCTGCCAGGAACAGGTCCCTAAAATAACCCCTAATTCTATGAGTGTTACCATTAACAGAAGATTTTATATGAGTGTCCAACACCTTAATCATCTTCTCAAAATATGTTAAGTTGTCAAATAATACTAACCCGCCACCTTTGTCAGGTTTATAACTCATCCAGTAACAACAATTGTTCCTTGGAAATATTTGAATTTCTGTCATTACTGTTAGTAGCGAGGAATCTGAAATCCATTTCACAAATGTTCTCAAACAGTTGTAGTATTGAATGCAGTGGGGGATTAAATACACTAGCCAATTTCATGGTAGGTAAACCATCAACACTACTTCCAGTGTTTAAATTTTCAATATCATTTTGTTGATTAAATACTAATTTTAGGTTCATTTTCCTCACATAACATTTTAGTTCTATAATTTCCTTAGAGATACTCCCAGTTCGATTAGCTGCTCATCAAGGATAATGTCGGAAAAATTGTAAATCTTAAAATCCCCATTCATGTTGGTAAGAATGACATGATAGCCATGTACAATGGCCGAGCTAGATGAATCAGTTTGCACAGTAAATAAAGGGGATGACTCAGACCCATTAATGTCTGGGTGTACACCTAGTTCTTCCTCCTGTTCTTATTACCATTATTCTGGTTACCTGATTTGTTATTAGTACTTGGAACATGTTGGTAATTGCCAGGTACCCCATCATTTCTGGCAAAACCTTTTATTCTATTACTCTGTCTTGGTCCTGTACTAGTGTGGCCCTCATTATTTTCTTCTATTATATCATCATTAGGTCCCTTTAGTTTAGGTGTCCCTAATCAATTTTTTATTTTTATTAGCTTTCAACTTCAACAACAAAGTGTCAATGCTAGATAAAAATTTATATCTAGTAAAATCCATGTCATTGTCCAAGTTATTAATTTCATCCATTAATGAATCAATGTTCAATGTATAATACTTGACAATAAGTTCTAAAGCAGATGATAAGTGTTGTTTCAAACCCCCTTTGGTATTAAATTCTCAGAAATACATTAACAGGCTCTCTTCTACTCCAGAACTGTCCCCGGACAATAGGAAAGTACCTTCCGGACTATTGGCTAGCCCCAAATTTGTACTGACAGTTAAATTTTGTCGTCGTGCGGGCTCGCCGTATCCAGTCGCGCAGACACACTTGGCTAATACCCGTCGTGTAGAAACACCGGAAATTCCTGCTCTAGGCATCAGTCTGACAGATAAACCGCAATGTTATCCCGCCTGTTAATCATGGAAGAAGCCAGTTGGGGAAACTGAAGGGGAAAACAGGAATCCTCACAACACAAACCGCAAAACACAAACCAAGAAAGAAAAAAAAAAAGAAAAGAAACAAACAAAGGTCCTTAATTGTCAAAAGAAACCACAGAAAAAAAAAAAAAAAAAATTTTTTTTGTTGTAGTGTACAACAAAATTTTTGCCAGCAATCCGTGGTGGGTTCTTCAGAGGAATAAACAAAAAAACAATACGCCCATTCATATCAGGAAATACAGGAAGTGACATCTTCCAGCAGCTTAAAAAAATATAGTAGTACAACACACACAATGCAGAACATGTCCTCAATTCAATTAATACAAAATATATAATAAAGCTGTTATAAAAAACATATGTAAAAATAAATGTAAAAAATGTATTATGTATTACATCTAAGTGTAGTAAAAGTTAAAAAATTAAAAAACTTCAACTCTTTATTTATTTTCACAGGACCAGCTACCCTCAGTAAGAACTCCTATACTGAAATTAAAATTTTGTGTTTTAAACCCCATCTTGGTCACCTTTTTATTTTAGCCATGGATACCTTAGGGTTTTAAATAAACTTGGTTTACATATTTCTATAAGTACAAGACAGGATGTTTTAAAGATACTCTGAGGGTGTCAACTATAAAAATACACACACTTTTATAGGAGTTCTTACTGAGGGTAGCTGGTCCTATGAAAATAAATAAAGAGTTGAAGTTTTTAACTTTTTAACTTTTACTACACTTAGATGTAATACATAATACATTTACATGTATTTTTACATATGTTTTTATAACAGCTTTATTATATAGGCTTTTGTATTAATTGAGGACATGTTCTGTAGTGCATTGTGTAAAAACTGTTGCTGGTTTCAGGAAACTGGAAGATGTCACTTCCTGTATTTCCTGATATGAATATTGTTTTAGATGTTTATTCCTCTGAATAAAGCAGCAAGATTTTTTTCACTGTGTGGTTTCAACACTAAATACATACCATACAGCTCCAGGAAGCCTAAGAAAATACTTGCAGTCAGTGTTAGCCCCGCTCTGCTTGCCCGCGCTCTGCACCTCTCCCTGCCCCTAATTCCCACTTGCCCCCAGTACCACTAAATTTATTGCTACTCAACCACACCCCCTGTTATAACATCCTATCAGCTTTCACCTAACATCCTTTCTCCACCCACTCTATTACCTCTGAATTTACCATCCGATCTTCTGTTGTTGTGCCATACAAACAACAGATCCTCACTACTATACTCCTCCTCTCATAATGCTATACTCCTCTTTACTACCCATTCTGCTGGCCACTTATTTACTCACCTTGTATGAAAACCAGTTTCTCATTGGTTATCAGTACCCAAAAGGCCATACTGTCACCCTAGCTGTAAAGCATCCCACCTTCAGCCATGCTAATAATAATGGGTCTAACTCAACATCTTGTTAACTCTTTCAGCATACCAACCCCTGGTACATTAGCCCTAGATCTAGACAATACTACAAACTTATAAACAAACTCCTGAAGCTTATCACTAAGCACAGACCTAGCCTAATACTCGGTGGTGATATTCACCCCAATCCTGGCCCATCCACTTCTGATATATACACCCCCTCTACTTGTAGCCTAAGCTGCAAAACTATAATCAATAGACCAACTAACTCTCTCCTGGCCTATCATCTCAATGTTAGAAGCATTAATAACAAGGTACATGAACTGCATGCACTCCTGGCTGTCCATTCTCTTGAGATTCTCTGTCTATCTGAAACCTGGTTAAAATCTAACACTACCAACAATGAAGTGTTACCACCTCGGTATAACATACACAGGCTGGATTGTGCTTCCAGGAAGGGGGGTGGGGTAGCTATACTCTACAAATCTGAGTTGAATGTAACCATACATGTTACTCATCCACCTCAGATTAATAACTCTGAAATTCTTGCCACTAGATTGCAACTTAATAAAAGTAAATGCATCAACATTATCTGCATGTATATTCCCCCAGGTAACAATATAGCCACACTTGAAGATACCCTACACTGGGCTATCATGACATTACCCCCAAGAAACCCTACTACTTGGAGATTTTAACATATACTGGGGCACCTGTTCCTCAAAATCCCCATCTACCCATATTAATCTGCATGCATTTACACAAATCATAACCACCCCTACCAGGCTAGGTAAACCCAACCAAAAAGAAAGCATACTCAACTGGGTACTCAGAAATAGTAACCCCCAACTGTATAATGCTGGTACCCTCCCCGATGACCTAAGAGACCACCTTCTCACTTATATAGTTAAGCAAAAAGCCATTAAACCCTAACAGTCTTTACTCAGAAAAGTCAGAAACAAAAAAGACTTTGACCCTGCCAAATTCCAACAGGAACGTAGCTCCTGTAACTGGTCTATGCTAAAACACCTTCACCTGGAGGAGGCAGTTGCATATTTCAACAATAAATGTCTTGAAATCCTAGATCTGCATGCTCCTAACCGCTCAAAGCGAACAAAAGCTAAAACTGCACCATGGCTTACTAAAGAGACCAAACAAAAAAATCAATAATAGAAAGAAATTATGGGTCCTATGGCCCTCAACTAAAGACCACCATGATCATGTGAAATACAAGCAAGCTAGGAATGAAACTAAAAATCCATTTTACAAGACAAAAAAAAACAATACTATTGTAATTTACAAACAGTAAACCAGAACAATCCTCAGAAGTTCTGGGCAGGTCAGAATAATCTACTTCATCCTGGAAAAACTTCTACCCCTATCCCCACTGCTACCATTGATAAACCCCCCGAGGATGTTTCAGATAGTTTTAACCATTTCTTTACTGAGACAATTCAAGCCCTAGCTAGCCAATTACCTCCTAGCTCCCCTGGCCCTGATAGTACCATCCCTATGAACCTACTCTCATTCAGCTTCCAACCATGTCCATGTCACTTATCTGTACCTTGATCAAAAAATTAAAACCCACCACACTCTCTGCTGATCAGCTCCCCAATGAGTATCTTCAAAAGTCAGCTGATGCTATTGCCTACCCAGTATCAATACTAATTAATCGTACCATAGCAGAGGCTATACTTCCCATCATTTGGAAAACATCCTACGTAATCCTACTACATAAAGGAGGCTCCTCCACTGAATTCTCCAATTATAGGCCAATAGCTATACTTTCTCTACTTGCAAAGATTATGGAAAAAATGTATACACAAACAATTCAAGCACCACCTAATCCGGAATCACCTCATGGCAGATACCCAACATGGCTTCCATCCACACCGCAGTACTACTTCAGCCCTACTAGCTTTTACCAATACCATAAACAATAACTGTATCAATAATCACATATCCTCAGTCCTCTTATTGGATCTTTCCAAGGCATTTGACATGGTTGACCACCAACTTCTGATTCACACCCTGCAAATTTTCTGTCTAGATTCTAAAGCCCTTCAATGGTTTAAATCCTACCTCAAGAGGAGACAGTAGGCTGTTCATTGGCAGAACAAGCTCTCTAACCTACTACCTAACACCCTTGGAGTACCACAAGGCTCCATATTAGGTCCCCTACTGTTTTCCATCTTTATTAAGGACTTGTATACTGTCATCCCAAATGTCAGCTGTACCCAATATGCTGATGACTCCACCCTGATTTGCTTGGCTACATCTCCTACAGATTTATGGTCTGCTACCCAGTCCACCTTTAATACTATAGAAAACTGGTGCTCTGAACGTTGATTGATACTAAATCCCAAAAAAACTAAAATGCTGTTATTCTCACCAACACAAAGGTCTGCTGCTTTTACCTTTACCGTAAATGCAAATGATGGCACAATAATCTCCCCCAACCCCTCTACAAAACTATTAGGTGTCATTATTGATAATAACCTAAAATATGACCTACATGTAAACCAATCAATCAAAACCATCAATAAAAAAAACTAGGGTCACTTTACAGAATAAAAGCCTTCCTCACCCCTACAGCCAAAATTGCCATAGCTTGCTCTCACTTACTTTCAACACTTCTATATGCATCCCCCTACACTCTAAACTAAACAAGGCTGTACTTAATAAACTCTTACCCTGTTATAATCACATTGCCAGGTTTGCCATTGGTCTGCCTTTTAGGACACACCACTGCATCAATCTTATCTAGCTTGGGTGGCTTGAACTACCCAGTCTAATCCAATATAACTTAATGACTATGGCTAATAAAATCCTTTATAATCTGGATAATACACCGGCACTTAAAAATCTTATCACCCCTATAACAATCCATGACTGCTTCGATCCTCGAACAGACTACTAATTCAGACAATCAAAATTAACAATGCAGCCGGTGATTCCCTCTTTGCAAACTCTGCAGGCAGAGCCTGGAACTCACTTCCAGCTGATATTACTTTGCTCTCCTCCCTAGGCCAATTTAAAACTAGACTCAAACAACATCTGGCACTAAACTGGCTTTGTCACTGCAACAAGCCTGGCTAACTCTCATCATGAATGTGAAAAATCTATTAATCAGATTACTGTTGAACTTACCTGTGACTGTCACCAGAGAGTAACTCTAACCTGTTGAACTTGCCTATTTATGTTTGCTTATGTATTATTTGGGCAGGATTCACGAAGCCTCCGTGTAAGAGATACAAGGCTTACATGGAGGCTGCAGTTAAACTGTGTGACGTCAGCATGTCATGCATTTGCATGAGGGCATGCTGAATCACACCGAAGGCTAACACGGTCCGTGGAAGACAGTAGGGGGCGTGACCGTAGGCTGAGCCCTGCAAGCGGACACACCCCCAGAAGAGTAAAATTGCCCAAAGTAAACACCCACGACAGAGGCCATGGAAATGTGAATAAACACAACACAACACATGCCCCCACAGACTATGAACATAAAATATATAAATGAACACGTTATATATTTTTTTAAATGGTAAAGATGCTTGCCCGTGAGTGTGCTCGTTTGCGCAGGCGTGCCCGTAGCTTAGCCACAGTTAGCAGTCAGTGGAAAAGGATATAAGAACTAAATATGCAAAGTAAGCCAAGAAACAGTAGCGTAGTGGTAGAGATGTCGGCTGAAGAGCAGGCATTCATGGTTCGAGCCCCCACAACGCCAATTTTTATTTTTAGTAAAATAAGCACGAAACAAGTCCCTGCCAAACATGTACACATATAAAATCATAGTTAATGTAAAATGTAATGAAATAGTCCATTTATTTTGGAGAAATGTGAGATAACAAAATAATAAAAAATGACAGATGTACCTATAGCTGAGCAACAGTTTAACAAGGTGAGTGCATCTGCCTGTAGGTGAGCAGTGGTTTAACAGATGTAAAATGAGTGCCCAAAGGTGAGCAGTGGTTTAACAGGTGCAAAATGAGTGCCCGTAGGTGAGCAGTGATTCAACAGGTGCAAAATGAGTGCCTGTAGGTGAGCAGTGGTTTAACATGCTGAAACTGTGTGCCCCTAGCTGAGCTGAGTGTAATATGCATGCTGACAGCCAAATGACGCGTAAACCAGCGTAACCTGTTTGCGCGGAGCTGCGCACCCCGCCAACAAGCTAACCGACAGGCAACGTTGAGCAAGCCATATCAAAACTGCCTTTACACAGACACACCCCTAGCCTGTCTAGACAGTCATAAAAAATAAAAAGCAGTGGCCAGGTTCAAACCCAGGATACCATGCACCATAGTCAAGGTACTGAACCACTAAGCCATGACAACAGTACTTACAAATGCAGTAATAGCAAATATATAGGAATGAATACAAAGTGGAGCAAGACAAAGCAGGTTTTGTGAAGTTGATACAATTCCAAAATGGCCAATCACAGATATGTGCGGGAAAAACGGTATATATAAGCTCCATAGGCAGGAATACACAGCATAAATGATTGTAGAACTGACTTGCAGCCAGAATGTCAGGAGTAGGTGAGGGTAGTTGCTTTTGAGCACAGAGGTGGGGCGTTGAGGAGTCCAGATACATGGTCTGGCTCCTAGTCCACAATCATGAGGCCCAACTCATGCAGGGCCAGGTCCTGTGGGGAGCATATAGGGCTGAGGCGTGGGACCGGTTGGCTCATGATCTCTCCAGTGCCACAGGGATTCCAAGGACTGGTGAGCAGGATCATCACCACCATGCAGACCTGAAGAGATGCAAGTAGGACCAATTGAACCTTTGGATCCAAGAGGCCCGGTAAATGCCCAACGCCTCACTACTGAGTAAGTTACATTTAATTATGCATGTAAGAAATTAAACTAGCTGATATTATGGAGATGTGTATTTCAATATTACTTCATTTATATTACAGCTGCAGGTGTCCGTTCTGCGAACCACAGAGCCTATGGCAATAGGCTGGTGCGGTTGCGCCACCAGGCAGGTCAGTAATCCACTCCCAGTAACTGTAAAGAAATATAAAAGTATGACAGTTAGCAAAAGAGTGCAGTGTAGTCACTAAGTAATAGAATGTGCAAGTAACAGTGTAAGAGTGTTTGCAAGTATTGCTTGATTACAAAAGTGTGTTGCAGTATGTAATCCAAACAGAAAAATGAAAATGTCTGAAATAAATTCTGAAATAAAGATGCCCCACCTGTAATATAATAGTACACAACCTGCAGCAGGCTGAAAAGTACAGCTGCAGAAGATGAGCAAATCACATGTATGAAATATACCCATGCTGAAATACTGAAACATGACAGAAGTGAGACTGCTGGAAAGGATTGTAATAACTACAGGTAAAACATGTCAATAAAGCCTAGAAGTAAGTACCATCCTGAATAGTAAAATGAAAACAAGTGAGAGAGTGTGAGAAAGAGTTATGAATCCACAAATAAAGTAGTAATAACCCCTGAATAAAGTATACTGCAGTCAGTACAGAATGAAATGAATGTGAGAAGCAAAACCAAACAGTGAAATCTGTTCAAAGTGTTGCTGCAGCTGGAATGTGTATCCCAAAATCTGGATATGTTGCTCTCAGTCTGCAATATGCAGATAGTATGATTGTCTGACATACCAAACATCCACAGTTGTCTATAGCTATATAAAGCAAATGTAGCAGGATAATGTAGCTGAACAAAGCCAGATATGAATGTGTATGAAGAGCAATAAAATGTATATTGATGTAGCAGTAACAGTCCTATCACCAAATTGAAGTAGTTATCATATAGGAAACTGTAGTTAGAACAGTAGTGTGTATATATGTGCAGCTATTAGAAATGTACAGCATATGTATTGGTTTTCAAAGGTGTTAATATTATTTTCTTCACCCCACCCTATAACCACATATAACCCATTCCACGTGAAAATGGCATGTGCAATCACAATTAACACCCCTGGACATTTGTCCTGTTGGGTCATAAATATTTGCATGTCCATTGATGCATCTGCCCTGTTCATACATCCAAACCTGATGGCCTGTTGCCATCAATCAACCCTGCATGTTGTTAGACTGTGTATTGCTGTTCAAATTATGCATGTGTTATGCTTGCTGTTCAATGGTGTGAATATCTGGGTGTTTGGTTAATGGGAATACTAATGCATGCTGTTACAACTAATTGCAAATGGTATTATATGCTACTAACCCAAACTGTCATGACATAATGCAAAACATAGGACGACAGGGAAGGCGGGTTCCAGCGGATCCACCTCTCCCACCTCAGTTGGCGAGTGCACCTGGCACTAGTGCCCAGTCTGGACCCTCCTCCAGTGGCCCTGTGCCACCTGTGGGTGGAAGCGCTGCAGGGGATGGTGCTCGTCCCCCCTCTGCAAGTGTGGCTGGAGGAGAACCACCACTCACCCTCCATAGCATCCAGACTGTGGTGCGTAGGGAGATCCAGGATTCTGTTCTTGGGCCCCTACTCCAGCTTGAGGCACAGGTGGCACAACTTACGGGCATGCCTGTTGCCTGGCCTACACAGCCCCCAGCACAGCCCCGTCCTGGGCAGTGAAGGAACAGTGGCAACTGCCCATGGGTGGGGATATCAGTTCCACTGTTGCCATCTGTGGGCTCATGGGCTCTGGATATCCAAACATCCTTCCCCGTCAATTTTGTAACACCCCACACATGTCATACACCGCCTCTGTATGTGTCTTGTTTGTCTTGTCTGTTGACCTACCCAACCTACCTCCCCAGCTATACCGACTTCCTTCACCTGACATACCACTCTCACCTGAAAAAAAAAAAAAAAAAAAAAAGGGCACTCTGTAACCACAAAAAAACTACGACCCATACATAGCTGCCCATTCCGCACACATGTCTGCTGGACATGGAAACTATCAATTACAATTGGCTGTACAACACCTTTCTCAGGGGTGGAAGGTTTCAAATGTCACACCAAATTACATACATATGCACAGCTGTTGCTGATGAAGAAATGGGCAGCTATGGGCCTTATCTACATCCCTCCTGCAAATCCCAAGCTTGTTTCCCTACTGTCTTACCCTCTTTGTGACCCCTTTTTCACCACTTTCCTCTCTCCCCATTTTCATTTCTTTCAAAGAAAAAAGTGCGGGTGTGCGCCAGAGTAAGCACTGTTAAGCGGTTGTAAGTGGGTGTGCACGTGTGTGCGCGGAGCTGAACGCCAGTGCACATGTGTGAGCTCCATGCAAACCAGCGCTAACCCGGTTAAAACTGCTTAAATGTGCCTTAGTCACCCTGATTGACAGGTCCTGTAGTCAGTTCAAAAGCAAAATAAAATCCCACTGTCAGTCCCGAACCCAGGACCTTGGAAACAGTAGTCTGCATGACCTACCACTAAGCCATGACTCTTATACAAGAACATTGTGCTAAAATAAATATATCATGTAATAGTAGGAATGAATGTAAAGGAAATATAGGATGTGTAGTACACAAAGCATGTCATTTAGAATTACTGTCAAAACTAGTGGATTTCCATAATAGTAGTGTGTGAACAGAAACAGCCATGCTAGTTGGTAGCTAGTATGTAATAATGTCAGTTAATGTACATATATAAATGTATGTACATTTACATATATATATATATATATATATATATATATATATATATATATATAGTTGTAGGTGTCATTGTGCATACACACTTACTACAGGAAACAGGAGAGAGGAATGGAGAAATGTGAATCTACAAAACAGCCTGAATCATGAGAGAGATACTAACCTTTACACTCACAGAACAGTGTCCACAGCATACCAGCATGGTCCCCGCCCTTGCAATCTGAAAGGGCAATGCCTATTTCACATACCCTTTTATAGCACTGTCCTGAAATCACAGTGAGAACTGCAATCAGTACACAACTGGCTGCATGCAATTAGCAAATGCTGGCTTACAATTGGTGCAGAGGCCATCACATGGACTTATGCAGATACCTACAAAAGCATCCTGTACTCACACTCCACACATGCAATACATTCATTGCACTGTCTGGAGGCAGACAGAGAGAGAGAGAGAGAGAGAGAGAGAGAGAGAGAGAGAGAGACAGAGACAGAGAGTGAGAGAAAAAAAAAAACACAGACAACAACAACACACGGTACACACACTGAGTCTAAGCTGTCAGCAGTGACAGTAGCAAGCCATGCCAGCAGCAGCAGGAAGCAGTAGTAGTGGTAACACAACCAGCTGTGACAAACACAGGTAATGTAAAGTAGCAGGTTAATAGTCTGCATACTGTGAACCCTCCATATGTGTCATAGGTCTGTATCTATAGGTATGTCCATGTGATATGTTGTGTGCATGTAGTTCCACTAAAAGGGGATGACTATACATTACATGTCAGTCAGTGTTAGGCCATGATCCTGGCAGCAGTTTTCTGTTGCAGTGAGGCCTGTCTGTAGGATGTGTGTGTCAGCTGGTGTAACAACTATGGCGCTTAGTTAGCAGTCATCTGGGAACTTTGTCATCCACAACCCGCACATGTTCACTTTTACATCTGAGAAATAAATGCCAAACAAGAGGGGTCCTAGGACAGAGGCCTGTGGGATACCACATGTGACTGGCATTGAGTCTGACATGGCTCCTACAATATCGATATTATGGATTCTGTATGTCAACCAGTGTGCAACCCATCATGTGACATATGTAGTAACATGTAAGCTAATGAGGTTGTCTATGATGCCTGAGTGGAGTACTGTGTTGAAGGCCTTAGGCAAGTCCAGGTAGGCTGTATGGATTGAGTTGCCCTCATCAATGGCTGTAGTGACTGTTTTGAAAGTTCATCTAAGTTCAAAAGGCAGGATCAGCCCATCACAAAGGTAAACTGGCCGGGATCAAGTGTCTGCAGGTACCCAATATCACTGTATATGCGTCCCATACTGAATAATTCCATAGCTTAGCAGACCAGGCCGGTTAAGCTTATGGTGCGGTAGTTCCCAGGGTCAGTAGAGGTGCCTCCTTAGTGGAGTGGGCCCACTGTTGCTGTATGCCAGTGTTCAGGTACATATCCTGTAGTACGGCCAAGGTTAAATATCAGTCTTATATGCAGTTGTATGTCCTCTTGGAGTTGATGTGGCACACATCCAGGGATACCATCAGGTCACATTGATGCTGTGTGTTCTGCTTTGTTGAAGGCAGCCCTCACCTGGACATGTGAGATGATAGGGAGGTTACATTCAGCTGTGATAAGTATTTCTACTTGTGGGGGAGAAGGAGGGGGGATACGTGCACTGAACCTGTCTGCAAGAATGTTGCCAATATCTGTGTGTTCGGTGAATGTTAAGTAGGTGTGTATTAACTCAGAGCATATCTGAGGCATTTGGTCCATATGTGCAACATAACTGAAGAAGGCCTTGTGGTTATCTATAGTGTTCGTGGCCATTTCCCTCCCAGATTAGGCCGTGGATGTTGTTATGAGAGACCGTAGCTTATTACCAGTGCTGACCACAGATGCCTTCCCTTAATGTGAATTTGCTCTGCCCTGCAGTAGCCTCCTTCTATTGTTATACAATCTGCCTTTGGCTGGGGTCTACCGGACAGGATGCCTAACCTTTGTGCATAGGGTCTGGGTTAGAAATGTGTGTGCATGTTCCATGCAATCTTTGGGATGTCCGTGGGAAGCATTCGCAAAGGGGTCAGCAGTGTGGGTTGTGGCTTCCACTGGCCCAGTGAGCTGCATGGATACCATCTCAGTCCTAACAAGTGAATAACTGTCTAATCACATACATATCAAAGTAGTCTACTGTGCTGGTGGTGGTGGTGGTGGTGGGATATGTATATCCAGGCTGAGTAACTTGTGTCCAGATCACACTAATGGATGGCGTTCCACATACAGTACCTTGGTATGAACCCTCAGAGTGAGGTTGTGCATTGGACCTGTCGCAGTGTGCTGACCAATGGGGCATGCTACTATGTTGTATGGAATGTGGCAGGTATTGTTGCACAGGTGTTGGCTGAGCACTGATATCTGGCCATGTACTTGTGTATCCACCAAGAGACACACACATGCTACATATGGGAGTAGTAGTATATCACTACAGTTGAGTATCATGTATAGTATGTGTGCCATATATTGCTGACATAGTCTGCTGATATCCTGTTTGTGTTCTCTTCCAGGGAGATGGCGAGTCAGCGTAATCCCGCCTACTCTGCAGCAGAAGATGAGGAGATACACCAGAGCCTGGTGCGGGATTATGACATACTGTTTTCCTGCACCAGCCAGAATCAGCAGGAGAGGGCTGCACTGTGGCAAGACCTTGTCCGTAGGGTAAATGACATTGGCACACATAATAGGACATATGAGCAGGTACGACATCACTGCAGTGATTTAATCAGAAATGTCCATCGGCATGCGTCGGATATCCACAGGCAACTGGTTGCCACAGCAGGTGGGGTGGCTACACACCCTCGCCTCACCAGACTGGAGGGGCTACTCTTAAGTGTTGTGGCTCCAGCCCCGGAACAGCAACAGCAATACACCTGCATCATGATGGAGGCTGGATCCACACAGCAGCATGACATGGAGCGTGCAGGTAATATGCCATATGTACACTTGACTGTTCTGTACACTGTTAGTTTATGCATGTGTAAGGTGTGTCCATGGTATGTAGCTGTCAACATAGTATGGAATTGTGCAGGTGTGATATTGGCAATATCAGCAGCTGACATGTGAAAGGCAACTGGTGTACTACTGCACTGTATCATATGCAGTATCAATGGCACAGTTGTGCCCACTGACATTAATCTCCTCATTTCAGCAGGTCCCTCTGGTGTTACAGCAAGGCAGGCCATCCATGCTGGTGAGTGTGTTTAACAATACCTATAATAGTCCTGATAGTGCTAGTAATGCTAGTGTAACTCAGTAGTGCTCTGTGTGTATACTGCAGGGTGTGCACGTGTGCCTGTGTCCACGTGTGCATGTGTGCCTGTGTCCATGTGTGCATGTGTCCACGTGTGCATGTGTGCATGTGTGCATGTATGCCTGTGTGCATGTGTGCCTGTGTCCACATGTGCATGTGTCCACGTGTGCATGTGTGAAAGTGTGCATGTGTGCATGTGTGCATGTGTGCCTTTGTCCATGTGTGCATGTGTGCATGTCTGCATGTGTGCCTGTGTCCACGTGTGCATGTGTGCACGTGTGCATGTGTCCATGTGTGCCTGTGTCCATGTGTGCATGTGTGCATGTGTGCATGTGTCCACGTTTGCATGTGTGCATGCGTGCATAAGTGCATCACTGGTAACATTGTGTGGACACTGTAAACTGTGTTTCCTGTCTTCCTCCCACAGGTTCTGGTGCTGCTCTGGTGTCCTGCAGCAGGGAACCTGAATCTGGTGCCACAGGTACTGGTAATGATGATATCTGTGTAATGGCACAGGAAGGTGTGTCAGGGTCCGCCATTGGTCAGCCAATTGACAGTACACAGCTGCCAACCCCATCATTGCGCACAGTCATCCTGCCAGTACATCCTATGTCACCATTGTCCCTAGGTGATGGACAGGATACAGTGGACATTGACCAGGGTAATGTGGTATCTGTGTCACATGCTTCCCCACACAGCAGCCATGGGCAGGGTCCTGCGATGGTACCACACAGACAGTTGCCCATGGTTTCTCGTGGGAGCATCCGTGAGCATACTGTCTCTGGCAGACGTGCCCAGAGAGGTCTGTCAACCTCAGCTATGTTTCGGGCTGTCATGCAGGCACAGTCGCGTATGGAAAGGTACACCAGACAGGGTCTGAGGGAGCTGAGAGCATGTTGCACAGCCATGACTGACAGTATGCGTGACATCGCGGATGCTATCTGTAAGTTCACCGATGTCATAGACAGACATTGTGGGGACATATTACAGTAGTTCCATAACCACATGTCCATGAGCCAGGGCAATGGTGGGCGCTTGCAGCATCGACGTGGCCGTATGCCAGCAACAGCATCAGCTGGCAGTCGGCGCGGATGACAACAGGCATGCGCACGCCCCCATAGTGCCAGCAGCAGCCCCAGCAATGCTGGGTCTGTGCTGTCATCAGAACGCCCCAGGAGACCACTTGCACGTGGCTCTAGACAGTCCCAACAGGGAACTGTGTCCAGTCAACACACTCCTGCTTCTGATGACAGTACCCAGTCTGGCTTAGTACTGGATACAGACACAGATCTGTATGACCTGCCAGGTGCAGTCTGTGGCTGTCCACAAACCCCTGTATATGGCAGCCATGAGGTAGAACTGTGTGCGTGCATACACACATGCAAAATGTTAACACCTAGGGCTACCACATACATGCACACACACTGCACCAACAGTGCCCCACCCTGTACTGCTGTCCCTCACCAACACACATACACACACATGTCAATTGGTGGTATCAGTGGCAGACTCAGGCATACCTAATTCACACCCTGTGCATATGATGAAATTGTGCCACCTCCTGCAATCTCCAACATCAGTGCAGGAACAGGTGAACACATTGCTGATGCACAGGGTGACTACATAGAAGTGTATTAGTAGTATCATGTTGGTAACAGTACAGTGTGCTGATATGACTGTGTGTATATCCCAGCATGCCTGATGCAGAAACCGTATGACTGTCCTGAATTGTTATCTGCACCCATAGTATGTACCAAAGTGTAACAGCTGCACATTATTGCATACCGGTGGTAAGGATGTCAACAGATAGCCACATAAATGGGTAGCACAGGGGAGAAGCTAATGCAAGTAGTGATACGCAAGGATGGACATGTACAGTAATGGTGGCAAGTTGCCCACAACGACTATGCAATGTGGATGTTTGCGCATGTTGATATGTGTGCAGTACCAGTGTAATCCAAATCACAATTAACTATGACATAATATCAGTTCTACCATGGGCATCTGTGCTGTGCATTCCTGAGTACATGTTGATAGTGACCAAAAAACCAGCTGCAAAACGTGGAGCAAGTAACACAAACTTGTAGGAAAAACCACCTTTAATAACAAAGCAAAGTTTTCGGGCAGAACCCTTCTTCAATACTAATACAATCAAGTCTGCATACTAGAAGCTTATATACAGGTCTAGAAGTCACATGATTAGCAGCCAAGAATCATGTGATGAACAAGTCTTAAAGTGCAAACAACATAATAAAAATTAAAAAAATCAATTAATAATATTACGTAATCTAGTTAAAATTGGTTTTAAACTAACTTTGGTGTTAATTCCTGGATATGAATCAGCAGCTAGTCTTAAAATCCATTCAAATTCCTTAGTCTCAAGGCGATTATTCAAGTCTCAACCTCTGGCACTAGGACAATTAAAATCAATAACTCTAAACTTAAAAGAATGTTCAGAGTCATGGATATTGATATGCTTATATAGTGCATTATTTTCACAACACCATCTGATTTCTGAATTATGATCAATAACACGATCTTTCAGCTTACCAATAGTTTTTCCTACATAGAACGAAGTGCAGGATTTACATGTAGCCAAATAGATAACACCTGAAGTGTTACAAGTAGCTGAAATTTTAAAATTGAATACTTGACCAGTGCTAGGGTGTGTGAAAATATCACTACCATTACCAAACATCTGTGCACAAGCAATACAGTTAAAACATTGAAAAGTTCCATGCTTAATAGCCAACGTCATAGGCTTAGGTTTATAAAAATCTTTATAACACAATAAGTTTTTGATAGTCTTCATATTTCTATAAGAGAAGCATGGTTTATCACCTACAATAGCTTTCATTTCATCTGAAGCTAATAAAATTATCCAATTTCTTGAGATAATTTGTTTGACCAGGTGACTTCTATTAAAAGTGGTCATATATCTAACTGAAGTCATCTCTTTATTGCTGTTATTATTTTTCTGGGATGTAGTTAACGAAATATCCTGCCCTTGATTAAAGCTGATAGGTTTCAAATAAGTCTTCCTAGCCTCTAAAATATCAATTCTTGACTTAAGTAGGTGGGCATCATAACCACTCGAGGTAAATTCGACTATCAAATCATCCAGTTGTAACTTGAATACATCATCATCTGTGTTGAGCCTACTTGTCCTAATAAATTGTGATTTTACCACACTTTTGAAAATATGTGGAGCATGTGGAGCGTGCATACTACTGTAATGTAAATATTTACAACAGCTAACTTCCTTCTTATATACAGAAGTATTAAGAATTCCATCATTCAGCTGGATTTTTACATCTAAGTAACACATAGTATTTTCAGAAACTTGCATTTTAAATTTCAAATAATCAGTTGTGGAGTTCAAATAGTCGACAAAAGCATCCAGATCATGAAGTGTACCATTCCAAACAATTAAACAGTCATCAACAAATCTTTGATAAAAACTAATATAGGTAGAAAGATTCCTATTACTATACAGATGTTTATGTTCCCATTGGTAAAGAACTAGGTTAGCGTATGTGTTAGCCACTGAGGTACCCATAGCTATTCCTGTTAACTGTAAATATAAAGTTTCGTTAAACATAAAAATATTATTTTTCAAAACAACATCCATAAGACAGCAAATGTTGTCAATGGATTTGAAATCAGGGTTAGGTTGTGTTATTAAAAATTCCCTCAGAAGCTCAAGTCCGGCATCATTAGGAATGACGGTAAATAAGGATACAATATCCAAGCTAACTAAATAATGTCTTTTAGTTTTTATATCAGACTCATTTCTAGTATACATTTGCTGTAGCTTAGATAACAAATCATGTGTATCTTTCAGGATGGTATTACAATTAAGTAGATGTGGCTGTAACTGTTTGTGCTTCTGTTATAGAAATATGAAGACTATCAAAAGCTTATTGTGTTATAAAGATTTTTATAAACCTAAGCGTATGACGTTGGCTATTAAGCATGGAACTTTTCAATGTTTTAACTGTATTGCTTGTGCACAGATGTTTGGTAATGGTAGTGATATTTTCACACACCCTAGCACTGGTCAAGTATTCAATTTTAAAATTTCAGCTACTTGTAACACTTCAGGTGTTATCTACTTGGCTACATGTAAATCCTGCACTTCGTTCTATGTAGGAAAAACTATTTGTAAGCTGAAAGATCGTGTTATTGATCATAATTCAGAAATCAGACGGTGTTGTGAAAATAATGCACTATATAAGCATATCAATATCCATGGCTCTGAACATTCTTTTAAGTTTAGAGTTATTGATTTTAATTGTCCTAGTGCCAGAGGTGGAGACTTGAATAATTGCCTTGAGACTAAGGAATTTGAATGGATTTTAAGACTAGCTGCTGATTCATATCCAGGAATTAACAGCAAAGTTAGTTTAAAACCAATTTTAACTAGATTACGTAATATTATTAATTGATTTTTTTAAAGTTTTATTATGTTGTTTGCACTTTAAGACTTGTTCGTCACATGATTCTTGGCTGCTAATCATGTGACTTCTAGACCTGTATATAAGCTTCTAGTATGCAGACTTGATTGTATTAGTATTAAAGAAGGGTTCTGCAAAGCTTTGCTTTGTTATTAAAGGTGGTTTTTCTTACAAGTTTGTGTTACTTGCTCCACGCTTTGCTACTTTTTTTTTGGTCTATACCTGTTGCTGTTATTGGGAATACCTAGTTCAACGTCTACCTCGCAGCCTGTAGTCATTTTGGCATCACAAATGGATTTAAATTCGCTCAGATCTCTTATTGATGTGGAGAATAACCCTCTACTGAACTTTACAGAAACAATGAACACTGCATCTGAACCTACAGCAGACTTGGATAATGTTGCTAAATTCAATAGAGTATTACAACTTCTGGAAAGAAAGGTAATGGCATTTAAGAGGTTGCAATGGCAACGTTTTAGTTTTTTGGCATATCTTGATAAAGGTATTGTCCCACGTGGACTCAGGATCCTTAAAATGCCCTCATATGGCAATACCTTTCCAGAACTACTCAAATCATGGCAACAATTGAATATTAAGCTATCTCTAGACTATATGTCTTTAATGAATGACTTTTTTATAAAAATTGAGGAAGAGTACAAGCGTGAGATTTTTCACTTGAGAGTACTATTTTAGAATTGACTGTATTTCCTAAAGTTACACCTGTATACCAGCAAATGCTTGATAGGATTCAAGCTTTTGAGGTCAGGATGGAAGCTACCAAAAAACGGAAGCTCCAACGTGACATAGGTGACTTCCAAAGAGGGAATATCTTCTCTTGGCCCAGAACTGAGAATCCTCGTACTACTGCTTACCATAAAGTTCCTGCAAGAGAAGGACTTGATTCCCTGGATACTTTTGACAACATTTCTTTAAATAATAACCCGCCCTCTACACCCTTGACATCTGAAACTCCCCCTGCACCAGTTACGAATGAGCCTGGCATTTTGGTATCATGTTCCTCATCCCAAAGCGCATGCGCGCCTACAGGAAGTAAGAACAAGCGTGATGGCAACCTGAATGTGAATACGAACGCTATGGCTATTAAAAAGACACAACAACTAACTTTAAATTTAACTAATAAACGATTCCAACTGGAGCACGCTGAAATCATCATGAATAGATCACCCAGGTCTAGAGGTTCACCTGCAAGGTCGTATGCAACACAGGCAACCATAGCAAACAAACGTAAAAACGAGAGCCCTTTAGGACTCAACAAAGTAAGTCGCAAGTAGCTGTGGCATTAAATTTATCATCTTTTGAGTTAAATCCTGCTCATCTCTCTCTTTTAGATAAAGGATTTAAATTTATACCATCCTGTAGTGATAATGTTGTGTCTGCTTTAACTGATTTAAAGTTGTTTGTTCGTAACTTGAGTTTAAAACTAATGTTTGGTAAATCTAACTCAATGGGAGACAGTCTAAAACGATGAAGTACTTTTATTCCACTTAATGCACCTATACTGAATGCATTTCATGATGTGTGTGAACTACAAATAAGAGAACTATACCTACGGCCCATGAGGAATAAGAACTTTAACCTGACTTTTGCATAGTATGAAGCATTAAAATGTCTACAAAATAATAATGACATTGTAATAAAGCAAGCGGACAAAGGTGGTATGCCTGTTATTATGGACCGAGATAAATATTCTTCAGCTGTTTCTCTACTTCTGAATAATGAGAGTGCATTTAAAATAGTTACACATGCTGATGTAAAGAAATGTGTGAGTTATGTCAACATGGTAATATTTGAACTTCAGCTTAACGGTGACATCGACCTTGATTTGTTTCATTTTTTAACTGTACCTTGTCCTTTGATACCTCATTTGTATGGTATCCCAAAAATACATAAGTCTATGGATAACCCACCAATGAGACCCATTGTCTCAGGTGGAGGCTGGATTACAGAACCGGTTTCAGTTTACTTGCACAAACAGTTACAACCACATTTACTTAATTGTAATACCATCCTGAAAGATACACATGATTTGTTATCTAAGCTACAGCAATGGTATACTAGAAATGAGTCTGATATAAAAACTAAAAGACATTATTTAGTTAGCTTGGATATCGTATCCTTATTTACCGTCATTCCTAATGATGCCGGACTTGAGCTTCTGAGGGAATTTTTAATAACACAACCTAACCCTGATTTCAAATCCATTGACAACAGCTGCTGTCGTATGGATGTTGTTTTGAAAAATAATATTTTTATGTTTAATGAAACTTTATATTTACAGTTAACAGGAATAGCTATGGGTACCTAAGTGGCTAACACATACGCTAACCTAGTCCTTTATCAATGGGAACATAAACATCTGTATAGTAATAGGAATCTTTCTACCTATATTAGTTTTTATCAAAGATTTGTTGATGACTGTTTAATTGTTTGGAATGGTACACTTCATGATCTGGATGTTTTTGTCGACTATTTGAACTCCACAACTGATTATTTGAAATTTAAAATGCAAATTTCTGAAAATACTATGTGCTACTTAGATGTAAAAATCCAGCTGAATGATGGAATTCTTAATACTTCTGTATATAAGAAGGAAGTTAGCTGTTGTAAATATTTACATTACAGTAGTATGCACACTCCACATATTTTCAAAAGTGTGGTAAAATCACAATTTATTAGGACAAGTAGGCTCAACACAGATGATGATGTATTCAAGTTACAACTGGATGATTTGATAGTCGAATTTACCTCGAGTGGTTATGATGCCCACCTACTTAATAAGTCAAGAATTGATATTTTAGAGGCTAGGAAGACTTATTTGAAACCTATCAGCTTTAATCAAGGGCAGGATATTCCGTTAATTACATCCCAGAAAAATAATAACAGCAATGAAGAGATGACTTCAGTTAGATATATGACCACTTTTAATAGAAGAAGTCACCTGGTCAAACAAATTATCTCAAAAAATTGGATAATTTTATTAGCTTCAGATGAAATGAAAGCTATTGTAGGTGATAAACCATGCTTCTCTTATAGAAATATGAAGACTATCAAAAGCTTATTGTGTTATAAAGATTTTTATAAACCTAAGCCTATGATGTTGGCTATTAAGCATGGAACTTTTCAATGTTTTAACTGTATTGCTTGTGCACAGATGTTTGGTAATGGTAGTGATATTTTCACACACCCTAGCACTGGTCAAGTATTCAATTTTAAAATTTCAGCTACTTGTAACACTTCAGGTGTTATCTATTTGGCTACATGTAAATCCTGCACTTCGTTCTATGTAGGAAAAACTATTCGTAAGCTGAAAGATCGTGTTATTGATCATAATTCAGAAATCAGACGGTGTTGTGAAAATAATGCACTATATAAGCATATCAATATCCATGGCTCTGAACATTCTTTTAAGTTTAGAGTTATTGATTTTAATTGTCCTAGTGCCAGAGGTGGAGACTTGAATAATCGCCTTGAGACTAAGGAATTTGAATGGATTTTAAGACTAGCTGCTGATTCATATCCAGGAATTAACAGCAAAGTTAGTTTAAAACCAATTTTAACTAGATTACATAATATTATTAATTGATTTTTTTAAAGTTTTATTATGTTGTTTGCACTTTAAGACTTGTTCATCATATGATTCTTGGCTGCTAATCATGTGACTTCTAGACCTGTATATAAGCTTCTAGTATGCAGACTTGATTGTATTAGTATTGAAGAAGGTTTCTGCCAGAAAGCTTTGCTTTGTTATTAAAGGTGGTTTTTCCTACAAGTTTGTGTTACATGTTGATAGTGCCTACATATTTGCACTCTTACCTACTGTTAGTGTTACCCCTACTTTGTTGTACAATGGACTACTTCCAGCCCTGCTTACTGTAGCTTTGTTTGCATGTATGTTCGCTTGGGGTTCCCTGGAACACTGCTTCCACCTGCAATGCAGAGTTACAGTGCTTCTGTGGACTCCTAGTGACATCTGCATAGCGTACGATATGTATGTCAAATTTACACATGACAGAACATCACTGTCTGTCCTGTTCGCATGTACGTTGCCTGTGACACATTGCACATGTCTTACCTGGCATTTACCCACGTGTGCAGTCATATATGCCAGTGCTATGAAACAGTAGCAGTACACCCACACATACACACCTTCAGTATGTTGTTCCCCATTGGCCCTATGTGTTGGTAATTACCATGGCAATCACACTACTAGGGTAGCATGTGCAAAGGTAACCTGTGAATCACCTCTATGGTCCAGTTGTGGTTTATGTGAGTCATGTGGCAATGTCACAGCTGCCACATGTATGCAGTCAACCATCACCCCTGGTCAGGAACGTACAACACATGTGTGGGATGCCACCACATAGCCAATCTGGGGGCTGAGCACTCTGAACTCAGTAATGCCATACCCTGTCAGATGGCATGACATACTACAGTGACTACAATACCAATCAGACATAGGCCCGCACTGACAGCAATCTGAACACACTGGGGCATACTTGGAGACTCAGAATAGCATCCTGCCTGAGCATCACACACCTCCGCAGCTGGCACACAGGCATACGTTATGTTGGAACAGAGCACATGGCACACACATCCCGTGTGCCACACACTCACAGCCTGTAGGACTACACAACAC
Source organism: Protopterus annectens (assembly GCF_019279795.1). Lineage (NCBI taxonomy): Eukaryota > Metazoa > Chordata > Ceratodontiformes > Protopteridae > Protopterus > Protopterus annectens. The sequence continues at coordinate 200,873,018 of NC_056734.1, forward strand.
ACCTGCTACAAATGTGTCAGGTACCTCTCTTGGCCGCTGCAGTGGGGTCCCGCTCAACAGGCTGTACATGGTGAAGGTCACAGTGATATGCCTGTGGGGCACTATGGTCCACCACAAAACACATGCATACAGGTCAGTCAGAGGCATGGACACATATGAGTCAGTCATTGACTATGCCACTATGGATGACCTGAGACATACCTCCCTGGACTACATGATAGGGAACATAGAAGGGATGTCTCAGCATGTGGCACAGGCCAGTATGAGCCTGATCTTGGTTGCCATCATACCCTCACCAGGTATGCTACCACTATATGTAGGAAGGGTGTTCTATGTCTACATTCTGCTCAATCTCCAATGTCATTCATAGGGTATCCACTGGCTGTCAACGTGTGCTTACATGTTAGGGAAGCCACAATGATTTGCAAGGGGCAGCTTGCACGTGACACCCATGGGCCAATGTATATTGGCGAAGCCCCTTGATACACACATACTGCCTTATGCTGCAGGACACAGATTACATAGCCACCTCCGCGGGTATCACACAGGATAGGACACTAACAGTGATGCTACACAACACCAGCAGTGTACATTGCAAGATGCATGCACTGGACACTGTCCTCAGCACGGTGAACTGCAATGTCTGTGCAGTACCAGAGTCCTGATTCACGGCTCACAGGTGCAACCCATCACTGCCAGGTTATACCTCATACCATGCCTGTCGTCCCCTACACATGTAACACACATGGACAGGAGGGTGGTATCCCAAGGCACCACAGATAAACATACCTCCAGGTTGTTGGTACAGCACAAAACATCAGGGCCTATTCATGTGCAGCTAACAGTGTGTCGGACTGCCGTCTGGTTCATAGCCTGGCACACACAACTCTCCCATACACAGGAAACCCACCTATCCTCCATAACAACACTGGCAATATGACAGTCTCAAGAACTGCCTTTATATGGCTGGACTGCATCCAGCCAAGCATTGTGCATGAGCATTACTGTAGCTACAACACACTAGTTGAAGGGTTCCCAGCATGTGGTCACTGAATTGCAGTGGAATAACATGTTACCACTCCCACAAAAGGTGGGAACATGCAGCACCTGTACATCGACTACATGTAGACTATATGGCCCAGACCAGATGTGTATCCCCTGCTGTAGGTATTTTACCATATACACCCACACTGTATAGACACATACTGCGTGCGGCCCCTGCACAGTAAGACACAGTCATATTGTTATGCATTGCAAATACCATTTATCCACTCGAGGCACGTGTCAGACATGGTAACTACTGCAGGTCACAGGTATTTATGTGTATGTGTCACACATATACATCATGTGTGCATTGCCATTGCTGGTTTAGGCAATGGCATACATTGTTATGCACAAAGACCCACACAAGGTCATAATGTGTGACACAACCACACGTGGCAGTTGTGAGCTACCAAAACATACCTATTTGTACTCCGACAATGGTAATAGACCCAGTAGCAGAGCGCACTATTGGCATTACTGGCCAACTAGCCCTGTTTGGCAGTGCTGATAGTGTGGTGACATCCCCTGTGTTTACTGGGGGAATATGCAGCATCTGGTGTATTGTAGTATTTGCCAAAAGGATCTGTTCTCTCACACTTGCATTTACACACACCCTACTACCCCCACACACACACACTTGCCATTTGCAGGATTCATACCCCTACCTAATTATGTCATGACACATGAGAGAGACGCATTAGCGAAGTGCACTATTCGGATTACTAAGAGGTTCCTCTTCTCTGGCTGCACTTATAGGATGCTGACATCATCAGTGTTTGGAAAGGGTAATGTGCATCATGTAGTGTGATCTCCTGATTGCCAAAACTAACATGTTTTTCTTACGGAATTGCACACACACAAACTCCCCACATCCAAACACACACACACTTGCCATTTGCAGGTTTCAAACCTCTACCTAACTATGTTATGACACTTGAGAGAGACGCTTTAGCAGAGTGCACTATTCAGATTACTGGGAGGTGTCTGTATGTATAGGGTGCTGACATCATCATTGTTTGAAAAGGGTAATGTGCATCATGTAGTGTGATCTCCTGATTGCAAAAAAGCACATGTCTTTCATACAGAATTGCACACACACAAACTCCCCACATCCAAACACACACACTTGCCATTTGCATGTTTCAAACTCCTACCTTACTATGTTATGACACATGAGAGAGACGCATTAGCGGAGTGTGCTATTCGAATTATTGGGAAGGTTCCCTTCTCCGCTGTACTTATAGGGTGCTGACATCATCCGTGCTTAGATAGGGGAATGTGCATCCTGTAGAGTGCTTTCACAGTTGCCAAAAGGGACATCTCCCTCACACAGACTTGCACACACACTAACCCCCCCTCCACACACACTGGGAAGTTGCAGGATTCAAAACCCTACTTAACTATGTTATGACACTCGTGACAGATGCATTAGCAGAGCGAGCTATTCAAATTACTAGGAGGTTTCCTTTCTCCTGCTGTACTTATAGGGTGCTGACATCATCCGTGCGTAGATAGGGGAATGTGCATCTTGTAGAGTGCTTTCACAGTTGCCAAAAGGGACATCTCCCTCACACAGACTTGCACACACAATAACCCCCCTCCACACACACTGGGCAGTTGTAGGATTCAAACCCCTACCTAACTATGTTATGACACTCGTGACAGATGCATTAACAGAGCATGCTATTCGAGTTACTGGGAGGTTTCCCTTCTCCTGCTGTACTTATAGGGTGCTGACATCATCCGTGCTTAGATAGGGGAATGTGCATCCTGTAGAGTGCTTTCACAGTTGCCAAAAGGGACATCTTCCTCACACAGACTTGCACACACATCAACCCCACTCACACACACACACACACACACACACACACACACACACACACACTGAGCAATTGCATGGTTCGAACTCCTACCTACCTATATTATGACACTTGAGGGAGACGCATTAGCAGAGCACACTAGCCGAATTACTGGGCATCTGGTCTGCACCTGCAGTATTTATAGGGTGCTAACATCTTTATTTCTACAGAGGTATGTACATCTAGTACTACCTGTCAGGTGGGGGATAGCATATATATGCATTTGCAGCCACCTATGTCAGGGTCAGATATGCACATCGCACTGGCAGGTTATGTTCTATACCATGCTTTCTGACCACAGGACCTGTAACACACAACACAACCAGTCCAGAACACCACTCCCACATCCAGGACACACACTTAGCTTCCCTGGGAACAGTGCCGGGATATGCAGGTGTTCACATACACCATTCCAGTTGTTAACATCAGGTACAGGCATATTGTGTGTGAGAACTACTCAGGCCTCTACCACTTTACCCTACAGCCACTACATTTTGTGGGTCCATGTGCTATGGCAGAACCACACACCACAGCCACATGGGGGAATACATATTGCACCTGTCCATCTGCAACATGGGTACTCACTGTTCCACACCAGAGTTAGACCACCATTGTTGATATCTGACTATACCCACCTTTCCCTGGACATCCATATCCCATCCCCACCCCCAGGCAAGGTTGTCACTGCACACAAACTGTATTTAGCACAAGCAGACTCTACACTTGTGAAGACTGGGGTGGACGACTTCAAAGGACCCATGCTGGGGGACTATAATGGCCACTCAGCATAATCATTGACAATTGCATTCTATGAGCATGTGTAAGGTTTGCATTGATCATGCTATCCCACATATACCCATGACTGCTCCACAACAAGACATCTGTCAGGTGTACACCAGCCATATGAGTCATCCAACAGACAGAGCCAGCTAATACATTGCAGAGCTGTAGCCCACAGAGGGAGGACATCTGTGAACAGTTCTGGCACAACACTTCATTCCCACATAATCTTCACAACACAGTGTTGACAGTGGAATTGTCCAGACAATGCAGATAGGGCTCCCCTCAGTCTGTTATTGACGGCCACTTACTGTTAGAGGTCCTCAGCAACCCTCTTCCAGCACACACCAACAACATGGCTGTGGCTTAGCACATTCAAACCCTGGGATCTCCACTGTGCCCCTGCTTGACATATGCACAGCTCACTAGCCTCACACGTTGCCTTATGTGACCTACTTTACAGTGGCACAGTAGCCTACTGTACTGGGGATGCAGATGCCAAGCACACTCTGGCTAAGCTGTCATTCCCTAGGACAACAAGCCTAGTATTGACCTCTACACCCATATTTTTAATAGTCAGATGCACAATATTTGTTGTGCTGTTCTACTGTTTGCAGGTCTTTATTGCAATAGCATTCCCTGTTCCTATGAACAACTTGTGTATCTGTGGAAGATGTTTGCATATGATGGCGATCCACTATATCACTTATGTCTCTGTAGTCATTTACTGTGTGCACTGGGCAGATTGCTGTGTTGTGGTTGGTTCCTGAAATGACACGTACAAATACCAGATATGTGTGGCCAACTGCTAAACGGAGATATGGCCTAAGTGTATGAGCATGCCCAGTTCAGCCTTTCCATGGCATGTTGTCTGACATATGCCTCATTTATCAAAGTGTGCGAGCATGCCCAGTGTGAGCTTTCCATATGTTGCACTCTGAAGTCCACCACATATTTGGGTGTGTGTGAACTTCAACAATATCTCACATTTATGGTTGTGTGTTGGGTGTCATGTTGTGTACTAACTGGCCAACTTCGTGTCTGCCACAACAGGGATTATACTGTGCCTGCAGGGATTGCATGGGATACTTTGCAGACAGTTGTCAACATACTTTCATAATGACCTAACACTGTAGTACAGTATAGTGTACTGGTTCAGTACTTTCACTGTGGTGGACAGTTTCCTGGGCTTTAGTCCTATCACTGCTTGACATCTTCATAGTGAGCACAACAGACTGTGTAGGGGCCAGTTGTGCACATATGACCATGTTGCATTATGTTCAGATATGGACTACCTACACCAGGCTCGTCCAACATTGGTAGTGTATTCCACAACATAGGTGGACATTGGCAAACACTAGCGATGTTCCCTAGGCCATTTCTGATGCTAGTCACAGGGTGTGTTTGTCCTTCGACACACATTGTAACTGGAGTTTGCCATGACATATGTCATGGTTAGTATACTGTGCCTCCGTCTACCTCTGACATAACAGTGATACCCAGGGTTAACCTACCATCTCCCATCCACTCATCGGGATTCCTCTTGAGGGGTGTCGATAGGTGACTCTCTGGCTAACCTGTACCGGGAGTTTACTCAAGAGTGGGGGTGCCTTCTGTGTTATGCATCATTCTGTACAGCTTGTCCTATGTATGTCAGTGCTGGGGTTTAGGTCTCTCATGTGCATAGCTCACTGCCATTCAGATTGTACAAGGTGCAGCATGTTCATTGATTCCAGCTTGGACATGTCTTCATACATCAGGCACAGCTTGCCTCTGGCTGGGCAGTATGGCAGTGTGTGGAGCTGCAGTTTGTTTACTCAGGCAACACATGGCATCTGTTCATGCTCTTTGCTACTCCTGGTGGGGTACTGTTGTGGACTTTACAGTTGATGGAGGTGTCTGCTGAGGTATATCCTACAGGGGCTATTGTAGTCAATTGTGATGCTCATGAAGGATGACTGCAGAGCCACAGTGACCTCCCCTTATCTACATCTGACAACCTTCATGATTGGGTGGGTATATGGTATGTTTCTGTGAACACTACAGCCACATGTTTGTCCAGAGTAGGATATCTATCACCTTGTGTCCCCAGGTCTCTCATTACATGTTAGGTACATAATGGGTTAACACCTGTGTGGTAATTTGTGGGCACTTACTGTATATCCACGGTGGTTGTCTATACACAGTTCTGCAATTAGCTTGCTGACATGGCTATGGCTCCAGTTGTCTGTTTCTAGGTGGCCCTTTTGTGGGTTGCTTGTGTCAGCTGGGGGTCGGATATGGTGGGCTGTTTGTACTCCTCTGCATACATGTTCAGTCACAGTCCTTCCATGTTGGCCTATACCTATGGGACATATATACAGAATGGGGGGGGCCCAGGACCAAGCCTTGTGGGATGCCACTCATATCTGCTTTGTAGTCTGACATGGATGCAGCATGTCTGACCATGTCAGTTCTGTCCTTGGTCTGGTTTGCAACCCCTCTACTGACATAGGGGTATATATTTAAGCTGGTGAACATATCCATACTGAACTCGTAGGGTATTGTCTGGAAGCATATGCACGGTCCAGCTATGCTGTGTGGACCACATTGCCCTCATCAATTACCTTAATGACTGTTTCAAATGGGTCAAACATGTTTATGGGCAGGATCTGCAGTTACGACAGCCACAATGTGTAGGGTCTGGTATTAGTAGGTCCATGATAGCTTTATGTCTGTGGTACATACTGATCCTTTTCATAGCTGTGCAGACCAAGCTTGTCAGGATCTTGGGGTGGTAGTTTGCAGTATCCATTCAGGCAACACCTTTGTTGTGAAGGACCACTGTTGTTGTACACTGCTCTTTGGGTACATATCCTGTGGTAAGGCTGACATTGGGCAGTAGTGTGATTTGGCATTCCATTATTCTTGGAGTCCATGTTGGCCTCAGCCCAGGACACCATCACATACCTTTGCCGCTGTGTGTTTTGCTTTGCAGATGATGGCTGTTACCTCAGCATCTGCAATGTCAGGGGACCAGCAGTCTGCTGGGATAGATATTTTGCATTCTGGGTGGGGGGGGGCTTTGCACTGCACCTGTCAGGTTGTATGTTGGCAATATGTGTGTGTGTTTGGTATTTTGTTTGTAATATCTGTGTGATTCAGAGCATACCTGTGGATTCCCAACATGGTTCCTACCATCAGTTAAGTAAGCCTTGTGATTATCCTTAGTGTCCTGTACAATTTGTATCTTCATAGGTTCATGGGTTCATACTAGGCTATCCACCCTAGGGCATTAGTAAGCCAAGCCAGAGTGTATGTGTCTTTCGCCACCCCTTGCTATGTGACTATTATGGCCATTTATGATTTTCTTTATGATGCCTCTGTCTGGTCGTGACACAGTGAAGACCCCCAGTATACATGTACGATCATCCATCCACTTGGCAATATTCCTGTTGAGGGGTATCAGTGAGGGACTCTGCCTAACATGGATTGGGATCCTGTTTCTGGGTGTGGGGAGCCTCTGGGTTATGTATCTGTCCCTCCAGCACATCCTATTTCATTATGTGTTGAGGCTGACATCTGTCACTCTCACAGCTCCAATGGCTTTGATTTCCTGTGGTGGAGCATGTCCATTACTTCTGTGTTGGACATGGCCTTGTACAACAGACATACAATGCCTCTGTGTAGGCAGTCTGTGACTGCATTCAGCTGGGGTGTCTACAGCCAGGCAGCATATGACATATATTTGACACCCTTTATCCTCTTGGTGGGGTACCTTTGAGGTCTTCCGAACCGCTGCAGGTATCACGTACGGCACATCCCATATGAGTCATTGTACTAGATTATGGGTCTGATAAGGGAAAAGTACAGGGGCACAGTGACCTCTGTTGATGTAGATGTGAATCCTTTCATGATACAGTGTCCAATATCGACAATCTTCCTAGCCACATTGGCATTGTGAGTGTCACATGACGGATTACTGTCGACTTGTGTCCCTAGGTCCCTGATTACTCCTTGCATACATAATGGTTTACCACCTATGTGGTAATTTGTGAGTACCTTGTCTGGTATTTGGTGGGACATTCATACTGTCCAGTGTCTTCAGGATGTCTGGGTGGAGTTCTTGTGTGTGAGAGTGTGGTCTGTTGCATGCTACAGACTGTACAGCAGTTTTGATTACACTTAGGTGCACATGGGTGGTCTCCGCTGCTTTGTGCATTGTCAGTTACCTGGCTGTATGGGTGTCTGTGCTGCATATGGATACTCCCCCTCCTTTGATGTTTTGGTCCAGGTGTTGGGGCCATAACGCATGATATGTGGTATAACCTGGTAGTGCTGGTGTGCTATCAGTAGGCTTGCAGCAGGCTTCTGTCACTGCACAGACATTGATGTTCTCCATACTGGGAAGTGCCTCAGGGGCATGCATATTGCAGTTTACACATCTGGGATTGGTCAGCATTACCCTTATGTTTCTTACCATTTATGTTTTCTAGGGTGGTGGGTGTCTTTTTGGCCTTGCCTACATATGGCTCTATGGAGGTGGCAAAGGCCTTATCCAGTATCTAGACGCCCATGGGTAACAGGTGCAAGCCATCCCTGGAACAGCAGCATGCTTGTCATGCATGACATCTCAAGCAGACAGACATTAGACACTCTTGGACTGACAGCTGTAACTGTGCCACCTGTTAAAGATGATCATTCTGTGTTTGTACTGTGGCATCATTCTTGGTGAGGGTTGGATGCTGCAAACAGCCAGTGTCATACCGGCCTGGGGTACATACTCAGAGAGCTCATCCATGTCTCTTTTCATGTGGTCCAAGGAGGTACATCTCAGGTCATTCACACCAGCATGGACAATGACTGCATCATATTTCTGCTTGCTTTGGGGTGACCTGCATACTTGTGTTATATGGCATACTGTGGCAGCCTACAGGCAGCTTACTGTACCCTTTCCCTTGTTCAGTCTGGTGAGTGGGACAGCAGTGTGTCTGCCTATACAGACACCTATTACAACTGTATCAGGCATGTTGTTTCTCCTTCTGGCCTGTGACTGTTTGGTACACCAGCTTTGTGTACTATGTGTTGCATGTGCTATGTTTGGAGGTTGTGGTTGCTTGGGATCTGCTTTGGAGGCTTCTGTTGGTGTGGTGTGTTTGTAATTAGGGCCTCCGGGAATGTTTTTCTGTGTTTATGTGTTTGGTTTACAGTTGTGATAGGTCTATGTGGGACTGGGTTTGTGGTGTATGTGGTTACCTTCTCCTCCTGACTAGTTTTGACAGTACTGAGTTGGGGGTGCTCAGCCTCCGGTTTGGATACATGGTTGCATCTCTCACATATATTTGTATTTATTGGGGGGAGTTGTGGGTTGTCTGTGTACTTGGGCCAGGTGTCACATTGCCTCTGGATTCACAGATTCTACTTGTTGTGGCTGGCCTTAGTGGATTGTATTTGTGGACATATTTTATTGCCATACTACTGATCAGTGATTACTTCCCTTTTTATGTTTGCTCTATCATGTAGTAGCTTCCTCATTCTCTTGCATGGTTTGGTAAAGGCTGGAGTCCAGCATGCCAGATGCCTGCGTGTATGGCATTGTGTGCTGTTGTTATTTGTGATTGCATACACCAAGCATTCCTGGCTGTGTTCATGGAATGTCTGTATAACATGTTCTGCGGTGTGTCCCATATTCTGCACTTGCATAGGGCCTTTCGTGGATTCCACATCGGTTTGGAAGGGTGCAACCTATGCTTTACACATGTTTTTCACTGTGGTATTCTGGCCAGGGACTGGGGTCGGGATGTGTATATCCAGTGTGATTACTCTATGGTCTGGTCTTACCAGTGAGGGATACACTTCTTATCTTGCCATCCAGTACACATGTTGCTGATTATCACATCCAGTATGCTTACCCCTCTTGTGGGAGTGGTACATTGTTCCTGGGCATTTTGGTTTATGGATTCTGAGAACTTTTCTCCTACTGTGTTGGTGCTAGTATAATGCTCCCAGTGTATGTCTGGGTAATTTCAGTCAAGCAATATAATGTGGTTTGGGGGGCTTGATATATTCATGTATTCCAACATAGGCCAGGTGCAGTTCCTGGTATTAGGACAGTAGTCTGCAGCAGGCTATATACTGGGAGGCGGTTTTAGCCATTGGTATTTGACCATGGCTAATCCATGCTGCTTCTTGTTGTGGTACCAACATGGGGGTGTGGTTATCCTTGACATTTATTGCTAGTCACCCTCCTTTTGTAGCTTGTTCCATGTTTTGTGGCTGTACAGCACAGTATGAGGTGTGACCTGGTAGTGTTAGGGTGCTGATGTGAGCCTTGACCCAGTTTTCTATTACAGGACTGATATCTACATTCTCCATACTGTGTGCGTTTACACTGCACACATCTTGCTGTTTAGACTTCTGGCATTGGGTAGCATTACATCTAGGTTCCTATCCCTTGTGGTACCTATGAAGGTGGGTTTGTGTTTTGAGACTTACCTATTCAGGGCATGCTGTGGGTACTGACAGCCTTTGCCAGTATCCATGGGGCCTGGACTGATAGGTGCACACCATCCCTAGCAGGTGGTGCATCATGTCATGCTCCGCATGTCTTCCTAGGCTAGAACACATTGGCTCCACTTTGACTAACTGCATTACTTTAGCCAGTTATTGCAATTGATCATCCCATCGTCATTTTGTGGCTTCATGCTTGGTGAGGGTGGATGTTAGTCAGGGTCCTCAGGTGTGCATATAGTACATGGTGTTACATTACTTAACACATGGCATTCATGCCTCAGGTGGTGCTGCAGGGCTGCCTCTGTCGGATGCACATATTACACTCCCTGTACATGTTTGTGAGCAGGTCATGTCATTTTAGGCATCCCTGTTATTATTTGACTGAGTCAGAGTGGGTATCATTCCCAGGGTTCTTACTGAGCCAGTGTATGTGTTATGCGTTGCCTCTTTGCCAAGGCCAGGGCATACTGGGCACGCCTCCTTCTGCCTAATGGGGCAGACTCAGGTTGTTCCTCCTCCGAGTCACGCTCTGCCTGTGATGGCCTTGGCAATGGTGGGGGGCTGTTTGGCCCAGCCCTATGCTGGTCCTGCTGCAGCTGTTTTTTCAAGATCATATTATGTAGCATAGCACATACCATGACAATTTGGGTACATGTAGTTGGTGTGTACAGCAAGGCTCCACCAGATGTGTCCAGACACTGGAACCGTGACTTGAGCAGCCCAAACACACACTCTATTACATTACGTGTTTGTGCATGTGCCTCATTATGGCGTTCCTGTTCAGGTGTGTGTGCATTTCTGATGTGTGTCATCAGCCACGGCTCCAGTGCATAACCTGCATCCCCCACTAGGTGTCCATGTGGGATGTCCCCATTGGCAAATGTCTGGTACAGCTGCGTCAAATGCCAGATGTGGGAATCATGGTAGCTCCCAGGGCAGCCAGCACACACATTCATTATTATGCCCTGGGCATCACACATGACCTGGCAGTTGATGGAGGGGAAGCCCTTGCTGTTAATGTAGGCCCTACCCTGCTCACCGGCTGGTGCTTTGATGCGTATGTGCGTGCAGTCTATTGCACCCACTACCTCAGGGTATTCCGCTATTTGCTGGAAGAGATGCATATTGCTGGCCAATACCTCACGGACATTGGGGAAATATACATGATCACCGACATGTGCTGACATGGCATCCAGGAACTGGTGCAGTACCCTGGAGGCTGATGCCTGTGATATCCCCATCATATCACCAGTTGGTCTTTGGAAGGTACCTGTTGCTAGTATTCTTAGGCCAACACATACCTTGGTTTCCACTGGGATGGTTTCCCCTCTGTTGGTTCTGTGTGTGAGGCATGGCCTGCACAGCTCAACTATTTGCTGCAGGAGCTCTCTGTCCACTCTATAGTGCTCTACTATCTCCAGCTCATGTAACCCATAGTAGGTGACCCTGGGCCTGTACACTCTTCTCTGTCTCCTCACTGTGGGTTGTCTGGCACCATCTGCATTGACACCACCCTCAGCAAGTCGCCTATGTCTCATTATGACAGCCCCTAACATTTCTGTTCTGAGTTAAGCTTTTTCAGTTTTCACTTCTAATAGCTTACTCCTGTCTTGCAGTGTCTCTTGAGAGAAACATCCTGCACTGCTGTTTGCAGAGTTTTAAGTGCTGGGCTGGGCTACTATTTTACCTGTGTAATTGCCTGCTTCTAATTGTTTTCACCTGCTAGCTCCAGCAGTATTCCCTGCTAGTTCCTACTAATTCTGTTGCTTCCTTTTTCCTTTCTGTTTCCTTAGGGGGGCAGCAGCGTGCATACCAGCAGAAACATGCTCACAGTGGCTTACATGCGCGCACACATGCTTACACGGTTTAGGATCTGCCTATTCAGGTTAAAACGCGTGCACACCAGCACAAACAGTGTTACAAGTCTGCCAACAGGCTCCTACATGCTCAGTCTGCCCTACACACGCACACCAGTGCAAACAGTGTTAAACATCTACCAACACGCTCCCACATGCTCAGTCTGCCTTACACGCGCGCACACTGCCCTACTCGCACTTCATGGCGTGCACACGTGCGCATGCACAACCAGCAAGAAACTTTGGTGTAAGTAACAGTGTACACCTTCCATTTCTTGACTTTCCCATGCTTATCTTGTGGCACTCCTCTTTCCCTGATCTGTGTCTGTCATCTGTCATGTTACACTGACCTCCAATGAACTGCATTTCTTTCTACCATTCTCCACTGTGATGTCACCCATCTCCTACTCTATTCCTCACCTTATGTATCTCTTACACTACTCAGACTGTGCCCATTTGCTATGTGACTGTGGGATTCAGTATCCTAACCCTCATTTACATGAGATTGCCTACTAATGCTTAGTTACATGTCTTAGACTCAGCTTCCCCCCTTAGCAACCACTACACGGTGGCCATGTTGTTTTTGGTCTGCTGGTCCCTGCATTGTCATTCCATGTATTGCATAAAACCCACATTTGTGGGTTTATAACCTTCATTTTTATGTTTTATACAGTGCAACCCATTTGCGCGGGGCTGCACTGCGTTTAAACATCGGTGATCACCGGAAAAAAAATATATATATTTTTATAATTTTTGCATCGGGTTACCTTGCCGATGGCCACATATTTGGCCATTGGCATGCTGCCCGATACATATGCACCCTTTATTTGGAGTTGACATGGCTCCGTTGTGATTTTTGCAGAAACGTACTCAGTTGTCAACTGAGTACATTTCGGCAGCTAAAACGTCTCTTACACGGGCTGGTTTCTGCTTCGTAGATCGCTAATATACCTCATTTGCATACCTTTTGGCTGCAAGTGAGGTATTTAGCATATCCACGCCCAGGCCGTTTAAGAGACGTTTTAGCTGGTCTCTTACACAGAGTTTAGGGCTGTTCCTGGATCGCGAGGCTTGCATGGAGTGTTACACATCTCTTACACTCCGTGCAAGCCTTCGTGAATCCTGCCCTTTGTCTATACCATATTTGTAATATGTTTTCATTGTTTTTATTGTATTTGCTTACCTTGGAGCTTTTCTCCCCGGGCCTCTGCTGAAAATGGACATGAATCCAGTCAGACTATCCCAGTCAACAAATGTAAAATAAAATAAATTATACCTAGTTCACAATAATACTGTCCACTCTGGCCCAAAGGAAATAGCTAATATCATAGCTGACAAATGTATTACGTACTCTACTCGACCCACAGTTATGGCTATTTCACAAATTCCACAGTTCTAGCCACCTAGCATAACTACTGTAGAACATGTCCTCTCAGCACTCTAAAACATTAAGAAAACCTTATCCATATGTCCTGATAATATTCCAGGTGGCTTGATCATTAATACCAGGTATGGCCTGTTTGAACCTGTACTTAATGTCTTTAATCTAAGCCACTCCACTAGTTACATTCCTGAAGCCTGGAAAACCACCTTTGCAATGCAATTAGACAAGGGTGGACAAACCACGGGCCCTGTTAACTATATGCACATCCTCATAAGAAAAGCTGTAGAAATTACCATTTTGGACCTTATTACTTGTACATTGGAATTCTCTTATCCCTAGACCCACTTTAGATTAGCTTTTTCATAGGATGTTCCTACCTCTTCCACTTCATGCATTTCTTTGAAAAAGTCACTGAAGCAGTGAATAGCAGTTATGTAAAACAGACGTCATATCTGGACCTGGCCAAGGCCTTTGATACTATTCTACATGCAAGCATTATTGAAAGGTGTGTAAATCTGAATATAAATCCTTCTGTTGTGCAGGGGATAGCTTATTAGATGACTGACAGAATTCATCAAGGTCACAGGTATCACCTTTGAAAGTGAAAACGTTAACAGCTGTGTTCCACATGGCTCTTTGATGGGCCCTCTCTTACTTAGCATGTTTTTCTCAAACCTGCAAGTCAGTATTTCTGGGTTATGAATATCTACATGTGCAGACAGCTATAAATTGGTTGTTTTTATTTGATCTCCCACTGACTTATTATTTCTCTAACATGAGTTAGAACATGGTAGCCATTGGTACAAGGCCATTGGTCAAAAATTAAATGTGAAAAAATGTAATATTGTTCATTGTGGTAAACAAAACATTTTCAGACACCATGTAGGTGACACACTCTTCCAGTTAGACAATGTTGTAAGTAATCTAGGCACTCTTTTTATAATATGTTAACTTTTGACACTCAAGTCAACACACATTAGTTTGAAAAACCTTCCGTCTAGCTCATCTAATTTCCAAAGGTATCTCCTCTAGATCAAAATAAGTCTTTATTCCCTTTGGTCATATCTGATCAGACCCATTACTGAATATAATACTCCCTTAGGCATGTGTTTGTCTAAACATATCACTCACCTTGACAGACTTCAGATATTCATAATTAAATAGGTCAGTAGCCTCTAAAACCTTAGTTATCATGGTACACTGGCAGCCCTGTCTCTGCACTCAGTCTCTTATTGGTTTTTGCATGGGGATCAGGGCCTAGACCTTTAAACAATGGAAGATCCGACCTTCTGTTACCTTCTGTTCTTTCACAAAACAAGTTGCTCCCCAAATACCTGCTTAAAGGAACTAAGCCTTCTTCAATGGATAAAATAGTTGGCAGGATATATTTCTAGCTCAATACATTCCCTACCTCTGGTGTAAACTTCCACTACATGGCAAGCTGAGTAATACCCTTTAACCCCTCAAGCCAAACCTAGGTAGTTGGACAGACAGCTTCAAATTCTCCCCCGTCTATCTTGTGCTATCATCTCTGAGACTGTAGGTGCATTTTAAATATGGGTTATTGGCTAGACTTGTAATGGTCTGCAGACTGATTACTTAGTACTTACCTATGAACCTATGAATCTATGGCTTATTTTATTTCTCCATGCAAAAGGAATGAATCAAGCCTATTTGGCCTTTACAAGATTCAGAGGATTCATTAAAGATGTTACATCTAGACTAGTCAGGGTGACATTCTGACCTTATAAAAGTCATACAAGGCTACATTAATTCACATTTTTGTCTGACCTGTATATTCCAGTACTGGGTGAAAATGTTAAAGCTGGCCCTTAGGTTAAGCATGTAGTGTCCTGGTATACTCAGCCTAAAAATCATCTGTATGAGAATGATGTGTTAACACATCAAACCTTATTGGCAGTTATCTGACTTGGATTCCTGGGCGCACCATAAAATAATTTCAAAAACAGTATTTACCTCAGTGAATTTTGCCATATATCAGGACTTAGGAGAGAACTATTATGTAGCTGCATGGAGATTTCTGTGAAATATCTTTAAATTCAAATACTAAGCATGTTTTTTTCTTAGACTTATTAGATTTTTTGCTTCATACAAAGATTACCGAGTCTTATACACAGTCTGACCTGGCTGATTGATTTTTTATAAGTATAACAGTCATTGTCAAACAGTATGTATAGACAAGAATTGTATATCCTTATCAGACTCCAGCAACAAATGTTTCGGATATCTAAACTGAGGGGAAAGTCTGAATCTGAAGTTTATCTGAAGAAGGATACCAGTCAGAGTATAAATAGAGGCCCTATATTTTTATTTGACCTATGCAAGGTTAATTATCTCGGATTAATTTTCATTTCATACTTTCCTTCCTAGTGGTAGTCTTGTGTTTTTCATACTTTTTAAGATAAACATGATGAGACAGAGTCAGTACTGATAGGGGAAGACATCACTCCTCGGTCACCTTTTTATTAGTTTCTTTTTCAACATAAGGACTGTGTCACATGAAATGCTTTCCTTTAAATTCTTTTTACTTCCATTTCCAAGCTTTATTAGATTTCATACTTGATGTCATGTTGTTTTAAGAGATTTTCGTAGTCACTGACTCTAGTAAACATGTGCAGCTTATACAGAGTTTGTATGGGTTGACATTCTACACAGTCACCTAGTTGGTAGGTGCATACATTGACAGCAAAATAGTCTGACCTATATATGCCGTTGTCTTGAACCTTGGCAGGAGGCAATTTGTAATGATGTCCACTGTTGTGTTTTTACATGGGATGTAGGATATATCTTGGAACCATGGCTGATTGTGTCCTGTCTGATGCTCACAGACCATGTGGAGATAGTATGCCTCATTCTGTAACAGATATGGAACATTTTTGAATGTGTTTAGACTCAGAAAGGTTTGCTTCTGCTGCTTTTATTCCTTTGGTGACACACTTCAGTATACACCTGTAAATGTAATCTTGTTCTTCCTGGTATCTTACAAGCCATTTCACACCTACTGCATGCTGTGAGTTCTGTTTGGTAAACTGAAGAAACTGGGTTTGAGATGGCTGTTTCCTTTGTATGGATAATATTTGACATTTGATGATACATGGGTTTGGGTTGATATAGAACATATGCAGTGAGCTTGCATGAAACTCTGCTGTCTTGGTTGTGAGGAAATACTTTCATTGTACTGTCTTGTAGGCATGCCCCTCAAACAACCAGAATTTCACAGCTTGTCCAGACATTTGCCTCATATTTTGGTCTGTTCCTCATAATGTGGTTTTCTGGCAAATTATTATGGGCTGAAGTCAGTAAATAATGACAGACATTTGCGTATCAGGCTTCATTTGCTTCAGAAAATGCATGTTAGTGCAGAACCTGTTTTTCCAACAACAGTCTATGTTTATACAGGTAATATCTAAAAACTATCCCTGATTTTGGGCCTTTGCACACCCTTCCCATTTTGTTTGGATTTCTTGCACTGTGAGGCTGAGAAGCTTGCTAGTGTATTGAAATGCAAGATTTATCGGTAGGCTGGGTTTTGTATGGCATCTACATCAGATGCCTTCTCCTTGTCTTAGACCTGTATTTAAAAATGAGACTGATAACATGTAGACATACATCTATGGTCTAAAGACCCAGTGAGAAAGGCTTTTGACTTTATTTTTCCAGTCCAAAGCTCTCAGAAGGCATAGCCAAAGCTGGCATTACAGAAAGCCTTTGCTTGGAAGCTAATTAACAACTTTTTTTACTCTTAAAAACTCAAGTGGCTATTCACAGAAGTTATTTCCTAGCTGAGAAAATGTCAGACTTCTTTATCTGCTAAGATAAATGACGCAGTTGCAGCTGATATCTCACGCTTTCTCATTACTCTAGTTCTGTTCCACAGTTCCTGGCCATCTCAAAGTCCACTTAAATGGCTTAAAATCTGTGCATTGTGTGCTGTTCTCTTAAAACAGTGGACAGCACAGTGGTGCAGTGGTAGCATTGTCGCCTCATAGCAAAAGGTTCTCCGGTTGTATTCTGGGCTGGGGTGCCTTCAGTGTGGAGTCTGCATGTCCTCCCTGCATTCGTGTAGATTTCCTCTGGGTGCTCCGGTTTCCTCCCACATTACAAAGACATTCATCTGGAGAGTTTCTCCCTGGGCCTCTGCTGAAAATTGGCTTTGTTCCAAGTTGGACTTTCCCGGTTAACAAATGTTAGATAAATACATAAACATTTATAGAGGGGATATGGTAAGGATTTCTTTACAGTAAGGCTGTCTCTAAACAGTTAAAGCAATTATCAGTAATGAATATACTGTGGCAAAATACCTGAATCATGATGTAAGAGGAAGGTGAGCAGGAGGCAATGGCTTCATAAGAAGTCACATAAGTTAATTTATAACTTAAGGGGTCTGTGTGAGTAAATGGGTGATGGTATTAGTTCTCTTTTTGTCTCACGTCACACTATTTAAATATAACTTGGACAATTGAATTAATTTGCTCTGCTCCAGCTATTGCAGTGTGTGTGTGCTGACGTGAATGCAGTTTTCTTTTCAGGCTGTATGTGGAAATATTTTTAATTACATATAATGTATATCCCTGTGGATATTGGATATTCCCAGGTATAGAGGTATACATAATATAAATATGCACTATCATGATGCATGCTATACCTTATAATCAATTATAGATATCTAATATGTGAGGATATCATAACAATGAATTGCAAATAATAAAACACAGACTGAGTAAAATATACACTGAAACAGGCCAAACATAGAAAGTATTTACTCATGTATGAGACAATTGGCTGATACATTGGCTGAGAGTTAATTCACACAACATACACATAGATAGATAGATAGATAGATAGATAGATAGATAGATAGATAGATAGATAGATAGAAGACAGGAAAAACAGAGAAGCAGCTATTTGTAAGCACTGTCTTGTGGGAAATTATTCCTTCTCACAGCTTTCTCTGTATAACAGAATGCGACTACATGACTTTGTGGAATTTGAAAATCAGTGGCAGTAAATGGATATTGTATAATGAACAAAAATGCTTGGAATTAAATTTATTAAGGGTGGGCCTGTAATAATCTTATTTTGCAGTACAGCACTGTTTATCAGTTTTCTTTTTTATAGCTTTTCAAGGAAAACAACTAAGAAAAATACAATGAGGAAAAAATGTGTTGAGTAAGCCAATATCGAGTTTATGTGTACAGATATTGTTTTGAAATGATGCATGCAGAGGAGTAAAATAATACGTGAGATAGTTTTACCTCTGGCGATTCCCACCAATGTCTCATGTCTCAGAAATGTTGACTTTCTGTGCAGTTATTTGTATGTTGGCAACTGGAGTAGTCATTTAAAATTAAAAGTTGAATGCTTCAAGAGTGAGACAATACGAGTATTGTATAGAGGCAAACTATGTGTTCTGAAAGAAAGAGTAGGGCAAATATAATTGGTTTTATTTTGCTGTAAGAACTGTATATGTGGAAAGTTTAAAATAAGAATAATTGTATTATAAACCTAAATAAACAAGCAGCGCATTATTTGACTCAGTTAAGTAAATATAAAGACAATAAAGAAAACTTTAGATAAAAGTTAGTAACTAATGGGTTGTACAAAAGGGTTGCTGTAGAAGGGAAATGAATTGGTACAGTACCACCACTTCTATCAGAGAATTTTGAACATACGCCAATAAACAAAAAGGAAAAAGTAGCACTGGGCATGAGTGGTGCCCACACTATAAGGTTAGTAATGCGGTCTAGTGCCTTATTGTATGTAGATGTTTCAGTAAAGGTAATTAAGAGCAAAATAACACTATCTTTAGGTTGCAAGTAGGGTTGAGATGTGAAAACACTGAAAACTGCATACAGGAAGCAAAGTCATTTCTGTTTTTAAAATGTATGAAGTATGTAAGTGCCTGTAAGTGTAAAATGCTGAAAGCCTGTATTGGTGCATTGTGTGCTTAGGTTTTAGTGTCAGTAGCTCAACAGGTAATACACTCTTGACTTTAGTGATCAAAGATCAGAGTAGTTGAATTTGTTTTCCATTACTTACACTGCAGTGCAGTATAAGGGGGTGCTGATTATGCTGTCTTTAAAGGAGATCCTAAACTGAGGTCCCATCTGCCTGAGTTGGTGGTAGCACAGATGGGCGTAAAAGATTCCATGGCATTTATTGAAAAGAATAAGGGATGTTTAAAATTATCACTGTTGCAGTAGCCTAAGGTATGTGGGTTCACTCCAACTGCACCAGCCTGCTTTCAAAAGCCTTGGGTGCCCTCTCAGTGCTCCTTCTGTCAGGAATGTCTGGAGCACTTCTATAAAAACAAGAGGAGCCCCAGAGCTTTTTTTTCTACTGAAGTGAGTGCTTCTTTGATGGTCAACCTGTCAGTCAACTAAGATCTTCAAGCTGGGCAGATAAGTCGCTGCTAGGGAAAGCTTTGCTTTCTAATTTAAAATTTATAAGGAAAATTGTACCTTTTGACAAGAATTCTGTATGTATGTGCTTAGGAAACAAGGTGAAAGAGAGAGATAACTTTTTATTATTCCATGTGTTCCTAGTGTTTATTTCTGACTAAAAACTATTCTAGCTTTGGAGTTTAGAGTGTTGGAGAAAAGATATTGTGCTTGGCAGAGTACAGCAGTGTAATACTTACTTCACAGCCACCACTTCCTTCCCTTACAAACTCACCAACCCTGTAAGACTACATTACTCACTTTGATTCTTCCTTCTCGATTTACCAGTGGATTAGCAATCAGTCTACTCAGTATGATCTTTCCCAGCTCACCAAAAAGAAAAGAATTACTAAGGAGTCTTGTAGAGTGCTTATGGTTCCTGTGTTGCCTAAGCTGCTGGCAGGTGACTCGGCGCTGGCAGAATGTTGTTCCTCAGACTACCCATCTTATTTTCCCAGTCCTCTTGGTGTAACATTAGCAACCACCAAAGATCAGAGGATAGCCATTTCTTCTGTGGTTATAGCAAAACCCAATGCAGACCAGGGAGAACAACCTCTGTCACTGACTAGGGAAGGGGCAGCTGAATGGATTTCATTTGGCTGGGGGTGTGTGGAAGCTGGGACTAGTGTGCCTAAGGGTACATCCAGCCTGAGGGACACTGTGCATGTTAAGACAAACTGTCAACTGGTGTCTATCACTATGGATAAAGCTAATTTGCTGGGATTTGCTAAGGAAATGATGGCTGCCTTTGCAATATCTAGTCAATCCTCAGGCATGAAGAGGAAATATAATTATTTCTCATTTTAACAGTATTTTCTATTCAAAATATGAAGCCTTGCAGGGGATGAGTGTGATTCTGAAGATTCTACTACATTTGAGCGTAATGCCTTACTGTCTTACTCTCATTCTCTGATGCCATAATAAAAGTCAGGGAAAACAATAACTTGGTATCTTCCCTGTTTTGTGACCTTTCCAAAGCCTTTACTCCAGTCTCCCACCCTAACCTTCTCTCCAATATGTCCTAGTTTCTGTAACCCTAGTCTCAACTGGTTATCCAGCTACCTTTCCAATTGACAGCAATCAGTTAAGTGGCTTTCTTCCTATTTCCATTTCCTGACAGTTAATACTGGGGTACCTCAAGACTCCTTCCTTGGACCTATTCTCTTTAAAATGTTTATAAACAATATCCATTCATCCTGCTCTCAGTCCACACTTGTACAATATGCCAATGACTCCACTATCATCTGCTCTTCTGACAATCTGCCACACCTACAATCCATCACCCAACAATCCTTTAACTCTATTAAAAGCTGGCTTAAAGACAACCAACTTCAACTCAACCCCCACAAAAAATAAAGTACTACTATTTCTCCCCCAAACCAAATCTCACTTTAAACCAACCTTTCCTATCACATCTCTTGATATACCAAGAAATAAGTAGTACCACACATCAAATTGCTTGGTGTTATCATTGATGATCAACTTATGTATGATCTTCATATCCAAAAAACTCACCAGAAATTTGGCTGGCTCTATATTTCATAAATATTCCTAACTAATAACTCTAGACTCTCTCTTGCTAATACTTATTTACATACCACTCTACCATTATTACCAGCATACAGTCCACCTTAAAAAACAAAATGGAACTTTGCTGTAATAAAATTGCCAGATTTGCTGCTAATCTGCCCTTTAACTCATATGACTGTCTATCTCTAAAAACCTCAAACTGGCTTGAACTACCTCACTATCTCCTCCTCTCTCAACTAGCCCTTACACACTTCATACTAAACAAATCTACTTCCTGCCCATCTATCTCCTCTATTATTGCCTATTATATCCCTAACCACTCCCTCTGGAGCTCTGATCAACTACTCTTGAATATCTATGAACCAATAAGATCTATAAGCCACAGCCTATACAGTTGTACAGTGGACTTAGCCTGGAACAGAATCCACTTAGACAGTAAAAACATACCAGTCACAATTTCATAAAACTATTGAAAGAAAGACTCCTTAGCACCTAGCTCTGTTCCTGCCTTAACCCTGCCTAGCGTCTCTGTAATGCACTTTGCACCCGTCTAGTCTGCAAGTAACCATTTCTTCCACTCTCCTTCCCAGTCCTAATTAGATACCAGCCCTCCTCCTATTCCCCTCACTTCCTCTGTCTATACTGCACTGCTGCCTTTTCTTATTATTCTGTTTATCTTCCCCTTCCCACTTACTTTAACACCATCTCATTACTATATCTATTCAAAATTCATCTTCTTCTCTGTATCTCCTTTTCTCATTACTAACCTACAAATGCTAATCCATTACTTCACATATTTTTCTAACGTACTGTACTTAATCTATTCTGCCTCTTCTATACCATCCTTTCATCTGTAGCTATAAGCTGATTTGCAAGTAAACATGTCGTTCCTCAATGTATAGTCCAACTACTCTTGTTTTAGCTTATCTTATTGATGCTGAAACTTAATTGTAACTGCTAGCTTCTGTTTCTCTGTGTACTTACCTAATTTTTATATATAAATATTTATTATATATTTTTTTATATATTTGGAGCTTTTTTCTCTGGGCCTCCACTAAAAATGGGTTTCTGCCCAGTCAGACTTTTCCTGGTCAACAAATGTCAAATAAATAAATAAATAAAATTCTGAAGGAAGCAATTCTGAAGACATCTCAGATTAAGAATTCTTCTTTCCAGAAACATTATCGAATGTGGGTGAGGCTTTCCAATGGGAACAGAAAATTTATTATAATTAAATCAACTACAGATACCTAAAGCAAACTAATTTTTCTTGTTTTGCTTGCTTTAGATGGTATTTTTCTTGTTGCAGACAGTTTAACTGACACACAGACTTTGGCTGACAAAATGTTTGATAAATTAAATAAGGTACCCCAGTGTCATAAGTACCTACTTTATAATCCGAAGGCAAATGCTACCATTTTCTCTCTCAATCTACTGCTGCCAAGAAGGTTATTACTTCTAAGTCTGTTCCCTCAGATAAAGAAGGGAAGGTGATAGATAAGTTGGGGAAGAAGTTGTTTGCCTGTAGTACTTTAACCTTTAGGATTTTAAATTGTCAAGCTCATGTGTTAAAGTTTTTGCTTGTGTCTTTTGACAATATGTAGAAGTTAATAGCCAGCTTTCTTCTGAAGTGAAAAAGAAAATTTCTAAAAATCATCCAACATACTGTTTCTCAGATGACAACACATACTCTGAATTGCATTTATGCTGCCTCTGACTTTCCTTCCTGAGCAGCTGTTTCTGGGTCACTTTTGAGGATATTTACTTGGCTTAGGTCTGAAACTTTTTCAAGTGTAAGTCACGTGTGATATTTTGAACACTCATTTAAATACAAACTCTCTGTTTGGACCTATGGTTGCTGAAGTATGTAAGAACCTATATACACCCCAGGGGTTACCTCAGTGTCACTGCTCGAGAAATGTAATGAAAAGCAAAAACTGTTGTAAGAAATGACTCACCGTTTTTCAACCTTCCTTTTTCAGTGAAGTTCGCATCAACAGCTCCTTTCCCAAAAAAACATTTAATCAGCAAGGGACCAGTACCCAGTGTGTGTGGTGGTGGAAGAAGGGTGTGGGAGATGGAAAGAAATCTCTAAAAAAGGGAAAAGTCTCAAAAATCAAGGACAAATTCCACAGTCAACATGACTATCTGTTTACCAATCCGCAACCCAGAAACTTCTCTATTTGTCTCGACTCCAACTTCCTTATTAGCATCTGATATTCTCAAATATCTTTGTTGTGATTCTGATCTAAAAAGGGTAATCCTGGAAAAGGGAATCCCTTTCTCATCTCCTGTGGATTCCCTCTTGCCCAGGGAATCAGATTTTTTTATTTCCTCCCATTCTGCACAACTTAGGTTCATTGGTTCATAGGTAAGTTCTAGGCTATCTGCCAAGGGCATTTATAAGCCTAGCCAGAATGTGTTGGCTTTTGCCATACCCTTAGATTAGTTCCCTATGCCTCTGTCCAGCAGAGCCATTAGTTCCCTGCGCCACTGTACAGCAGAGCCACTGCAGTGATCCCCAGGGTAAATTTTCTTTGCAGTGATCCCCGGGGTAAATTTTCTGTTTCCCATCCACCCGTTAAGGTTTATCTTGAAGAGTGTTAGTGAGGGACTCTGCCTGATGTATATTGGAATTCTGTTCCAAAGCATGGGGAGTCTCTGGGACAGGAATCTATCCCTCCAGTATGTCCTATTTATCGCTGTGGTGAGGTTTATATCTCTAGAGCATGTGGCTCTCCGGGATTTGTTTTTTTTTTTAGGTGGAGCATGTCCATCAATTCTGGGTTGGACATGGCCTTGTATGTCAGGCAGAGATCACCTCTGAGTAAGCGGTATGCAACCTAGTACAGCTGGAGTTTCTTGAGTCGGGCAGCATAGGTCATCTGTTTGAGGCCAGTAATCCTCTTGGTGAGGTACTTTTGTTGTCTTTCCAGCTGTTGCAGATGTCTTGTAAGGTACATCCCAAATGGGGTGTTGTATTCTATGATGGGTCTAATGAGTGATGAGTAGAGAGGCACAATAACCTCTTTTGTTCTAGATGTGAACCCTTTTGTGATTAGGTGGGCCACATAGAAGGATTTTCTAACCACCTTGGCAATATGATTATCAAAGGAGAGATTACTATCTATTTGGGTCCCCAGATCCCTTATTACATTTTCTGTATTTAGGGGACTACCACCTATGTGGTAGTTCGCAGGTACTTTGTTTTTTCCAAAGGGGTTGACTATGCACTTTTTGGCATTTAGCTTGAGGCCATGATTTTGACACCAGGTATCCGTCTCAGTGAGACCCTTCTAGAGGGTGTCTGTATCAGCTGGAGAATCAATTATGGCCCCTAGTTTGCAGTCATCTGTGAACTTGGTCAGCCATAGTCCTCCTATGCTTGCCTGTACCTCTGAGAAGTATATACTGAACAGGAGGGATCCTAGGACTGAGCCCTGGGGGATGCCACTTGTAACCGGTTTAGAGCTGGACATAGAGCCTGCAACCCTCACCATGTGGGTTCTATCCATGAGCCAGTTGGCAACCCATCTCATGATGTAGGGGTTTATGTTCAAGCTGGTGAGCTTGTCTATAATACTAGAATGGGGAATGGTGCCAAAAGCCTTTGCAAGGTCTAGGTAGGCTGTGTGGACCTCCTTTCCCTTGTCTAATGCCTTGGTAACTGACTCAAAAAAGTGCACCAGGTTTAGGAGGCATGATTTGCCCTTACCAAAGCCAAACTGGGTAGGGTCCAAGGTTTGGAGGTTCCCAATGTCTCTGTTAATGAGTTCTATGATGATGCACTCCATAGCCTTGCAGATCAGGCTAGTCAGGCTTATAGGGCAATAGTTCCCAGGGTCTGTTGTGGCTCCACCTTTGTGGAACAGGATAACTGTTGCTGTGCACCACTCTGTGGGCATGTAGCCTGTAGAGAGGCTGAATTTGAACAGTGTTTTTAGGTGAGGGGTTAATTCATTTTGGAGCTCTTGTAAGACACAGCCTAGGACACCATCCGGTCCCATTGAAGCTGCGTTTTTGGCTTTGGATAGGGCTGTTTTAACTTGTGTGTCAGAGATTGATGTGGCCCTACATTCTTCTGGTATTGTTATGGGCCCTTTAGGGGGTGAGAGGGGGTTGAAGTTTTCACTAAACCTGTCTGCCAGAATGTTGGCAATATCAGTCGGTTCAGTGTATTTTGTGACATTCTGCACTAACTCAGAGCAGATCTGAGAGTTTCTACTTAGGTTCTTGACATAGCTAAAGAATGCTTTGTGGTTATCTTTGGAGTCACTGGCAATTTTTATTTTGAAACTAGCCTTGGATGATTTAATGAGGAATCATAGTTTCTTGCTGATACTGATCAGGGATGTCTTTCCTTCTTGGGATTTTACTCTTTTCTGTACTAGTTTCCTTCTTCTGTTGTATAGCATGTTAATGGCTGGGGTCCACCAGACTGGTTTCCTTTTCTTGGAGGAGTGAGTCTTAGTTTTACTTGGGATAGCACGATCGATGCATTCCTGCAGATGCTCATAGAGTGCCTTTGTAAAGATTACAGCAGCTTGGACAGCATTGCCCTTTAGCATGAGGGCTGTGAACCTTTCCACCTCGGTCTTAAGTAATGAGAAGTTTGCTTTTGAAAAGTTTTTCATGGTGGTTTCCTTGATTGGAGGTGGGGGCGGAATGTGGATATTCAGAGTGATTAGTCTATGGTCTGATCTAACCAGCGAGGGGTTGACTTCTGGTGTGGAACACAGGTCACCCATGTTGGTGATGACCAGGTCCAATATGTTGTTCCCTCTGGTGGGGGTGTTGACCAGTTGATCCAAGGCATTCAAGTTTATAAATTCTAAGACATTGGGCAAGGGAGTTAGTACTTGAGTAGTTCTCCTAGTTTATGTTTGGGTAATTGAAATCACCTAGTATTAGGGTATTTGGTAGGACTTCATATTTCCCAGTGTCTCCAGAAATGCAGAATGGGGGTCCTGGGTCATGGTGGGTGATCTGTAGCAAGCTACAATTTGGATTTCAGTTTGCACATGGATGATCTCTGATACATTGTGCTGCACCACTAACCTGGAGGTGTGGGTATCCTTGATGAATATGGATACATCCCTGCCTTTTGTGTTTTGGTCCTGGTTCTGTGGCTGAAAGGTATGGTATGAGTTATAGCCTAGTAGTGCTGGGGTGTGTTACTGCACAGATGTCAATGTTCTCCATACTGAGGAGTGCCTCGAATGTGTGCATTTTGAGGTTTATACTTCTGGTATTCAGTAGCTTGCCCTCAGTTTTTGGTTACTTGTGCTATTTATGGTGGTGGGTTTGTCTTTTGAGCCTTGCCTAAAAAAGGCACTATGGGGGCGGCAAGAGCCTTGGCCAGTATTCAAAAGCCTAAGGGTGATAGGTGCAAGCCATCTCTTGTGAAGCAATGTGGCTTGTCGAGCATGTCATCCCAGGTGGACAGATACTGGATCTCCTTTGAATGACACCAGAAACTTAGTCAATTGTTGAAATTGATCATTTTTCTTCATACTGTGGCATCATTCTTGGTGAGGGCAGGATGCTACTCAGGGTCAGGGTCATACCGGCCTGGGCTTCATGATCAGAGAGCTCTTCCATGTCTCTTTTCATGTAGTCCAGGGAGGTACGTCTCAGGTCATTCACACCAACATGAACAATGACAGAGTCATATTTGTACTTGTTCTGGAGTGACCTGAGTGCTTGTGTTATGTGGTGGATCCTGGTGCCTGACAGGCAGCCAACTGTATCCTTCTCCTTGTCCAGCCTAGTTAGTGGGACATCAGTATGCCTGACTATAGAGTCACCTATTACTAGTGTGTTGGGTATGTTATTTTGCCTTAGGGGCTGTGATTGCGTGGCACACTGATTATGTGAAGTCTGTGTTTCATGGTTGGTGATGGGGTTTGGAGGTTGCTTGGATGTCTGCTTTGGAGGTCTCTGTTGCTTTTGCAGATTTTTATTTAGAGCGTCCGAGTATGTTTTCATGTGATCATGTGTGTTATTTGCTGGTGTTGGTTTATTAGGTCTATGTGAGACTGGTGGTGTGTTGCAAGTATTACCCTTCTCCTCTTGACTGTCCATTCCAGTCTTGGGTTGAGAGAGCTTTGCCTCCAGTTTGACTGTATAATTGCATCTCTCGCATATATTAGTGTTTGGTGGTAGGAGGAGAGGGTTGTCTGTGTACATGAGGCAGTTGTAACATTGCCTCAAAATGCTCAAATTCACCAGTTGAACTGGAGAGTACACCAGAAACTGTCCTTTGGACATGCCTGAATAGGTAGAGTAAGCTGTTATTCTGATTGACTGGTGGTGACGAATAGAGAGCCTTGTCCTTCTGGACAGTATAGGGGTTAATTAGTGCTTGCTATGAGTTTTAAGCAAGTGCTTGACTGTGAAATGAATGGTTTGAGTGCTAAAGTTGAAGGTTTGTCTAGTTCCAAGGGAAAAATTGAAGAGTAGACTTCGTGGAGCCGAGAATAGTTTAACTCTAGCTAACCGGCACTGCCCAGTGCACAAAACCACGCAAATGTGTTTTTTATAGCAGGGGAAGTGAAAGAGACAGAAATTAGCCCAAAATGGCCGATGAACTACTAACTACTGGGCTGAAACAACTCCTCCAGGGACAGATAGGCTGCTCAAAGCTCTCCTCTCTCACAGGTGAACAGAGAAACTTCCTTCTATCCAAGTAAGGAATGGGCAACACAGAAATTTGTAACACAGCCCTGGATTCAGCAATAACCTGAATACTGGACTATACTAGTTCAGAAAGGCGGAAAAAAGTATATTTTTTTTTTTTTCAGAAAATAGAGCAGATACAATCAAAACAACACTTTAAATGCACAGAAAAGGCTATCACACTTTAGTTTGTAGCCTACAACAGTTAAACAGATTATTTAAACACAAAATGACTTAATTTAAGTGCAGGCAGCAAATAAGTACAATATGTAGCAATAACAAACTTTTTAAATCACAGATCTGCTAAAAAAACTGGTGTTTTAAGCGGAATTAGTTAAGACAGCAAGAAAAGCAGAAAAATTATACTTAATCACTCCAAAGTCTCTCTTTTGTATCTCTGCTGCTGCAGACTCTGCAAAACACCTGGAAGGCACTTGCTGAGCGGAATACAAGCACAAAAACTGCACAAATGCGGTTTTTATAGCAGGGAAGTGAAAGAGATAGATTAGCCCAAAAGGGCCAATAAACTACTAACTTCTGGGCTGAAACCACTCCTCCAGGGACAGATAAGCTGCTCAAAGCTCCCCTCTCTCACAGGTGAACAGAGAAACTTCCTTCTATCCAAGTAAGGTATGGGCAACACAGAAACTTGTAACACAGCCATGGATTCAGCAGTGACCTGAAAACTACACTATAGTAGTTCAGAAAGGTGGGAAACAAGTACACACACACATATATATATATATATATATATATATATATATATATATATATATATATATATATATATATATATATATACATATACACACACATACTTTTTTTTCAGAAAATAGAGCAGATACAATCAAAACAACACTTTACCCAATTAACCAGTTAAAAAGCGCAAAACTGAGCCCTGTTCCAGCAGTCTTCAATCAGACAAGTTCTAATTGCACACTCCTGCCACTAGGATACAGAGAAACCTTCTCCAAAAAAGACGGCCTGGATCAGTGCACAAGTTATACAAACAAAGCTAGATCCAGCAGACCTAAATCTAGTCTATACTACAGCAAACAAGGCGTACTGATTTCAGAAAGAAACAGTTCAAGTAAGCATGCGCAATAAGCCTTTAACCAGAAATTCCCAGCTCAGAAGGGCAGAATCTAGCCTCTCCTCCCACAAGAGTGCAGACCACAAACCTTCTTAATGTAAAATAACTGGCCTGAATCCCAAGTGCTTAACCAAGAACTAATACACTTTTCGAATAACAGACACTGAGCCTTCAATCAGCAGTTCCCAACTTAGAAGGATGTAAGCTACCTGTCCTGCCACAACAGTGCAGACCACAAACCTTCTTAATGTAAAACATCTGGTTTGAAGCCCAAGTGCTTAAACCAAAGGCCTTAAAATAACAGTTACAATTTAATCAGGCTACTAACAATCAGTAATAAAGGCAGCAGCATAAATTCAATTGAGTACTTTTAAGAAGAGTAAAAAGCAAAATAAGGTAATAAAGTAGGAAGAAACAAAAATACAGTAAAGCAGATGAAGTGCAATTTTTTTTTTTTGTGGAGAGGGAGGAAACAAAACAGGTTACAATACTATAGGGGAATGTCCTTCCCAAGTGCTCTCTCTGTACACAGCAGAGGAGATGGGACTGGTAGGAGTATCTGAAATCAAAATATGATCTCACTGTACTCAGTTGAGCGAGCAAATGAAATGGGTCCAGGAGGAGTGTGCAAAAGCAGGGGCAGGCAGTTCCAAAGCCACCAAGATTAACACCACAACAGGAAGCAGGGACAGGGGGTGGGGACCTAACTGCAGATAGACAGTGACACACAATATTTACTGAATCAAATCTTAAATAAGTGCAGAGAAAAGTATACTTAAATCAGCTTGTGTCCAGTTGATATATGCAGACAAGTCTCAGTAGCTAGCAACTCCGATTAAAATGGCCTAGAAAACAATAGAACCAGTGCCCTTTACTGTTTGAGACAAAGGGTATTATTCATGGAGTTTTCTGGTCCTCAAACCAGAATGATTCTATAGGATAGTATTGGATCTTTCAGCCTTAAACCTCCATGTCAGGATTTTTAGGTTCATGATGTTATTACTTCAGAATCTTGTAGCCTTGATTCCAGATTAGCTTTCATGGTACAACAAGACCTAAAAGATCCCTGTTCCACAAGACTATTGCCTAACAGTTCAGGTGTTTCATAAGAGTTTATGTGTCTAGCTTACCTTATAATTTCTCTGTTTTACCCTCTGGAATCTCCACCATGCCAATGGTATTACAAAATGCCTGGTTCCAGTCATAGCTCACTGCAGACACCAGTTTATACTTTTTACACAGTATTTGAATGAGTGTCTTATCTTTGCAGACTCTCTTTCCATATTTCCAAGAATTGATCCACCTGTGGAGAACATCTCAAATAGATCTGTCTGCCTTTTTTAAGAGCAGTGAACTGAAGAAATTCTGCTCCAGGCCACACTGCAGGCAGGCACGAAAAACAGATGCCTTTTCATTCCAATGGATGGAAATGTTTCTGTATGTATTATCATCCTTTCCACTGATCATTAGGGTTTTTCTAAAAATTGATGTATCTCAGAAATGATAGTGATGACCTCATTATGGCCAAGGCAACATTCATTCTACCTTCTTTTTATTCTGGCCAAGAGCAATTTTCACTGACCAGATGTAGTCATACAGGACAGTGGGTGTTTGAAATATCTCATTTTGAAAATGCTTCACATGTCTGCCTGGATGATAAAATGTTGATACTTTTAGGCAACTTTTTTTCTGCAGTTGCAAAGCAGCTACTTAAGGAGGTGAGAAAACCCGCAATTAGAAAATAATATATAGGTAAGTCATTAATATTTTCTAGTTGGTTCCATACTAAGACTCACTCAGCTGACTCAGATGTCTTTGGTTTTGGATTATTTGTGTTTGCTACTGTCCAATGGTTTGTCATACTGTTCTGTAAAAGAACATTTTCCAGTTAGTTCTGCTTGTCTTCCCGTAGATCCCCCTTTCTAGTAAAGCTTAGGTGAAACAAATTTTGAAAGGGGGGTTACAGATTCACCTACCTAGGAATCTTGTAGCTTCTCCTAGTGACCTCAGTTGTGTGCTTCAGGAGTGTACTTACCATATGAACCATCTGACCAGGCAGATTTTAATTTCTTAACATTGAAGAATTTTTTATTCATTGCTCTGAAATATGCTATGGAAATATCTGAGTTACAAGCATGCATGATGAGTCAATTCTACCTCATCTTCTACATGGACAGGGGTTCCTTGAGAACAATTTCTATTTTTGTGCCTAAATAGTTTCAAAATGCACTTAGGACAGACCATTTATCTCCCAGTTTTCTTTCTTGAAACTAGGGACAAGGAAGAAAGGATTATTCACTCTCTGGATGTACACAGGCACCTCAAATACTACCAGACAAAGCTCAACCTTTCAGGAAAGCTGACCACCTGTCTGTTTCCTATGAACATAAGAGGAAATGGCAATTAATGTTAAAGCTAACTATTTCTTCATGTCTCATGTTATTACTTTTGGTTATACTTACTACAGCAAGCCACTTCAGTCAGGGTTAAATCCCATTCAACAAAAGTATTGTCTCTTTTGTTGGCTTTATGTAGATGGGTAGATTCTAAACACTTTCTAGAGGCAGCAACTTGGTCCTAAGCAATACAAATGGGATTTCTTTTCCAGCCCTTGAACTGGCCTTGATAAGACCATTCTCAAGGGGCTCCCAGAGGTATTGGCCTCATCCTTCTTTTACTACATCAGTGTAAGCTATGGTAATCAACTGACATAGCTTAGGCTACTAAATGGTGATAATTTTGAACACAGTGCAATTGTGTCAGTAAATTAACCATAACAATAGATAATCTAAATAGACAGCATTGCAGTAGCTATCCCTCCCCAACCTCTTTTTACTGTTGTTCTTCCTGACATGTTGCCAGGGTGTCATTTCTTTCACCTTTTTGTACATAGGTATAAGCATATTTTTCCTTTGTTTCCTACCATATGTGTTCAGGGCTGTTGTTTCCCCCTTTGGCAAAAATTCTTTGAGGCTTTTGTCACCCCTCCAGCTTTTTATAACCTCCTGTGATCTGCACAGCTCTGAATGCTGCTAGCAGGAGGTTCACTGGGAAGATGCCCAAAGATTTTGCAAGCTGGCTGGTGCAGTTGGGCTGAACCCACATAGCCTAGGCTACTGCAATGGAGATGCATCAGAACATCTATTGTTATGGTAAATTTACTTAAACAACTGTACTTCCTTTAAATAATCAAAGTAACATCCTGCATTATTTTCAACATTCTTTCTTCCACATTTTTATAAGTGTAAAATAAATAATATCAAACATAAACTTCGTAATACCTTATATTCCTTATCCTCCCCATCCTTATATCCATAAATACTTTTCTGCTCTTCTTATTTGATATTCATCTCAGTTTCATTATTCAAAACCTCACTGCATCCAGCCCATCAAAAATACCAAAACATGTAACAAATACATTATCTGTTATATCTCACTTATCTTTTTCAGCTCTTGTATAAAACCTATAAAATCATTTCTATATCCATTTTTTAATATTCTGTTTACCTTACATTCCTGTCCAGAATTTTGTTATTCTTTCTCACTCTAAAACATGTTTAATATTCAGGCCTCCCCTGAAAAGAGGTCACTAACCTAGTGAGACTAACCTTGGTCACTAAATAATAAACATATAGCATAACCTTTCAGATAACTGCTTGTATTTCATGGCTGACTTTGCTGGAATTTTATTATCAATCCCCTTCCCCAAAAAATAAACAAAAACACACACACACATATATATATATATATATATATATATATATATATATATATATATATATATATATATATATATATATATATATATGGGTTCCGTTCAGAAGCTCGAAATACTGAAATCTCGAATTTCAGTATTTCGTGCCCAAGAAGCCGAATCCACATAATAGCAAAAGTTTAGAAGCGTGAAATTTAAAACCTCAAATACAGAGGTTTTGAATTTCAGCTTCTAAAGTTCCTATGGTCATGTATTCAGGTAAGTGTGTGTGTGTGTGTGTGTGTGTGTGTGTGTGTGTGTGTGTGTGTGTGTGTGTGTGTGTGCGTGTGTTAAGGAGTTTGGGTAGGGGCTGTGGTGTGTGTCAGTGTGTTTTGTTGCTGTGATGTGTGTGTGAGAAGAAAGGAGCTTGTGTGGTGGTGTTTTGTGTGTGTTTGTATGTAGTGCGACCTCGTAGTGAGAATATTTAAGTAGGGGGTTGTGGCTGCTTTCATGTAGTAGAGTGATTGTGTGTTTGTGTGTGTGTGTGTGTGTGTGTGTGTGTGTGTGTGTGTGTGTGTGTGTGTGTGTAGTAAAACAACAAAATTCAAAATTTCCAGTATTCGAGGTTTTGAATTTCGCGGTTTTTAGTTTTTGTTGTTTTGTGGATTCCACTTCTTGAGCTCGAGAAATTGAAATTCGAGATTTCAGTATTTCGAGCTTCTGAAGTGAATCCATAGATATATATATATATATATATATATATATATATATATTCACATTCCTTAATGTTCCCAAACCTTTATTCCTACTTGGAATAGCTTCTTTAATTTCACTTTCTATTCCCTACCATGTGTTAATTCTGTCACATTATCCAAACTGTTTGCATACCAACTCTTCATGTATTTTGTTACTTTCTGTTATGCAACTTTTCCATTTATTTGCTTTATTTATATATTTAGTAGCTTCTTTAAGGTTCTCATCTGTCTTACACTTCCAGGACTGTATCGATTTGAAAATGTTTTCATATGTTATACTTATGTTTTACTCATAACATCCTTTTCTTTATTTCCTATAACATTCTGGATTATTTGTGTTTGCTGCTGTCCAATGGTTTGTCATACTCTTTTGTAAAGGCACATTTTCAACCATTTCTGCTTGTCTGCCGTACATTCCCCTTTCTAGTAATGCTCAGGTGAAACAAATTTTGAAAGGGGTTTTACATATCCACCTACCTAGGAAACATGTAGATAGGTGGATAAGGGCATTCATAATTAGTGGATTCATTAAACCCAACCCACAGTATTTTTGCATTACAAAACATACCTCTTTTTTTCTACAGGATTTAATCTAGAACCTCAAATTGCATTGGAAAAAAAAAAAAACTTTCAATAGCTCATTTTCAAGCTTTCCTGGAAGTGTAAACATTCAACCCTAACAGCTTTGGTTTCATAATATTACCAAACATATTAAGCAAACTTAAGAATGCAGATTATAGCTACACACTGATTAAATCCTTTATGTCTTGTATTAGATTATTCCATTGTTTTAGTATAATCTACTCAAACTTTAACATCTAATAGTTCATTATCAATCCTAGTTAAATATATACCACTTTTCTTTATTTCTCCAACTGCTTTACTTTTTCTTCTACTTAAATCTAATATAACCATCCTCAGAAGAAAACATACATCCTTCACTACAACATGTATCTATACATTGTTTTAACTATTATAACAGTATCATCTGTATAACACATTATTATAGGCAGTTTCACAAAGACACTGTAAATCAAATTTGCCTAATAATAATTTATTTGTAGTTTTTCTTTAACAACCTTTATTACCAAATGAAAAAGTAATGTACTCATCAGGCCTCCCTGATGTACCCCACCTTTTAATTTTAATATTGGTGCTTAACCTCCCATTTACTAATATATTTGAACTCACGTTTTCATAAATAATTTTCAAAAATGTATACTTTTATCTATAATATCAACAATTTTAAACTATTCTATAACTGATTATGACATGTTTTATCATGCACCTTTTTTTTAGTATCACATGAAATAAATTTACCTCCATTGTGGTTTTGTACAGTTTTAGTTTTACTTCCTTAACTGTATAACTAATTTATCTCAGTTGTCCTTTCCTTTCATTCCATGGACTCCATCATCAATAAACTCTTTTATGACATTATTGTACCTTATTTGAAAACTCATCAATACTATTTTATAATCTATAGTACATAGTGCTATAGGTCTCTGGCATACCTCTTAATCTCTTAGTGCAAGAAATCTGGACAAAACCTAATATAATAGGGGGACAAATGACCAAAAAATAGGGATAGATTTTAAATATTGCTCTTATGAACTTAGAAAGTTGATAGTATAACAGGATTTGTCTTAGCATGCATTTTTTTCTGAAGAATATGATGTCTGAAACTCAAATCTATGTCATTATTTAGTGACTTCCATCCTCAGATCATCCCAGTGATTTGCTAGGAAACTGCATATTTTATGAGAAACAGACCAAAAATATGAGGCAAAAATCTGGACATTCTGTTGAAATCTGGACAGTTGAGAGGTGTGGGCTCTGTTTGCTTAACAGTTTATCACCTTTCTTCCAGATACGTCTAATAATATTTCTACACATTTTTCTTGATTTTATGCCTTGATTCATCCACTCACATATCACTTTATGAAAACATTTCAGTTCTTCCTTGCTCATTTTTCTGTAAAGTATGTTATCAATACCATATTCTCCTGATACAAATGTAATATTTTATCTCTCCATGCTGTTTTGATTTCCTCATTGGGTCATAGGAGATTACTAGGCTATTGACCTGGAGGTCATTTTAAGCCTAGCCGTTTCATTCCAATGTAATACCATAGAGATGCTAGTCAACACCCAAGACTGCATTTAGTGATGACTGCCCATGTTCAGGAGGATTGTGGGCTCTATCCCTGGAAAGAATTTATGGTGCCCCATCCACTTGTCTAGATTCCTCTTGAACAGTGTCATAGAGGGCTCTGTTTCACATAAATTGGTAGCCTGTTACAAAGAGGCGGCAGTCGCTGGGAGATAAATCTGTCCCTCCAGTATGCCATATTTAAGTTTCAGGCAATATTTACGTCACTGGAAAGGGTAGCCCTAGTCCTGTTTAATTTATGGATATGCAGCAAGTTCATTAGGACTGGACCTTGGATTGCTATATAGGCCAGGCATTAGTCTCCCCTAAGAAGTCTATATGATACGGAGTATGGTGACAGGGACTATAGTCTGTGTGTGTAAGGCACGTGCTGGAGCTCCTTTGTCAGAAACCCCTGAGGTCTCTCTAATTGCTGCTTAGTGTGGTACATGCCAAACAGGGTGTTATACTCAGTTATGGGCTGGATAAGAGGCGAGTATAGGGGGATTATAACTTCTTTTGCTCTCGAGGTGATGCTTTAATTAATCAATTATACTATGTAGAAAGCTTTCTTTACTCCAGTAGACAAATGGTGGTTAAAATTAAGGTCGCAGTCAACTTATGATCCCAGGTACCTTACCACTTCATGGGTACTTAGGCTATTGTTTTTGATTTATTTGTGTGAGTGGACATTGTGCCGAAAGGAAAGATGATGCATTTTTGCATTCAGTTTGAGATCGTGACTAATACACCAACCATTGGTCTGTGTGAGACCGTCCTGGAGTACACTGATATCATTTGGGGATTCAATAATTGCACCTAGTTTGCAGTCATCTGCAAACTTGGTCAGCCACAACTCCTTAGCTTTGACCTGATGTTCTGAGAAGTATATGCCAAACAGTAGGGGGCCCAGTACTGACCCCTGTGGCACCACACTGGTAACAGGTCTGCTGGTTCATGTGGAGTCAACTACTTTGATAATGTGTGTCCAATTTATGAGCTAGTTGGCAACCCAACTTACAATGAAGGGGTTTACATTCAGTTTGCTAAGTTTATCAGTAATGCCTGAATGTGGGATTGTGTTGAAAGTCTTTGCCAGGTTGAGGTATGCTGATTGCACAGATTTGCCCTCATCAGTGGCCTTAGTTGCATTTCTAAAGGAATCCACCAGATTTAACAGGCAGGAGCTGCCCTTCATGATGCCAAACTGGGTAGGATCCAGTGTTTGGAGGCTACTTATTTATTTATTTATGAGGTCTATAATGATACAGTCTATGGCCTTACTGATGAGTCTGCCCGGGATTATGAGTCGGTAATTCCCCAGGTCTGTTGCAAGACCAACTTTGTGGAGGGGATTAACTGTTGCTTTTCTCCATTCTGCAGGAACAAAGCCTGTGGTTAGGCTATGCTTGAAGAGGCTACTTAGTGGTGATGGTAGTTCATGTTTTAGCCTGGTTAGGAGATAGCCTGGGATGTCATCTGGCCCCATAGAGGCTGTGTTTTTTGCTTTGAGGACTTGCTCTTCAGATATGTAGGGTGTGGGAGAGTTTGGGGGAAGGTTTATTGTAAGTTAGGAGGGGATAAGGGAGTAAATTTTCACCAAACCTATCCACTGGCAGGTTTGCTATCTCTGTGGGGTCAGTGTGTGTGACACTGTTGGCCACTAGTTCTGCACATGCTTGCGTCCTACTTTTAAGTTATGTACATAGTTATTAAAAGGTCTTATGGTTATCCTTGGCTGTACTTGTTAAGTTTCTCTCAAAGGAGCCCTTGCAGGATTTGACATGTTGCCTTATTTGCCTGTTGAGGTTAACTAGGGTACATTTCCATTGTTGGGTCCTTGCCTTTGTTTTCTTGGACAGCAATGTTTTGCATTTATAGTAAAGTTTGTTGATGCTGGATGTCCACCATGGCAGCTCTTTTGGGGGCTGGCTTTGTTTCTTTCTGGTAGGGCCAAGTTTATATACTTATACAAGCGATTTTTCAGGGCTTTATTATAAGCTTTGGTGTAATTACCACTTCCAGCTTAGGGTGGGTCTTGGAATGCATTTATACCTTCACCTAGGAGGGTATAGTTTGCCTTGGTGAAGTATTTTAGTCTGTTTTCACCCTTTTTGAGTTCTGGTGTTAGTGCCAGCTTGAAGTTGACTGATTTGCTGTCAGTTTTAACTAATAAGGGTCTGACAGTTGAGGCAGTGCATCTGATTGACATGTTAGTGAGGACGAGATCCAGAATGTTTGTTCCTGTTGTCAGGGTATGGACAATTTGTTCCAGGGCATTTGAATTAACAAAGTAAAGGAACTTTTGTGCTAGCGAGTTAGGGCTAGCATAGGTTTCCCTGTTGATGGTGGGATAATTGAAATCTCCTATAACCAGTGTGTTTGGTATAATTTGGATTGTCTCCAGTTTGGTCAAGTAGGCTTCATGGGTGTCATGACCCATGGAGAGGGATATAT
Organism: Protopterus annectens; assembly: GCF_019279795.1. NCBI lineage: Eukaryota > Metazoa > Chordata > Ceratodontiformes > Protopteridae > Protopterus > Protopterus annectens. The sequence goes on from NC_056734.1 coordinate 200,911,253, forward strand.
AACAGGCTATGACTTGAACGGGAGTCTTACCCACCATAACCTGGACCTGGAGTAACTAACATGGGAAGTGAATCTATCCATAATATAGGTTGAAACACTGCCTCCTTTGGTTTTCACATGTTCATTTTGCAGCCTAAAGGTGTGGAAGGAATTGTACCCTTGCAAGGCCAGGGTACTCTCTGAGGCCTTGAACTAGATTTCTGTGACTACATAGATATCTACATCTTCTAGTGATGGAAGTGCTTCCAAGGAGTGCAGTTTTTGGTTTAAGCTCCTAGCATTTAGCAGCTTGACCCTTATTTTGTTCTGATTGGTTAATTTCATATCAGTAATGTTGTTTTCGAGACCTTGTCTAAAAAGGCACAATGGGGGAGGCAAGAGCCTTTGCCAGCATAATTTCTCTGCTTAGTATTTCCATTGTTTCTTTAGAAATGTTTTACCCCTTTCTACATCGTGTACTATCTTTTTCTTTGAAAATATAGCTTCAAAAAAGATTATACAGCTTTACTTATTTGTTCTTGCTTATTAACTATCATACCTTCCTCACTCTGTACCACCATTAGGATACTTTTGCTTTACTTTGTTTGCCTACATTTAAAATGATTAATATCTTCCTTTCAATCTTAACAAATAGTTTTACCTAAACAACCCATAATTTATCTTTTTTTCCATTCAACATAAATATTTTTTGCTGTCATTTCTTGTCATTATTACCTCCTATAATTTCTTTAAATTTCTGTCATTTTTCCTTCATAAATTATAAAAAGCAAGCCCACATTGCTACATGACCATAAAATCAATTATCAATATTAGCTTATTTTAATCTCTCACAAAGAAGTCTATTTATGTCCTTACCTTTCCCTTCATATAATTTTATCCATGTCCATATGCTACACCAAGTGCAAATAGTGAAAATCATTCTTTATATACTTTAACTTCTCCACTTACTTTCTTTTCTTACCATAATGTAGCAATTAAAGTTTCCCAAAACCACTATATCTGTGTTAATATTCACATATATTTTTTAATTTTTTTGAAAAAGTTGTGTTCTTTTAGTTCCTGAAGTAAATGCATAAGCAACCTAAATTTTAATACCTGTCTTTTAACACAACAATCTAATACTACTAACCTTCCTGGACAAACAATAGTAAGTTCATATACTGTAATATAATTCACTTTGTACAATATTATGATTCCAGAACATAACTCATTATGCAAAGAGCTTATTAATGTTTCTGTTCATATTTGTTTTAACTGTTCTTTCTGCTTTATGGCATTTAAACATCTATCTAATAAGCATGTTATGGCATACTTTAACTGTTTACATCAATGCGCCATAGTAATTTTTCTGTTTTCATTTTTTTATATTATTTACATTAAGAAAAAGAACAGAAAAATGTATCCTTTACATTTTTGTATCACTTGGTCTTTCAAGACATTTTTTCTTTCTCTAACTTGATTACCTATAACAACTTTATTTCTGCCTGTTTTATGTACCTTTTCAGTGTCTTTAATTTTTTTATCTTCCTTTTTCCCCTACAATCAGCCATTCTTTATAATTTTCTCCTTCATCTACAAAAACATATTACTCTCCACTACATCATGATCAAAAGGTACTGCTTGATCAGCTTGTACAATTTGTTCCATATTTTAATTTTCAACACTTTTGCTTTCTTTAAAATGGTCACATCACTAGTGTTAATTAGATTTGCATTAACTGCAGTATGACCTATGGTTTCTAGCTCTATGGCATACCTATCCACACATATCACATCAAATTTTTGTACATTTATTAATCAAGCAAACGTCTGTAGCTACATCCATATTTATATCTATATCTATATCTATATCTACAGCTACATCTATATCTAATCTATATCTATACTCCAAAAGCCGACTGCTGGAAAATGGCAATAAAGGCTTCGCAGATCCACTGTACTTCAATAAAATACTTTTATTGTTTCAACAGCCACACGACAGAATGGTCCACATAAAACACACACAAAAAGCAAATAAAATGTTAAACACTTTCATCTGCCGATTGCAGACTTCCTCAGAACATAACATGATGAAAGTGTCTCTGATATTTAAACTGTATTTGGCGCCAAACCAGCCTAATAGATTTAAAGGCACACACTTGAATATATTGCACATCTCCCCATAATTATTAAATAATGTATAAATATAACTTAAAAATAACTAAGTATATAACTAATTGAGACAAGTGGATAATGTTACAACAATTTCTGACTTCTCCCTATTTTTAAAAACTTACAATAGATAAATATATATAATATTAATATAATAAAATCTTTGAATATGTTCATATATAATACCTATCTAATAACTACATAAATTCATTTTCATAAATACATATATATATGTGATAAGTCTAATCATGTAAATATTGCATAATAAATATTGCATAATAAATATAATACTTCTAATAAATATGGTATTATAAATACAATATGAATATTGCATATAGCCCTTAAATTCTAAAATTTACATTATATATATATTACATTTTAAGGAAGGGTTTGATACTTATAAAATCATTGAGTCCAGGGGTTCTTGTGGCATCTACTAACATCTGCCACTTACTCTCTTTACAAGCTAATTTATTTTTCCAATCTCCACCTCTTGAGTTCACATACTCCTGATCTATAATTGTAAATGTAAAAAAATGTTGATCTCCTACCTCTTTAATGTGTCTGTACAAAGCATTTTTAGGATCTTTATTTTTGATACTATAATAATGTTCATAAATCTGCTTTTTTAATTGCCTCTCAGTCTTTCCAATGTAGAAAGCTGGGCAGGATTTACATTTAGCTAAGTACACCACCTGTTTAGTATAACAACACCCTCCCTTGCTCTTGATTTTGGTATGGTTTACATCTTCTAACTGTATGTGGGGTGAAGTATTTATGTATTGACATTGTTTGCAATTTCCACATTTCTTAGTATGTGTTTCTATGTTCTTCTTGTTCTTTCCTTGACTATCGCTCTTCTCTAATAGTTTCTTGATGTTAGGTGCTGTCCTATATACGATAGTAGGCAATAAACCCAACTTTTCTCTGGTGGCTTCTGTAACTGTAATAATGTCCCAATATCTCACCACTATCTCCTTAATATAATTAACATGTGGGGAATAAGTTAACACACATACTCTTCCTTCCTTGAATGTATTATCATTGATTTTAGTATGTTTAACATCCTGTTTGCCCATTAAAGGTAGATATTTTTGATTCCATTGGGAGCTTACAAACTTGATAGTATCTTCCAATAATTCTTTTGGATAACCTCTATCCTGAAATAAATGGTAAATAAGAGTCATCTCATGTTCCATGTCAATTTTTGTAGAAGACATTCTGGCTCCCCTTATGCATTGGCCTTTGACAATATTTTTGAAAATATGTCTAGGGTGATTACTACTAAAATGTATATAGTCATTAGAAAAAGTTCCTTTTCTATACACCTTAGATGCAAAACCATCAACTGTCTTATAAATAAAGGTGTCCAAATACGAAATACCCTTTTCACTAATGTTGTAAGTAAACTTTAAAATCTCTGTGGTGGTATTAATATATTCTATAAATTTGACTATATCTTCTTTATCACCCTTCCATAAAACAAAAATATCGTCTAAAAATCTAGCATAGAACATTAAATTGTCTTTATATATACTATTGAACACATAAGTGTTCTCCCATTCTAGCATGACTAAATTGGCAAAAATGGGTGCACATGATGCACCCATTGCCACACCTTTATTCTGTCTAAATACTTCACCTTCAAATGATATGTAGTTATGGTCCAAAATCAGTGACATCATATCTAAAATAAGAACAATTTTGTCCCAACTTAAATTAGAATAAGTTCTCAAACTTTTACAGAAATAGTCTAAACCCTCTTCTTTCGGAATACATGAGAACAAATCACAGATGTCTATCGTCACAAAAATATATTCCATATTACACACCTGTGGTGTTAATTTACTTAAAAAATCCCATGAGTCTATCATCAAGTGTGGTATATTGTTATATATGTTTTTGACCCATCTATCTATAGTATAACCAATATTAAAGGTTTTTGATTTCGATCCAGAAATAATGGGTCTGAAGGGTGGATGGAGAATTGATTTGTGGACCTTAGGGATGCCCACTATATGTGCCATCATAGGAAATTCTATCCGTATGAAATCATATACTTCCTTAGTAATTCTATTGTCCAAAAAGTATTCTTCGATAGATAAATCTATACGTCTATATCCTATATGTACTTGGTTCATGGATATAGCTTCATAATTTCCTGATTCATATAAAATTTTATGTATAGCAGCTTTATATTCATAATTCGGATAAATAACCACCCCTCCCCCCTTATCTGGTTTCATTATTCTGATGTCAGGATTCTTTATTAATTTGTTCAAACATTCTCTTTCTTCTATACTTAAATTGTCCTTGTCTACATAACACTGTTGTTTATTTCTTATAACATGCTTGTTGAATTTATAAATGTCATTACAAACCAAATTCTCATAATGACTAACAATAGGGTTACTGATAGGAATATAACTACTCTTTTTCTTTAACGTCCCTTCTAAATGGGGTCTATCTTGCTCAATTGTATTAAATTGCAAAGCTAAATTCAGCTTTCTACAGAATAACTTAACGTCTTTAATACTTTCAACTAGTCTAAAACTAGAATTTGGTATGAACTTCATACCTTTGGCAAATAAGTTATAAAATTCCTCTTTAACTATAAAATCTGAATAATTATATACATTAAAACCATTAAAAGTGCTCATAATCTGCTTACTTTGTGAAGTCTCTACTGAGTCTACCAAATTGTCATCTGTAGACACTTTACCATCATCACTTATAACCTCTCTTTCCCTTACCATATTATCCACTGCTTCTTCTTCATTTAAAATGTCTTGTTGAATTTGTTGTGATGAAATGGATTTTTCTTGAAATTTGGATGAAATCTTCCTCCCTGAAAATTTTCTTTATGTTCATCTCTCATTTCTCTCTCACTGTACTTTCTATCTGTTTGTGTAGACTTCCTGTCTTGGGGCCAAATATATGCTCTGTTGGCCCTATATATTTCCACATCCCTATCTAGCCTGCCATGTTTTCTATCAAATACACTCTGTGCCTGTTTGTCAGCTAGATAAAATTGCTTATTGTACAGTTCCTTCCATGAATTGAATTCATTATGTGATAAAATACTGTGGTTTATAATTTCTACTTCATGAATGAGAGTAGACATTTTCTCATCATTGTGTTGTATTAATAAATTCATATATTTAAAACCAAATTCATCAAACAAGTTGTTAAATTCATACTTGACTTGGTCATTATATACCAATCCCATGGGTAATTTAAAAAATCTAATTCCCTTAGGGACTACTTGAATACTTATACATTTATTTAAATAAGCATTGTCTACCTTTAAATTCCTAATAAGAGTTAACTTTTTACCAAAATTGTAAATCATTTCTTTGAGCGAATTACTTGTGCTTACCACTTGAGGGCGTGGTGTTTGATAAACAGTGTTAAAATCATAATCATTACTTAAAAATTGATTAAATGCATCATTTTCATTAATAACTTCTTTGTTCCTACTACTCTTCTTGTTTACAGTCTCATTTGGAAAAGTGCCCTTGTTAGGGCTTGAAACAGTCTTTTTAAAAAAAGTACCTTTTGTTGTGCCCATATCTTTACTTCCTGCCATCGCGTATGTTTTGAGCACTGTTTGTGTCTTAGGTTTAGCCCCTTTTCTCTCCAAATCCAAACGATCATGCAGCATACTAAAATCAAAAGTAAAGTCTTTGTCTGGGGACAATATAAATTTGTCTTCAGTTTGAATTATTTCCAGAGACTCACGCCGAGTGTCAGATAAACAGTTCTCTGGACTAAGCTGGCCATTCGGTATATCTGTATCAACACTCGTACCGACAGTTAAAACTATTTCTTTTTTAGAACAGCAATGCGTGCTTACATTGTGATGGTTTACCGGCTCCATGTGTTTGTCTAAAGCTGGTTTGGTTGCTTCCATAAGACTTTGGAACATGTTCGCTAGTTTTTTCATCTCCGCATGTAGACCAATGACTTCCGCTCGTAACTGAGTCAATTCATCCATATCAGGGCTTGTCTGCGTGTCCTCACCGATACCAGCAACTGCAACTGGGAAAATGAAGGTAGTATGAAGAAACTCTATACTCCAAAAGCCGACTGCTGGAAAACGGCAATAAAGGCTTCGCAGATCCACTGTACTTCAATAAAATACTTTTATTGCTTCAACAGCCACACGACAGAATGGTCCACATAAAACACACACAAAAAGCAAATAAAATGTTAAGCACTTTCATCTGCCGATTGCAGACTTCCTCAGAACATAACATGATGAAAGTGTCTCTGATATTTAAACTGTATTGGCGCCAAACCAGCCTAATAGATTTGGCATACTTTAACTGTTTACATCAATGCGCCATAGTAATTTTTCTGTTTTCATTTTTTTATATTATTTACATTAAGAAAAAGAACAGAAAAATGTATCCTTTACATTTTTGTATCACTTGGTCTTTCAAGACATTTTTTCTTTCTCTAACTTGATTACCTATAACAACTTTATTTCTGCCTGTTTTATGTACCTTTTCAGTGTCTTTAATTTTTTTATCTTCCTTTTTCCCCTACAATCAGCCATTCTTTATAATTTTCTCCTTCATCTACAAAAACATATTACAATCCACTACATCATGATCAAAAGGTACTGCTTGATCAGCTTGTACAATTTGTTCCATATTTTAATTTTCAACACTTTTGCTTTCTTTAAAATGGTCGCATCACTAGTGTTAATTAGATTTGCATTAACTGCAGTATGACCTATGGTTTCTAGCTCTATGGCATACCTATCCACACATATCACATCAAATTTTTGTACATTTATTAATCAAGCAAACTTCTGTAGCTACATCCATATTTATATCTATATCTATATCTATATCTACAGCTACATCTATATATCTATATCTAATCTATATCTATTCTATATCTATATCTAATCTATATCTATTCTATATCTATATATCTTTATCCATATCTATATCTGTCTATCTCTCTGTCTATGTTTCTGTCTATCTATATATACATGCTCACCTGAATATCAAACAGCACTGTTGATTCCATTAAGTATAATTACACACAAATATGCTTCACAATGTTTTTATTTTCATGGAACGTAACCCATATTTCCTATCTTCCAGTCCAATTTTTTCTTTTCATAAAACAGTTTGTCAGTAGAGTACACAGACTGACATACAGATAAAAATAGCCTTTAATGTTCTCTAGATCTAGGTTATCAGACCTAAAATAAACTGTCTCTTTTTTTAACGCACGAGTAACTGCTCGAAGCATATATTCATTCCAAGGTTAACTCATACACAGATTTGTCTATTACTTTAAATGTATCAAAAGTCACATCACGAATTGTTCCTTTTTAAAATGAATTCAGGGGCAAATTTGCAATATATTAAATCATAATAGAACAAATATTTTATCCCAAGTCTTATTTTGAAGAAATCTTCCCTGTACATTTTCATTTCTGCTTCATACTCTTCTGTTTTTCTCTCTTTGGCAACTGCCTTCATTGCCTATGTTCCCTTTTAGAGGAGGATCTGCTCCCACGTCTTGTGACTGTGAGTGTGCTGGTGTTTGTGGTTTCCTTTCCCACTGCACAATGTATTCCAAACTTCTGGTTCCCTGTCCTTCACTTTCTTGGACCAGTTCAAGATCCTGTGACCATGGATTGGCAAAACCATCCTATGGTTTATCTTCTCTCCTCAGTCAATATAAAACAATGTCTTCCAAACCTTCTGCAAGTACTGCAACCAAAGGCTTTTCTCTCCCCTTCTCATGAACTTCCTCAACAGTAGGCAAGTTTATTGACTCCTTCTCATCCCTAACTGCTCTCTTTAACTTTTTTCCCACAGATTGTTCTTTGCTCTGCTGCAGCTTACAAAATTCTTCATATTCCACCTCCAGCTCACTCCTTCCTGTTGTCAACTACTGGGTCATAAAAAGGAAAATATTAGGGGACATTTCCTGGTGTCCTGGCCAAATCTCCCCTAGTTAATATGAATACCAATTTGGGTTTCCTCTGAAAAGAGGCAATTGGCCTTGTGAGACTAAACTAGTCAATAAATTGTAAATAAAATTGAAAAAAAATATGTTGTGAGGTGATATACATAGTTATGACAGAGGCTGACATGAAAGGAGATAATGCCAGCCCAGCTATATGGAATTTTGTAAAAAATTATATGTCATTTGTGAATATCAACATGATTCATATGCTTGTGTTACAAATGTATTAGCGCTGTATGTCATGTGAATATCAAACTGCTGGTACAGAAGTGTGTGTTGAAAAGGGTATGTAAAGTACTGAGCTTAAAGATGTATCCACAGTGTACCCTACTGGAAAAGAACAGAAATGTATAAACACTATTGTAACTGTTTAAATGTATATATATTTAACAAGGAAACTGGAATACAAGAGGTTAATTTCAAAAAAATAACTGAAATTAAATTACTTTATGATGGCAAGAGACAGGTTGTCTATACTAGGGAGCTCTCTGTGTTGTCTTGCAAGAGAAATAATTACTAGGCTTGAGATGTGGAAGTGTTTTATTGTTTTATGACTTACAGGATCTACCTTAGATCTAAGAAAAACCCTGTCTGCATTTTCACAGGTAGATGCTAAATGCTACCAGCTGCATAAATGGTTGTTTTTCACTTGGGATAGAGTCAGATGATAAAAAATTATGTCCCTCTGCAAGCTGTCCCATCTGCAATATTTGAGATATCAATTTAAGAACTCTCTGAGAGAGACTGAGTATTCTGTATAATGTCTTTGACCTGACAAGAAGACACATTCATCACATCTGCCTTGTTGCTCTGTGAGTTAACTAGGGTATAATAATTCTCTATATAGATATAGTCAAAAATATAGTAAAGATTAATTTTTATTTTTTTTTATTTATTTGAGACTGTCCTGCAATAAGGTTTTAAATATTTCCTGGGATTTTGAACTCTGATGTTACTGTGATTATATACTGAGTATTTTCATGTTCTCTTATTGTTTCTTATTAAATATATTTAACCCTTTCATTGTGTCTGATATTTGTTAGACATATTTAAGTTCTGAGAGTACTTCCATATTTATTTGGTGACACTGAGGGCCACTCCTAATAGCCTTGCTCTTGGTCAAACTACCATGTGCATTAACAGTAACATTACACAGTAAGATTGGGCACCTTTTGTTAAGGGCCTTAAAGTAGCTGATTAAGGAGCTGGCTGGTGGCATTGAAAACTATCTTATAGTCTGGGCAGAAGGGGCATAGCTAGTAAACCTATGCCAGCCCTCTCCTGTGTGTGTCTGTCTGTGTGTAAATCAAACCTCAAAGTTTGTGTGTGTCTGCTATTTGGGCAGGGACACGAAGCACTAGTTGGACAGAGAAGATTGTGGAAGTCTTGGCTTGGTGACTCAGCTGACATCTCAACTCTATAGCTGTGTCAGTGGGGAGTCTTATTGGGGATCTGAAGAAAGAGGGAGAAACCAGCCTCAGACTGTCATCTCTGTGTGCTCTTAAGAGAATCTGCACCTGATGCAGTGAGCTGCATCTGGAAATACTGTGTTTGTGTACCTGTCATCCTCTCAGTATACTTCCCCCATTGCTTCTACATGAGGATTAAGCCTCCTTGATTACTGGGCCAGTGGTGGGGCATCACATTATATTGGTTGGCAGTGGTGGGATATCCACATATTGGGATTCAGTGGTGTGGATACTGAATTCCTGTAGCCTGTAAACAGTGGTCACTAAAGAAGGTGTTCGTACCCAGAATCAGCTACACACTGAACATTCAGAGTCTTATATCACAATAGTTTTTTTTTTGTTAGCATAGTTAGTCAGGGGCAGCAGGCAAGGATGTCAGCAGAGGCGTATGGCAAGCTGACAAGGAACCAGTTGGCTGAGATGTGCCAAGAGAAAAGACTGGTGCATGCCAACATGACTAAAGCATAGATGGTTGCAGCCTTAGTCACAGCTGCATCACAGACCAGCAACTGGGCAACCGGACTGGATTTGGGGATGTACAACTTCAGAAAATGGACAGTTCAACATTTCCACTACGGACTTAAAAATCCATCTGGAGTGAAAGAGACATGAACTGGAGGCCAAACATTTGGAAATAGAATCAGCAGAGAGACTGAGATGCCTGAAGGCAAAAGAAAATGAGAAACTGAAACATCTAGAGGCCAAAAAAAAATGAGAAACTGAGACGTCTGGAAGCTGAGGAGATTGAGAGGCAGAGGCAACATGAAAAGGAGATGCTGACTCTTCTCCAGGGTCATGGAGGTAATGGGGAAGGGAATAGCTGGACCCCTGAAGCAACAAAGGTCAGTCATTTCTTCCACAATTTACAGAGGGTGATAATTTTGACAGTTTTATTCATATGTTTGAAAGGGTATGTAAACAGTATAATGTTGACCAGGCGCTCTGGCTATGGTTCTTGACCCCCTTTCTACATGGTAAAGCTGTAACTGCTATTTCTAAATTGTCTGATACTGATTGCTTAAATTATAATACAGTTAAAAAGTGTTTGTTAGAGTGTTTTAAGTTAACACCTGAAGCTTACAGAAAACAAGTTTTGTGAGCATAGATGCAAGGCAGATAAAAGTGTGTGTGAATATATTGCTGAGTTAAGCACTTATTTTCATCGATGGATGAGTGGGTGTCAGGTCACCACTTCTGAAGGGCTGGCAGACCTTTTGGTGAGGGAACAAGCCCTTAGCACTTTCCCTGAGTACATGAGAATCTGGTTAGTGGATAGAGAATGTAACACAGCAGATGAGTTGGGGGAAAAAGGGAGACCAATACCTAGCAACAGGGCATCACTGCACAGGAAAGGGATATCCAGTGTTGCTCATGGGTGTAAGGGAACCCATGGTGGGCATGCTAAACCACTCCAACAGAGTCTGCCAGTAGCAGGGGAAGCCACTAGTTCAGGTACATTGCCAGGACCAAGGCTTAAATATTTTAAATGCAACTAGTGGGACCAAGTAGCATATAGATGTCCATGGGGGCAAGGTGGTCAAACAAAAGAATGACAGAATGCCAGCAATGAGTTGTCTGGAGACAACAAGGGTACCTAGTACCACAAGCGGTTATATGCTATCTTAGTAGATGGGAAATAAGCTACTGCTAAGAGAGACAAAGTGTCTGACCTAACCATTGTGAAACCTGCAATGGTTAAAGAGGAGCACTATTTGCTTAGGTTGTCTACTCCAGTCAGAGCTTTAGGAGGGACCTCATTCCAAATACCTTTGGCTAGGGTTCACCTTGATTGGGAGGGTGGAAAAGGAAGCAAGCAAGTAGATGTGTTTGAGGATATCCCGGCAAGTGTCATGATAGGGAATGATTTTGATAATACAGTACCTTGTGTGCATGCAAATACATGCAGTTAGGCTTGGAGACAAGCATGTGTGTCTAGTAGTCTGTGGGAGACCCAGACAGACCGCAGACCTGAAGCCAAGACTGGTGTTGTGGTTACTTCAGAGAAGGAGCTACCCTGTAACATATCCACAGCACAAACCTGGATGCAAAACAATGTTACCTTTTTAAGGTTTTCAGGCAACATTAATGAAAAAGTGCACTAAACTGCTTTGACAAAATTTCATGTGATAATATAATTCGAAAGGGAAAGTTAATAGAATGAGAAGAGGCCAAGAATACGTTTGGACTGCAGACTAGAGATTGCCTTCCCTATTCGAGGATTGATATCAGACTACAGACAAAGAGAAAGTAATAGGGGGGTTTTAAGTGAAGGGCCAGCATTGGCAGGGGTTTTAGTAGAATACACAACAGAAGCTGCTATTAAAAAGGGATATTTTAGAGGGCATATATAATGTTATATGATAACTATGGGAATCAATCAGAGGAGGTTAGAAAAGATTAGGAAGAGAGATTGGACTAGCAATTCACAAAGAAACAATGGGAGGATATATTGTATGGCTCCCAAATATGCAACAAAGTCTAGAAAGATTAGGATTTTTGCTTGGAAGTGCCTGTATAGATATTTTTTATACCCCAAGCAGACTCCAAATAATTTTTCCTCAGGTAGATTGCAAATGTTGGAGGTATGATGGGGAAGAAAAAGACAGTTGGGAACATATTTTTTGGAGTGTACTGAGATGACAAATTTAAAATTCTCTGAAGGCCAATGTGTCAGAAATACTGTGTGAAGAAATTGGTGTTACTAAGGAAATTATTTTTTGAACTGTAATACAAAATCAGAATTGCCTAGACACAGTAAGACCTTGTTGAGTTTAATTCTGTTGGCTCTGAAAAAAAAAAAATAAACAATTACTAGAAAATGGAAATCAAAGTCTAAACTAACCATACTAGAAGTAGTGAATATAGTAACAGAGATAAAAGAACTGGGAGTGGGATCTTTAGAAAGGGTAGGAGCAAATTAAATAAAAAATGTGAATTTTGGGAACAATACATGCAGAATAATGTTTTGAAAGAGGAATGAGGTTTAAAGGATGGTAGGAATTGAATGAAATATGTAATGTTTGATTGACAATGACTGTATAGAAGATTGCATGTGATGTATAATATTTGCAACTGAAAATCTGTCAAAAATGATTTGTCTTCACATATATAAATATATGATTGTCTATATCATAAGTGACAATTCAATAAAGATGTTTCATTCTTTAAAAAAGGTTAAATGGAAGTGAGTTTCACTTTTACCAACATCTGGTGACTTTGAAGTTAGAATCATAGATGCCAGCAATGCATTGAGTAGTGCTTCTTACAGAGGGGATGTGCTGGCTTGACCCCCCCCCCCGCAGGAAAACAATAGGGAGCATTTGTAATTGTTTACATACTATACAAGGTCACATTTTGTAGAATGCAAATAGATTCATACAACTTTCACATGCAGTTGAAAAATGAGGAAAACCTTGTTGCATAGTTTTGCAGCTATGTGTGAGTTGTGGTATCATAACTGTGGGCTGTGCAAATTAGATCTCAATATTCTACCCTACAACAAAGAAGTTGCTTTGTATAGTAACTCATATATAGTCATGCCTCACAACTTCCATGAAAAGTACATATGTTTTTTTAGCTGGATTGCATCCATTTATTTCAATAGGGAAAGTAGCTGTCCTATATGTGTAGACCCTAGCTACACAGCTTAGTGGTATGCGCATTCAGCCTGCTCAGTTTAATGCATAGCTGCACATGACAAAATGACATGGAAAGTCATTCAAAGACAGCTCTGGGAGAGCTTTAGTCTGATTCAGGGGCATGCTAATTATGTATGTCTCTGAATCACATTGTTACTGATTAGCTCAGTTCTGCAAAGGTGCTCATTATTGTTGAGGTCTTCTATGACCTTTCACTCTAGCCATTCCATGACATCCCTCCTCAAAGCCATTTTTAACAATTATTTTTATTTAGATAAATACTACAATTTCAAGAAACTACTTTTATTTCCACAGAGAAATTATGACATTCAGTGGTTATTTTTTCAAAACTTTCTTATATCTCTCTTACTTCTATAACAATAGTAATTTTATAGTACATTACTAGACAGCAAATTGCAAATTTCCATTTTACTCAACTGCAAAGGATTGACTTTCATCTTTGACTGTCCAGAGTTGCATCTTGTGAAGTAGTTTTGTATATGAAGTAAATTGATTCATGGTCTTATTTAAGGAATACATTTTAAAATTGTTTTCTTTATGGAAAATGGATTTTGGAAAAGGAGAAGAAATGTATTTATTTATTTATTGGGAATGTAGTAGCAGGTGATTATCCTGTAGCCAGCTTCCTACAGAGTTAAAGGCTTCTTGAGTAATTGCCTGAAGATGTATTTGGTTATCTGAAGTGCATATTGGGTAGAACAGTTAGCATGTTGTATGAGGGAAGCTTGCTGAGAGTATTTAGGTAGATTATTAGTGAATACACTGAAGAATAAATGTGAAGAATGTTAGTAATGTTGCCATGATTTTTTTTATACCTGTAATGTTCTTTATTCATTTTATTAGATATAATCAAAATGTTGCTTTACTGTTGTTGTATGCTGCATGCCAGTATTTCACTTTGCCTTCAATAATATAATAATATTTAATAATATAAATAATCTCTTCTTAAATTTTAATGCTTATTGGCACTGTCTGACAATGGGATCATGTTCACTTCATGTGGCAATCATGCAGGGAGCAACCATACCAGTGCACATTTCAGTGTGGGGGGGGGGAGTAATACACTACAATAAACACCCATTTTCCTTGCTCCTTTCTATTTTGTGCTTTGATGTTTTTTGGTCAGTATTCTGTGATGTACCAAAAGCATTCAGTCATAACTAATGCAGAAATATACTATCTGGTTATTACACATTTGAGATATATATATATATATATATATATATATATATATATATATATATATATATGTGTGTGTGTGTATATACAGGTCTATTTCACTTGAACTAAAACTCATTTGACTTACTTTCATTTGAGCAACACCCAAATGACCTAAATTTCAAATTACTGACAACTCATTTGACTAACTTTCATTTCACTGACAGCTTACAATGCTGAATTTCAACATACTAAATCTTAAACCATAAACATGCACACTTAGAACACCAATAACTAACTCTTTCTAGAAGTTAAAAACTACTTGCTTACCCTCTTAACAGAAACTGGACAATGTACTACCAAACTAGGTAGAGGGCTACACCCCCCCAATTATATACACTAACTCCAGGATTGCACTACAGTGGGGAAAAGGGCATATACTTTAAACTTGCTTTACAGTACTCTACACGCTGCTACTACTGCTGGGAATGCACAAACCATTCACCAAATTACTTTAGATACTTCCCATAAAAATGTAAAGAGACAAACCCACATTTAGAAACGCTACAACACTACTTTCTACATGACTATCGGTATTTTGACAGCACTGTAAGTTACAGTAATTCTATTTATCACAAGGACATCACAGGTGAAGGGAAACCCACAACAAGTCTATGTCTTAAAAGTTGGTGAAATGAGAGTCAGTCAAATCAGTTGTCAGTAATTTGAAATTTAGGTTATTTGGGTGTCGGCCAAATGAAAGTCAGTGAAATGAGTTTTAGGTCAAGTGAAGCAGACCCGTATATATACATATATATGTATTTTTCATTATATATAAATCTACACACACACACACATACACACGCAGTTCATTTAGACAATTTATGTCCCAAATCAGCTGTATGAAGGCTGTAGCACTTCTTTTCAGTGATCAGTGTTGTTCTAGGCATTTTGTTGTTTACAAATCACTATTTTTCATCAAACACGCAGATTTATTTGGATGAGTGAGTTTAGTGACCTAATAATGTAGCAAGTAGAGGCAAGCCAATGCAAGGTTGAACCTGAGAGAACACAGAGAAAGGTCTTAGAATATGTGACTGTGTGGAGGTTCTCAGGTGCATGTGAATAATATTGAAGTTGCCAATGTAGGATGACATACAGATGGCATTTCCTGCATTTTGGCATCATGAAAAGTGCTGGTGCTGAGAGATCTCTGACAGAATACATTGTTGCCTGTTCCTCATTGATTATACAAAGTTTCTCATTTACAGACATAGTTGTTCTAACATGTAGGACATACAGACATTGGAACAATGCTTAAGCTGGATTTGTTCTACATGTGGGTGGGGTGTCACATCAACAGTCGCTACCTCTCCCAATTCATTACCACTCTCATCCTTTCTTTGACAATCATGCCTGACTGTCACAGGTCTTCTCTCTAACAATTCATCCATCTCTTTGCTGGACGTCCTTGTTGTTTTCTCTTGCCCTCTTCCTACCCATCCCACATTGTTATCAGATTGCCTTCTGCTTTCCTGCACGTATGCCCGAACCAGTATAATCTGTTCTCTTTATCCTTCTCTGCAGTTGGAGCTATTTGGGCTTCTACTCTAATGCCCTCATTTCTTCATCTCTTTCCCACAGAGTGCACCTATTTCAGGCACTTCATCACCTCTAGCTTCCTCAACTTCTCTGCCCTCACTGGCCAGGTTTCTGTACCATACAGTGGCACTGGTTGCAAGACTGTTTTGTATACCTAACTTTTCAGCTTCTTTGGCATTCTTCTGTCATACACTACCCTGAAACTGTGTGCCAGTTCGCTATAGCCCCTCTGAGTCTAGTTTTGACCTCCTCACTCAGACTTCCCTTTTCCTCAATCACCCTTCCCAGATACTTGAAACTGTTAATATGTTCCACTATTTTTCCTTCTATCTCAATTTTCCGCTTCTTTTTATTTCTCCCATTTCCTGCCATTATAGCCATCTTATCTGTACTCATTTTCTTCTCCTGCACCTTCAGTTTTGCATTCCATTCCCCTATCCTTTGTTGAATTACTTAGTCTGTCTGTAATGTCACAGCATCAGCATACATCAACTTTGTTGATCTGTCTCCTCATACCTGTTTGCTAATGTAGTCCAGCACCAGTATGAACAGCAGTGGGCTCAGAGTAGAACCCTGATCCACACCCACTCCCACTGGGGACCCATCTGTGAGTTCACACATTATTTGTGCTTGTCTCACTGGGCCCTTATAAACTGCACTAATGCTACCAATGTTTCTGCAACATGAAACCATTGCAGACCTGCCCAGATCTACTTTCTTGAGATCTTGTCATATGCTTTCTCTAAGTCTAGGAATGCCCATTCATCATCTGTACCTTCTTCTTTACTCTGTCTCCCACTGTAATCATCAGGCCTGTTATGCTGCATCCTAATCTCAATCCAAACTGCTCACCTCTTGTTTTCTTTCTACTACACTGTGTATTCATTTATTAATCATCCTATACTGAACGTTTATGTAGTGTAACAGGAGTTTGATACCTCTATACAGCCCATGGATTAGAATTTCCCCTTTGTTCTTGTACATGAGCACTAGAATGCTTATTTCACAGTCATCTGGGATACATCTTTCTTTCCATGATGCTATAAGCATCTTCTGGAGACATTTGTCCACTTACTCACTCACCATCTTGATCATATCTGCCATGACCTCATATGAAACTGTTGCTTTCCTTGACTTCCTTTTCTTTAGTGCTGTTCTTACCTCTTCTAGGGTGGGCTCCTCCTCCTCATCTTTCATTGTAAGCTGTGTCTGGGGCAGTACAGCTTCTGTGGGGTTTTCTTCATTTACAAGTTGCAGGAAGTATTCCTTCAGTCTGCCTTTGATGTACAGCGGACTGGTGAGAAGGTTGATGCTGGTATCATTTATGAAGGGTGTCTAAAGACTATTCTTTATCTTTCTCATACTTAGCACATATGTAATATCCAAGATATGAAGACAGGGAAATGAGTTTCATGAAGTCAGCTTCAATAACTTATGTTTCAGACCGCACAATAATTACTAGATACCTGATCACATAATTTATCTTCTTACCTATGACAAAGGCTAGAACTGCCAAATATCTTGTGTCTAATTATGGTGGCTGCTAAAAAAGCAATTACTAGAACATGGAAATCATTATCTATATTAGAAGTAGTGACTATAGGAACATAGATAAAACAACTTGAATTAAGATCTTTAGAAAAGGGTAGGGGCAAACTACATAGGAAAAAAATGGGAATTGTGGGAACAATACATTCAGGGGAAGAATAAGGTTTACAAAAGACAGGACTTAAATGACCTATGTAAGGTTTGACTGACAATGACTGTGTACACTATAAGTGATGTATAATGTTTGTAACTGAGAGTGTGTCAGTGTGGTTTGTTTTCATTTATATAAATGTATGATTGCTTATGTCGTAAGTGATGGTTTAATAAAGATGTTTCTTGTTTAAAAAAAGGGTCAGGAATTGAATAATTTATGTAATGCTGCTTAGGGTATATGATATATAGCAATATATGTGAAGTATAATGTTTGTTAATGTTTGTTTATACAGTTAGATTACTTTTGTATAAATGTAAATTTGTCTGTGTCATAAGTCATAACTCAGTAAAGGTGTTTAAAAAAGCAATATATATGTATTGTATTCCCCTCTTTGAACGTTAAAGATTTCAAAGATATCTCAATGGTAGAAATGAATAAAGCCCTATCTGCTTCCCACATAACTGGGAATAGCTAGTGACCTGGGACATGAAAGAGCTGGGGAAGAGCTGATAATTGGTCACCACCCATTCTAGATGGAGGAAGAAGGCCTAGCTGTTGCAGTAATGGTGTCTAGTACAACGATGTGTGTATGATATGTAATATTTTATCCTGGAATGTATATTTTGATGTTTTTTATTATATATTTGTATTTGTTAACTAGTTAAGTTCAGCGGACGTGAGTATCTCTTTTATAGAGCAACCCTGGAGCTATGGCTGGTTAAATGATTCACTTAGTAACACAGTAAGCAGACAGAGGCTGAGGGAAGAAAACCCTGGACTATAGGAAGCAACTCATTATCAGCTCAATACTGGCTCTGCTAAGCTACTTTTGTGCGGTAGTCTCCATCTTGCATCTGCAGGTGTATGTATGGATACAGAGAAAAGCATAAGAGTACTCCACAATTGTGAGCATGCATGCGAGCTACTAGAGAGGAATTAGGCCTCAAAACAGCAAGCCCTCTAATGTTTGCCTGGATGACAGTCTCCCCTTGATCAGGGCCTACCCAATAAGTAGGGCAATGAAACACAAACATCTTAGGAGAAGCACATGATGATCAACAGGCAGTAAAGGAATAGAAAGTAAAGAAAAAGTTAAAGGTTCCAATTTTATTTGAGATAGAAGTATATGCATAACAAAATAGTACTTTCATTTTAGTATTGCATTTCCATGTTCTGCTTAAAAATAATAATTAAAAATACATTACTACAGTCCGAATGCTTTCTAAAATGTGTAGAGAATTCAACAACTTTATTCCCCTCTCCCCTCTGACACATAACCATAGGATCATAGGAGATTACTAGGCTATCAACCCAGAGGTCATTTTAAGCCTAGCCATTTCAACCCAATATAATACCATAAAAGTACTAGTCAATATCCAAGATTGCATTCAGTGATGACTGCCCATGTCCAGGAGTGTTGTGGGCACTATCCCTGGTAAGAATTTACAGTGCCCCATCCACTCGCCCAGGTTCCTCTTGAACAGTGTCATAGAGGTGTTCTGTTTCACATGAATTGGTAGCCTGTTCCAAAGATGTGGCAGTCACTGAGAGAGAAATCTGTCTCTCCAGCATGTCCTATTTAAGTCACAAGCCATATTTAGGTCTCTGGAACAGGTA
The DNA here is from genome assembly GCF_019279795.1 of Protopterus annectens. Lineage (NCBI taxonomy): Eukaryota > Metazoa > Chordata > Ceratodontiformes > Protopteridae > Protopterus > Protopterus annectens. Next base: position 200,930,607 of record NC_056734.1, read on the forward strand.
GCCATAGACTCATTTGATTTATGGGCATGCAGTAAGTTCATTAGGTCTGCGTCTTGGGTTACTCTGTAGGCCAGGCATAAGCCAACCCTAGGATGTCTCTAAGATTGAGATTTTAGTGACAGGGACTTCAGTCAGTCAGTGTAAGGCACATGCTGGAGGCCCTTGATCTTCTTTGTTAGAAACCTCTGAGGTCTCTCTAATTGCTGCAGGTGCTTAATACGGTACATGTAGAATGGGGTGTTATACTTAATTATGGGCCGCATAAGTGGCGAGTATAGGGGATTATAACTTCTTTTGCTCTTGAGGCGATGCCTTTACTTATCAAGATAGCTACATGGAAAGGTTGCCTTACAGTGGTAGACATGTGGTTGAAGTTAAGTTCCCGATCAACCTGTGATCCCAGGTCCCTTACCACTTCGTGGGTACTTAGGGTATTGTTATTGATTTGATAGTGTGAGGGGACATTGTTTGTGCTGAAGGGAATGACGATACATTTTTTTGCATTCAGTTTGAGGCCGTGGCAAATACACCAGTCATTAGTCTGTGTCAGACCCTCCTGGAGTATACTGACATAATTTGGGGATTCAATGATTGCACCTAGTTTGCAGTCATCTGCAAACCTGGTTAGCCACAACCCCTTAGTTTTGACCTGAACTTCTGAGAAGTACATACTAAACAGTATTCTGCATTCTTCCATTCACCTAGTTGATGCATTTGTTTTCTCAACTGGAGTAACAACCTATGTCAAAAGTCCTATGGCCAATTGTTTTTCTTCTCAGTGTGAGAGCCTCGTTAGCCTGCTCATTTCCTCAGGAGGTCTGAGATAGGTGCTAGGGAGCAGGCCATCCCATGTTCATATGAGACCCCCTCTCCCAAGTGTCTGGATATTACCTGCAGCAGTCAGCAGCCTTTGCATATGTTGCTACATTAAATGGTCCTATGCATGCTCTTGTACTCACATATGAATCTTGGCTTAGGTGCAACATGTAGCTTATACCAATCTATTAGCTCTTTCTGCAATCCCTTAACACTCCTGTTTGGGTCAGCAGTGCTACAGGCCTTAGTGTGTCACTCCACCAAAATAAGCACAACAGCATTGGGCACTTTCTTGTATGCTACTCTGCTTTTTCCAGTTACCAGTTCTATATTAAAATTCCTTTCATCTGGGGCATAGTCAGGGCTTTATTCGTCTACACCACAGGGACAGCTGACATTTTACTACTTTAAATACTTTTCAGATTCATATTGTCATATACAAAGTTGAAAGACATTATTGTTTCAACAGCAGCACTTAAAATAAAATTAATTGTAACTAAAATAATCACTTTTCAGTTATCTATGCCAAGTAACTTCTTGACATTCTTAATAATTTTCCGTCCTTAGGCTAGGCTGGTACAGTGCATATATGTATAGATCATGGACTATGATCCAGCCAGTTTAGCATGAACTTGAATTGGCTAGCATGAAAAGGTGTGACATATTCATGTCCCCCTGAGGGGAAGTTAAGCGGTATGTTGCAGAGTATGATGTTCATCGTGTTTCACTGTTGCAGTCATTGCACTTGGGTTATTCGCCGGCAGGCTACACGCAGTCGGCCGGAGTTCCAAAGTCTTGGTCTGGCGTTGGTTGCTGTCGCCTCTTCCCTGACGTCAGTGCACCAGGGGTATAAAAGATGCAACCGACGCCATTTTCTTCAGTCTTTCTTGCTGCGCGGTGCCCAAAGCAAAAGCAGTTCGCAAGTGCCGGTCGCCGACTCCTGAGATTTTCGAAATTGAGTTTCAGAACTGAAGTCTTCAATAAAGCTAAGTACCCCATTGGGGAAACTTTTTCTTGCTCCAGACCAATGTCAGTAAAAGTTAATAATTGTATTTCTTGTGGGAAGCAAATACCTCATAAGGACTTTCACTCTTACTGTATTCCTTGCCTAGGCCCTGACCACGACGTTACTAGTTGTCGGTTTTGTGCTAGATTCAACAAACACACTATAAAATGTCGGTTTGATTTTGCTTTACATTATTTTGGCCGAAGGTTTAATTACATAATGCCGCCGGAACAACCGACGACCGGAATTTATAAAAAACGCAAAGACAAAGAAAAGGACAGGCATCCGAGGTCCAAAACTGACAACGAAACCTCTTCTAGGCCAGTCGCCAGTTCTCAGTGAGGCGCTTTCGCAGCCCCTGACACCCGCTACCTCAGAGCCACAGGCCATATCCGACAGCCATGTGGAGACACCGAGGCCTGTGGAAACTCAAGGTACTGGGTCTACGGAAACTATTCCCTCAGATGGGTCCGGAGCCACTGAGCAGGCATCGGCTTCTGAGGGTGTTTTCAGACCTTCACAGCTTACAATTAAGCCCACTACAGCAGCCAAGGCAAAGTTAAAACCTCCATTAAAGACAAGGAAACAAGTACAGCATTCTCCAGAACAGTCATCCATGCCAATTAAACAGATGCTTAAAATGGCCGAGGACCTAATTACTTTAATCAGGGGTTCCCATCCCCCTCCTGACAAAAGGCCTAGGCAAGACACTGACTATGATTCCTCTGACCAGGTTTCTATTTCCTCTGATTCCTCTTCTGATCAGGGATACTCTCTCCCTCCCTTTGAGGACTGTGATGCAGAAGAGTCTATAACTTCAGCCTCTCCACCTGAGGATTATTCTTTTGGGGAAACCCTGCACACCATGAGGGAGCATTTCCATTGGGAGAGCCAGGATTATTCAGAATCCAAGAAAAGGCTCAGAGAGTTTCTTTTATTGCCCCAGCACAGCCCCCTGGCTATTCCCCCTGTGCTTGATATTGTTGATGATGTTTTCTCTGAATCCAGTCTGACTCCTGATTCTTTACCCCCTGCACCAGTCAAGCCAGACAGGTACTACAGGGTCCCTGACTCTCATAAATTTCTTTACAAAAACCCTGTTGCAGATCCAGAAACAATTTCTCAGGGTCCTAAAGGGGTTAAGGCTTCCACTGCTAAAAATCCTGTCCCCTCAGATAGGGATTCCAGAGCTCTGGACAGATGGGGGAAAAAAGTTTACACTTCTGCTACTTTAGCTGTAAGGGCTTTAAATTGCCAGTTTCATATGCTTAAGTATCAACAGTATCTCATGTCATTGTTAAAGCAGAAAATGGTTTCAAACTCAGAAAGTCCTGACAGTAAGGAAATGCAGGATTTATTGCATGCAGCTGAACAAGTGGGAAAGCATACTTTACAATGTGGTTTTGATTCATTAGAGGCTTCTTGTAGAGCCGCAGTTACAGGCTCTGTTATTCAAAGGCATGTTTGGTTGAAAGAACAAAGTTTACGTGACCTTGTGGAACACCGCACTAACCTATCAGGTACATCTGCAGGCACAATTCCTGCCAGGAACAAAAAATACACTGGCAGACGAGCTAAGCAGAAATCTCATGGATCTTCACGAATGGAAACTAAATCCACAGGTGTTCAGCATGATAACAAGAAAATGGGGACGCCCAGACCTAGATCTTTTTGCCTCCCCTCACAATTGCCAACTACAGAAATTCTGCACAAGAACATATCACTCTCAAGCATGGAAAGTGGATGCTCTATCATTCAGCTGGAAAGCTCTGACAGCCTATGCATTTCCTCCAATGCCTCTTCTTACCAAGGTGCTCCTAAAAGTCAGACAAGAAAGGCCAAAAATGATCCTGATTGCCCCAGACTGGCCATGCCAGCACTGGTACCCAATCCTAAAGAGCTTGTCTCAGGGCCCAGCTTGGCCTTTACCTCAAATTCCTCATCTACTGACTCAACAAAACAATCAAATTCTGCACAGTCAACTCAGAACCTTAAATCTGGCAGCATGGCAGATAATGTAGCCACTCAGACTGCACCTCTCTCTAAAGCTGTTATGGATGTCATTTTAGAAGCCAGGAGGCCCAGCACTAGGAAATCTTATGCAGAAAAATGGAAAAGATTCTGTGCTTGGAACCGGGCACAAGGGCTCGACCCACTTGTTCCAAATATACCTCAGATGTTACAATACCTAACTAGGATGCTGGACAAAGGCCTATTTTTCTCATCAATTAAAATCCATGCCTCTGCCATTTCAGCTCATTACAATACGGAACCTCCTATTTTTTCACATCCTCTACTAAGACAGTACCTCAGAGGGGCAAAAAACATAAGACCCCCCCAAGGAGAGCACCAGTACCAACTTGGGATCTCAATTTTGCTTTAGAAAAACTCACACTGCCTCCTTTTGAACCAGCCAGCACAGCTGATATAAAATTCTTATCATGGAAAACTGCTCTGCTCCTAGCAATAACTTCATCAAGAAGAGTATCAGAGTTACAGGCATTAATGGCTGTGGAACCTTTCATCATTTTTCACCAGGACAGGGTTTCTCTCAGGACAAACCCAACATTCATGCCAAAAGTAGTTTCCAATGTGGCCCTGAACCAAACCATTCATTTACCAACTTTCTACCCAAATCCCCAGAATAAAGGGGAGAGACTTCTGCACGCTTTGGATATACACAGACAACTATGATTCTACTTGGACAAAACAAAAGCTTTCAGAAAAACAAAGCAGACAATTTCAAAATGGATAGGACACTGCATCTGCTTCTGTTATGCACAACATGGCAAATCAGTGCCTAAGGTCATTAGGCCACATTCTACCAGAGCAGCAGCCACTTCAGCAGCCTTTCTCAGAGGAGTACCAACCAAAGACATTTTAGAAGCTGCAACCTGGAGCTCAGTGCACACTTTCACCAAGCACTACCACTTGCCTCTCTACTCTAAATCCAGAGCAGGCTTTGCCACTGCAGTCCTGCAGGGCCTGGTAGCCTCTCCAAATCCAATCTAGACCCAGCCGCCCAACCTCAGCTTGGGATTCAACCCAAGTGTAATGACTGCAACAGTGAAACACGATGAACATAGTACAGTTGTGTACCCACCATAAATGTAGATGTTCGAGTGTATTCACTGTTGCAGTCCAGGTTACCCACCCACCTTCCCCCTTTTCATTGCTGGGACTTCTCTGTACTTCTCAACTCTATACAACCTATGTGGTGTATTTGCTTGTAGATGAAGGAAATGTTTATATTAGTACAGGCATGCTTTTTGGCATAATTTTATTTTTCCAGCCTTCCTATCTGGGGGCACCTGACATCTGGGGCAAGAAAAACTGAAGAAAATGGCGTCGGTTGCATCTTTTATACCCCTGATGCACTGACGTCAGGGAAGAGGTGACAGCAACCGACGCCGGACCAAGACTTTGGAACTCGGGCCAACTGCGGGTAGCCTGCCGGCGGAAAACCCAAGTGTAATGACTGCAACAGTGAATACACTCAAACATCTGCATTTATGGTAGGTACACAACTGTACTTTTTCTGTTAATGAATCTCCTGTAGAGCCTTTTTCCTGAGGACAAGCTGTTTGCCCAAGAAAAAAGGGTAGTGCTGGCTGGTGGGTTTTCACTCACAGAAGTCAGTACTACACTCTCTTGACTGCACCTCTATTGATTACTTATGTACCATATATGGGGCATTAAAATAAGTAGCACATCCCCTAATGGCTACCTGGATGATGGTTGCACAGTGCTCAGCTCTAACCTAGTACACAATGAATGAGCAAAGCCACAGTGATCAGCTAGATGACTGCAAGGTGCAGGACACCCAGAAATCAGAAACATCACAAAAAATGTCTTCCACACCTGGAGTGTTTGGTATTTGGGAATGCCTGTAATATGAACTTCAAATGCTAGTTTAATAGGAACTCATGCAGATACGTCCATGCCAGACAGTCTAGTAGCATGTTCCTGATTCAAATCAATGCTATTCTGCTCACCTACTGCTTGTGTGGAAAGGCCTCTTGGACACCTCTTTGGATATTTCCTTGGATGCACACAATTACTCATTTTTGTCAGAGGCATCACAAATATAGTCTCTGCATTTAATACAGTCACTGTGGGATGCATTTATTTTGATTGAATGTGTAGAGTTCTTTCGCAGCAACTTTTCTGAGCAAGAAAATAATTTGTGTACCTCACAGTACCTCTCAATCAATAATTATGACTGGTTTTCTGGGGAAATTTGCTGTGCTCTCAGGTTTCCCCTTCTTTTATTGAAAATATGTGTCTTGAAGACTGATCATTGTAATATTCTGTCTAGATTATTTTTTTTTATTTCAAGATCTTATTAATTAAAGTGAGGTTTTCATGCTGGATTGTGGAAGAGGAAGGTTTTCCACCTTTAATCTAAAGGTTCATAGTTAAGTACTGGGCTAGGTTAGCTGCCCTTGTGGGCCATTTTAAGTCTAGCCATTTTCCAATGTGGTGCTTCAGTTAACCTATCCCATTTGGTGTTAGACTGGCCTTACCTATCCCATAGAAAATAATTATCTCTACCCCTTGTGAGAATAATTGGGATCATACCATAGATAATTTGAGGGATCCCATGCATGGGATACAGCATTTATGAGCTGCATCTAACCATCAGTAGTTAAGGGGATAGTCCCTGGGTACATTTTTTTCCCCCCATCCATAGATCCAAGTTGCACTAGAATATGGACAGGGATGATATTTGTTTTATGTGGAATGAAAGTTTGTTCCAGAGTGGCAGTATCTGCAAGATGTACCTGTCCCTCCAAACTGTTCTATTAATGGTGCAGAAGAGGTCTAGATCCTTAGACCAAGTATTTCTGATGTCATTTGACTTGCCAATGCCAAGTAAATCCATCAGTATTGGGTCAAGGATTCTCTGTTAGATTTTATTAAGCTCCCAAGTTGTTTGTTTATTTCAGTGACAAGGGCTCTATAATTCTTAGAATTATTCTTATTACTTTTAGGTTCATAGGTTCATAGGTAGGTACTAGGCTATCTGCCGAAAGGCATTTATAAGCCTAGTCAGAATGTGTTGGCTTTCGCAGCCCCCTTAGATTAGTTCCCTGTGCCTCTGTCCAGCAGAGCCACTGAAGTGATCCCGGGGTAAACTTTCTGTTTCCCATCCACTCGCCAAGGTTTCTCTTGAAGAGTGTTAGCGAGGAGCTCTTCCTAATGTAGATTGGAATCTTGTTCCAAAGCATGGGAAGTCTCTGTGACAGGAATCTATCCCTCCAGCACATCCTATTTATTGTTGTGGTGAGGTTTAGATCCCTAGAGTGTGTGGCTCACGGGGATAAGCTTTTCTTTAGGTGGAGCATGTCGATCAGTTCTGGGTTGGACATGGCATTGTATGTCAGGCAGAGATCACCTCTGAGTAGGTGGTATGCAATTGAGTACAGCTGGAGTTTCTTCAGTCGAGCTGCATAGGGCATCTGTTTAGGCCAGTGATCCTCTTGGTGAGGTACGTCTGTAGTCTTTCCAGCTGTTGCAGGTGTCTTGTAAGATACATCCCAAATAGGGCATTGTACTCTATGATAGGTCTGATGAGCAATGAGTAGAGAGGCACAATGACCTCTTTTGATCTGGATGCAAACCCTTTTGTGATAAGATGTGCCACATAGAAGGATTTTTCTAACCACTTTGGCAATGTGATTATCAAAGAAGAGTTTACTATCTACTTGGGTCCCCAGATCCTTTATTACGTCTTCCGTATTTAGAGGACTACCATCTATGTGGTAGTTTGTGGATACTTTATTTTTTCCAAATGGGATGACTATACACTTTTTGGCATTTAGCTTGAGGCCATGATTTTGACACCAGGTGTCCGTCTCAGTGAGACCCTTTTGGAGGATGTCTGTGCCAGCCAGAGAGTCAATTATAGCCCCTAGTTTGCAGTCGTCTGCGAACTTGGTCAGCCATAGTCCTCCTGTGCTTGACTGTACCTCTGAGAAGTATATGCTGAACAGGAGGGATCCTAGGACTGAGCCCTGAGGAACACCACTTGTAACCTGTTTAGAGTCAGACCTAGCTCCTGCAACTCTTACCATGTGGGTTCAGTCCATGAGCCAGTTGCCAACCCTTCTTGTGATGTAGGGGTTTATGTTCAGGTTGGTGAGCTTGTCTATAATACCAGAATGGGGAATGGTGTCAAAGGCCTTTGCGAGGTCTAGGTAGGCTGTGTGTACCACCTTTCCCTCATCTATAGCCTTGGTAACTGTCTCAAAGAAGTCCACCAGGTTTAGGAGACATGATCTGCCCTTAACAAAGCCGGACAGGGTAGGGTCCAGTGTTTGGAGGTTCCCAATGTCTCTGTTAATGATTTCCATGATGATGCACTCCATAGCCTTGCAGACCAAGCTAGTCAGCCTTATAGGGTGATAGTTCCCAGGGTCTGTTGTGGCTCCACCTTTGTGGAGCAGAATAACTGTTGCTGTGCACCACTCTGTGGGTATGTAACCTGTGGAGAGGCTGAGTTTGAACAGTGTGTTTAGGTGAGGGGTTAGTTCGTCTTTGAGCTCGTGTAGGATGCAGCCTGGGACTCCGTCCGGTCCCATTGTTTTTGGCTTTGGAGTGGGCGGTTTTAACCTGAGTGTCTGTGATTTCAGGAGCTCTACATTCTTCTGGTATAGTTATGGGCCCTTTTGTGGGGTGAGAGGGGGGTAAAGTTTGCGCTGAACCTGTCTACCAGGATGTTGGCAATATCGGTCGGTTCAGTGTATTTTGTACCATTCTCCACTAACTCCGAGCAGATCTGAGCATTGCCACTTAGATTCTTGACATAGCTAAAGAATGCCTTGTGGTTATCTTTGGAGTCCTTGGCAATTTTCCTTTCGAAACTCACCTTGGATGATTTTATGAGGGATCGTAGTTTCTTGCTGATACTGATCAGGGATGTCTTCCCTTCTTGGGATTTTACTCTTTTTCTGTATTAGTTTCCTCCTTCTATTGTATAGCTTGTTTATGGCAGGAGTCCACCCAACTGGTTTCCTTTTCTTGGAGGAGTGAGTCTTGGTTTTGCTTGGGATAGCATGATCCATGCATTCATGTAAGTGCCCGTAGAATGTATTAGTAAAGGATTTTGCAGCTTGGACAATGTTATCCTTTAGAATGGGGGCTTTGAAACTTTCCACCTCGATTTTAAGTAACGTGAAGTTTGCTTTTGAAAAGTTTTTCACAGTAGTTTCCTTGTCCGGGGTGGGGGCAGAATGTGGATATCCAAAGTGATTTGTTTATGGTCAGATCTAACCAGTGAGGGGTTGACCTCCAGTGTGGAGCACCAGTCGCCCATGTTGGTGATGACCAGTTCCAATATGTTGTTACCTCTGGTGGGAGTGTTGACCAGATGATCCAGGGTGTTTGAGTTTATAAATTCTAGGAAATGTTGGGCAAGGGAGTTTGTACTTGAGTAGTTCTCCCAATTAATGTTTGGGTAATTGAAATCACCAAATATTAGGGTGTTTGGTAGGACCTTTATATTTCCCAGTGTTTCCAGAAATGTGGAATGGGGGTCCTGGGACATGGTGGGTGATCTGTAGCAAGCTATAATTTGAATTGTAGTTCTTCCCGTTGTTAGTTGCACGTGGATGATCTCTGAAGCATCGTGCTGTGCCACTAACCTGGAGGTGTGGGTGTCCTTGATGAATATGGATACGCCCCACCTTTTGTATTTCGGTCCGGGTTCTGTGGCCAAAATGTATGGTATGAGTTGTAGCCTGTTAGTACTGGGGTGCTCTCTGGAGCCTTAAACCAGGTTTCTGTTACTGCACATATATCGATTTTCTCCATACTGAGGAGTGCCTTGAGTGCGTGCATTTTGAGGTTTAGACTTCTGGCATTGAGTAGCATCACCCTCAGGTTTTGTTTATGACGGTGGGTTTGTCTTTTGAGCCTTGCTTAAAAAAGGCACTATGGGGTGGCAAGAGCCTTGGCAAGTATTCGAAAGCCTAAGGCTGACAGGTGCAAGCCATCTCTAGCGAAGCAGACTGGCTTGTCGAGCATGTCATTCCAGGCGGACAGACACTGGATCCCCTTTGAATGACACCAGAAACTTAGCCAATTGTTGAAATTGATAATTTTTTCTTTATACTGTGGTATCATTCTTGGTGAGGGCAGGATGCTACTCAGGGTCAGGGTCATACCGGCCTGGGCTACAAGATCAGAGAGCTCTTCCATGTCTCTTTTCATGTTGTCCAGGGAGGTACGGCTCAGATCATTCACACCAACATGGACAATGACAGAGTCATATTTGTACTTGTTCTGGAGTGACCTGAGTGCTTGTGTTATGTGGCAGATCCTGGCACCCGACATGCAGCTAACAGTAACCTTCTCCTTATTCAGCCAAGTGAGTGGGACGTCAGTGTGCCTGACTATAGAGTCACCTATTACTAGTATGTTGGGTATGTTATTTTGCCTTAAGGGCTGTGATTGCATGGCACACTGGTTTTGTGAAGTATGTATTTCATGATTTGTGTTGGGGGGGGGGGTGGAGGTTGCTTGGATGTCTGCTTTGGAGGTCTATGTTGTTTTTGCAGATTTTTATTTAGAGCCTCTGAGTATGTTTTCATGTATTTATGTGTGTTTTTTGCCAGTGCTGGTTTAATGGGTCTATGTGAGACTGGTGGTATGATGCAAGTATTTCCCTTCTCCTCTTGACTGTCTGATCCAGCCTTGGGTTGAGAGATCTTAGCCTCCAGTTTGGCTGTATAATTGCATCTCTCACATGTATTAGTGTTTGGTGGTAGGAGGAGAGAGTTGTCTGTGTACATGAGGCAGTTGTAACATTGCCTCAAAATGCCCAGATTCACCAGTTGGACTGGAGAGTATGCCTGAAATGCCCTTTGGACATGCCTGGATAGGTACAGTGAACTGTTTTACTGAATGGCTGGTAAGGTTGAATAGAGAGCCTTGTCCTTCTGTACAGTATAGGAGGGTCTAGTGCTAGGGTTTATAAGTGCTTGCTATGAGTTTTGAGCAAGTGCTAGGCTGAGAAATGAATGGCTTGAGTGCTTCAGTTGAAAGTTTGTCTAGTTCCAAGGGAAAAATTGAAGAGGAGACTTTGTGGAGCCGGGAATACTTATACCCTAGCTAACCGGCGTTGCCTGGCATGCAAAACCGGGCAAATGCGGTATTTATAGCAGGGAAATGAAAGAGATAGAAATTATCCCAAAATGGCCAATAAACTATTAATTTCTGGGCTGAAACCACTCCTCCAGGGACAAATTTATTTATTTATTTATTTATTTAAATTTGTTGATCGGGAGTGTCCGACTGGACGTAGGTCCATTTTCAGCGGAGGCCCGGGGAGAAAAGCTCCACAGTAAAATAAACAGACAGTAGTTACATTGGATTACATAGCGATTAACAATTTAACATAGCAATTACTTACAACATATTTACAGATGAAGAATATAGTACATCAGTAGACAACTAGAATCTTTATCTGTGAAGTACATAACAGACATTAACAAATGTTACAATGAGAAGTTCCTGCTGTATAATAAGTACTAGGCTTATTAGCATCTGAGCTTGCTATAATCAAGGTAGTTAGTGGAGTGGAAAGAAAGGTAGTGGTTGGATGGGGTGGATGATATTAGAGTGGGAGTTGCAAGGGCATAGCCAGCATGTTTTTAGGTGCGCTTTTAGTAAAGTTTTGAAGTGGGTGCATGATGGTACAGAGGTAATTGTGGTTGGGAGTTTGTTCCATAATTTGGCTGTGGTGCAAGAGAATAGTGCTTCACCAGCAGAGTTATTGGCTTTAGTGATCTGCAACTGATTTTTGTTGCTGGATCTTAGTGGTCTGGTGGTGTGATAGGGTTGGAGTAGATTCTGGAGGGATGGGACATTTAGTGGATGGTTTACTAGTTTGTGGGCGAGTGAGAGTTGATACCACTGAAGGAGGTGAGGGAGTTCAAGCCAGCCCAGTTCAGCAAGTGAGAGACAGTGGTGACTACGGTAGGATGCCCCTGTGGCGAATTTGGCGATTTTGTTGTAGCAGGTCTCTAGCTTGTTTAGATGACATTGCCTTAGGTTGGTATATATTGGAGAGGCATAAAGTAGGGTGGAGATAAGGTGGGAATTTGCTATTGAAATCTTTGCTGCTTTGGTGAAAAAATTGCTTATTTCTGTATAACGCTCCTAGTTTTTTGTGGACTTTTTTTATGGTCATGGATATGTGAATGTCAAATTTTAGTTTATTGTCTATTTCCACTCCTAGCAATTTGGTGTGTTCAGTTGGGTATATAGGAGTGTTGTCTTTTGCTGTGATGTTAAAGTGAGAGTTGTTTTGAGTATGTTTGGTGATAGGCTGCTCAAAGCTCCCCTCTCTCACAGGTGAACAGAGAAACTTCCTTCTATCCAGGTAAGGTATGGGCAAACACATTCTCTTCATTTGTTTTAAAGCTTGTTGATATTATGGTTTCACCATGTGGGTTTGTTTCTGGGGTTTGCCCTGTACTTGGTTCCAATGGGGTACTGCTGCATCTATGCAGCTGTTTATATACTTGTATAGTAGGGTGGTGTACATTTCATATATTCAGCGGAGTTAACTGTGTTGTTGGTAATTTGAGACTTGCCAATGTATCACTTGGGAGTAGATATTTTGCCTTAGAGAAACTTCCAAAGGTACCTTAGGTCACAACAGCCATCCCTTTGCACAAAAAACAAACAAAAAAGTGGAAACAAGCGGAAACAAGCTGGTAAAAAAACGGCACAGACAATTTATTAACTGTAAGTGCTTTCAGCCAAGCAGGTGCTCAGCCTTCATCAGACATTAGACAATTTTCACAGCTCTCTATTTATATGGACAGCACACCTTGTTTAGCAATAAATTAATTAACCAATCACAGTTATTATTCAATAAAAATACCTAAAAATATATGAGAAATATATACAAAATACTAAATAATAACTATTCTCAAAGAGACCAAGATAAATTATGTAAAAATCACACCATTTCACTAGCATTCTTTCAAATACAGAAACCTATATATATAGCATATTAATTTCCTAAAATACTACTCATAAAATAAACCATATTAACTAACATAAACAAAAATTAATTACAATCAAATAGATATGGTACAACTGCTTCAAGGCTTTAATAAAATGCTACTATTTAAAAGGGGGAACATCTCACTGTACATTGATACAGATATTGTAAGAAGTGGAATAAACCCTTTAACTTAAACATGTTTATCTAAGAAGAGCTTTTAATTTCAGAATGCACTTAATAGAAGCATAATCATTCAACCCTGGGGGGAGATGTGCGCATGTTCTAATCTGCCAAAATAGTTCTTGCTCTTCTAAATGCAACTGCCAGGGGCCTCCCCTTATGTCATTTTTAATCTGATGAACAACACTGAATACAAAACAGTGGTCAGGGAATTCTAAAATGTGCCTGGCAAGTGCATTTGTCAAATCCTCCCTACCTATAGCATAAAGATGTTCATAAACTCTTTTCTTTATTTTCCTCTCAGTTTTGCCTATATAGAAGGAAGGACATTTCTCACATAGGGCCACGTATACAACTCCCTTTGTGTCACAGTTGTAATTACCATTAATAAAATAATTTTTCCTATTGACATCAATTTTATTACCAGGGTGAATAAATTTGCATTGAGGGCACATACCACATTTTCGCATTCCCACTATTTTATCTTTAGATTTACGGGTAGTTGTTTCAACAAGATTTTTAAGGTTGATACCCCTTCTATATATAAATTTTGGATGAGTGCCTAAGACTTTAACCAAAGCTCTATCCTCTGAAATAATACTCCAATTCTTAACTACTATTTCCCTAATAATTTTATAGTCCACACTATAAGTGAACAAAGGTGGGCCATCTACAGACCCTGGAAACTACAGACTCAGAAGTCTTTCTAGTCTTATATGTAAAGCTATGGAAAGAATTGTCATGGAAATGATCAATAGAGGTATCATAAACCTCCAAACACTGGACCCAACTCAGCTTGGTTTTGTCCAGAGCAGATCATGCCTACTCATCCTGGTGGACTTCTTTGAGACGATAACCAAAGCAATGGATGAGGGGAAAATGGTTCACACTGCCTACCTTGACCTGGCCAAGGCATTTGACACAATAACCCACTTGGGCATCATTGACAAACTCAAGAGGTTATGTACAAACTTGTATGTCACTCGTGGATATCCAACTGGCTCACAGACAGGACCCAGAAAGTCAGAGATGGGGAGTCCACTTTTACAAAGAGGCCAGTCACAAGTGGAGTCCCTCAGGGATCAGTCCTTGGACCGCTCCTTTTTGGCATTTAGTTCTCAGAAGACAAGGCCAATGTCAGTGGTCTCTGGCTGACTAAATTTGCAGATCATTGCAAATTAGAAGCTGTCATTGAATCCCACACTGACACAAATGTTCTCTAGGAGGGGATGAAGCAGACAAACAACTGGTGTCAGAGCTAGGGACTAAAACTAAATACCAAAAAATGCATAATAGTATACTTTGGGAAGTCATCTACACCTAGTAGCTATCATATTGACAACACACCCCATAGAGATGACCCAGCAGTCAGGGACTTAGGGTCACACATAGATAGTAATCTAGCCTTTGACTACCACATGTCTACAGTAGTAAGGAAATAATTCTATGTTGCCTAACTTATAAACAAATGTATGGCATCGAAGTCCAAGGAAGTCATTGTTCCACTGTATTCAGCATTCAACAGGCATATCATTGAGTACAATGCCCCCTTTGGTATGTACCTAACTAGGCACATCCAACAATTGGAACATCCACAGATGTTCCTCACTAAACAAATACAGGGTGTAAGTAAAATGCCCTATGCAGATTTCCTCAAGGCCCTATCCCTGTATTCTGTCTCCTACAGGCTTTTGAGGGGAGAGCTATACCTGGCATACAGGGCACCAGAATTACCCATTCTAAAGACTTAAACCTTGCCTGTGATATGAATAGGACCTGCTGGACAGACAGGTATGTATCACAGAGACTACCCCATCTATGGAACAGGCTCCCCATCCATGTGAAGCAGAAGTTCCTCCCTATCCCAATTCAAGTGCAACTTGGACAATTGGATGGGGAACAGGAAATTCATCCCTGGTTTGGCACCTATGTCTCTAATGGACACAGGCAACCTGTAAATACTTCATCTCCTAGGCCCCTGCTTGTAAATGTTTCATCTCCCAAAACCCTGCTTACACTTATCAAGGGTATCAGAACTTGTCAGAGATTTGGAATGTATGGTTACACTTAGGCCCTTGTGGTCATTAGCCTAATAAACACCTATGAACCTAAGAACCTAAAAGACTGAGACACCCTTCTTTTTCCCCTCCTGCACCATAGCAGGTCCAAATGTGTGGAAGGTATAGCCCTATGACACATCAATAGCTGAGCTAGGAGAAAATCAATACATCTTGCAAGATAGTGTTCTCATATTCCTACAGCTATTTACATAGCAAGAGCTGTTAGTGCCCTAAGCTTTCTTTAACCTTTTTTTTTCACAATTAGAGCTGTCTCCTTGATGTGATCATTTCACTATCGATAACTTGGACTATAGGTCATGACTGAGTCAGAAAAAAAGTCCTGCATTTGTACAAACTGCAGCAGACAAAAGTTGCAGTTTATGCAGACATGGGAAATGCATTTAATGCATTTCAGGGACATTTTTTAGTCAGAATTTAGATGACATAATTATCACGTAATTTGCACTTTTCTGAGGTTATTAAACCTTGTGACCCATGCACTATGTTGGCACATGTATCCTCCCTCATTCACTCTCTCACACACACATGCAGACTTTCATACACATGCATGTGCACACACACATGTGCACACATATGCTCTCACTTCACTTCAGAAGACTGAAAGCGCAAAATCTTGAATCTCAGTCTTTTGAAATTAAAGATTTTGGGCTTTCAGTCTTCTGAAGTGAATCCTCTCACATACATCCTTCCCTCCTTCTCAACTGGACAATTACTGTTCATGAGACAACACCCAGTTGATTGCACTCATAGATACACCCATCCAATCCCCACATACACTCATTATTCTATTCTAGTAACTGATCCCGTAACATCTCTGTTTTGACCACTCAGAGACATACGCACACAAATATACATGCCCGCGCACACACACACACACACACACACACACACACACACACACACACACACACACACACACACACACACACACACACACACACACACACACACACACACACACACTCACTCACACTACTTCTACACTAAACCTCAAAACACTTACCTGTAATGCGATCTCTCCCACTGGTTATAATGAGGGACTGCAGTATTTTGGCTGAGTTCATCAACACAGCCATCCATGCATACATAAATCCCTCTCTGCAGGCATTTCTGGGGTAGAGTATTTGGCTAATTAGCCTAGGCTACTCCACCAGAATGCCTCATTAGCATGCAGCATGGCCATCGAGATAGCTATCTGTGGTGATTGTACTAACTGTGCACAATCACTGCAGTGAGCCTGTCTTTAAATCAGAAAGGGGGTCCAGCAGTGGTTGGCTCCCAGTTTCAGGGCTTATCACCTGTAGTAGCCCTTTCTGAATTGCAGCCTACATACTAACATTTCCATGGTTCAAAACATGTTCTGAATTCCACAGTTGGTTTGTTTTTGCCTTTTGGCTTTTCCCGGTTAGGGGTCGCCACAGCAGAACTCCGGTCCACTAATGATTGGTAGTTGATTTTTACATGCCGAGTTACCAGCCCTGATGCACAACCTTCAACGAAGGTATGCCCATTCACACCTCTCCATGCAGAAGACACTCTAGCTGAGAATCGAACCGGACTTACTGTGAGGCGACAACACTACCGCAGCACCACCACCACGGTGCACTGAATTCAACAGTTGGTAACTCTGGGAAATGATCTTGTATTATCATGCCAGAAATACCACATCTTCATCACAAAATTTTAGATGCATCAATTACACTAGTTCTTTTATTCTGTTAACATCAACATTTCAGAAGACCTTGAATCCCAATTTACACATATAAAGTACAGTGTACCATCAAAATGTCGTGGCTGCCGTGTGTGACAATGGCTATCCGAAAGTAAGTTTGCACAGGTTTGTATGTGCAGAAAATAAAAACATGCTAAATGCACAACAGTGAATGATAGTGTGTGTTTGCTGGTGTGAATTCGGCATATTGAGTGGAAATCTTACTACAGTGGGGATCAGGAAATGTACCCTTTCCCTCACTGTAGTGTGATCTCGGAGTTTGTATATATACGTAGCAGGGGGTGTGGGGAGCACAGGGGGGCTTTCCCCCTGCAAAATGTGTGTTCTATGACACCGGATGTGGTGGTATGTTCAAAAAATGTCGACAATTCGATTTTGAATTGTCAACATTTTTTTTTGTTCGTTCTTTTTCTCGGTCGCTATCATAACTTTCGACAATGTTTTTCAAGTACGTAAGTACTCACAACAAACATTCGATATTATGATAGTAAACCATAAAGTATATGCACAGTCAGAAAACTGAAATTAGTTTTTTCATACTTCAATTAATGGTCTTCTTGCAGTCAAATTAATTCTTCTGTTGTGTTATTATGGTGGGCACTCAACAATGAACATTGTCAAAGATCTTGCTCAGCGTACAATGATATTCCAAATCAAAACATATCACAAACTGTTTCTTTACTGTGCACAGTTACTAAGTATGAAATATGTATTTTTACTAATATCTACTTCTTTTGCTGATTAGGTACGATTTCATTATTTTATCTGCTTTAAACATCAGAATTCACAAATAGTTTATTTATTTATTTATTTATTCTTTAAAGGGAAATGATGGATGCATTTCACTTTTTTTTCTTAGTAAGCTTCTGCTCTAGACAACTTTTCTTGCCTTGCTATCTCTTGAAGCATTTTACCTCTAGATAATTCTCAATAAACATCTTAAACTCTTTCAGCATCTTCTCAGACATTGACAAGAGTGGATACAGCCAGATTAATTCCTGTTATACACCATGCAAATCTTGTTTCTCCAATAAATATATATGAATTTACGATTATCTGTTATCTGTATTTGTACAAGAACAAAGGGGACATCCACAACTGTGGGAAGTACAGAGGCATCAAGCTCCTACCACATTGCATGAAAGTTTTGGAGAGGGTGATTGATAAATGGATACACAGAGTAGTAGAATGTAAGATGGGAGATGAGCAGTTCATATTCAGATTAGGATGCCACACAATCGACCCAATGTTTGCATTAAGACAGATACTTGAGAAGAAGCGAGAGATGAGGAGAGAACTGGGTGTTCCTAGGCTTGGAAAAAGCATATGACAAGGTCCCAAGAAAGCTGATCTGGGCAGTACTGTGGTGGTTTGAGTCCCAGAAGCATTGGTAGAATTAGTGCAGACTATGTACAAGGACCCAGTGACTCAAGAACGAACAGTGTTCGGCCTCAGAGACTGGTTCTCAGTGGGAGTGGGTGTACACCAGGGTTCAGCTCTGAGCACACTGCTGTTCACACTGGTGATGGACTACATTAGCAAACAGGTTGGAGGGGACAGATCAACAACGCTACTGTATGCAGACGATGTGGCAGTACAAGAAGACTCTGATCTAGAACTTCAGCAAAGGATAGGAGAATGGAATGCAAATCTGAAGGCACATGGGATGAAACTAAGCACAGATAAGATGGTGCTAATGGCAACAAACTGGGGAAATCAGAAGAAGCTAAGATCAGAGATAGAAGGAAAGATAGTGGAATAGGCAAACAGCTTCAAGTATCTGGGAGGGGTGGTTGAGGAGATTGGTAGTCTGAATGAAGAGGTCAAAGCTAGAATCAGAGGGGCTGCAGCCAACTGGCATAGAGTATCAGGTGTAGTGTATGACAGAAGAATGCCAAAGAAGCTGAAAGGTAAGGTGTACAAGACAGTGGTGCAACCAGTACTACTGTATGGTACAGAGACCTGTGCAGTAAAGGCAGAACAGTTGAAGAAGCTAGAGGTGATGGAAATGAAGTGCCTGAGAAAGGTGGTAGGGTGCACACTGTGGGAGAAATGAGGACATAAGAGCAGAAGCCAAAGTAGCTGCAATTGCAGAAAAGATTGAAGAGAACAGATTACGGTGGTTTGGGCACATATGTAGAAAAGCAGAAGACAATCTGGTGAGGAAGATTTGGGACAGACAGGAAGAAAGTAAGAGGAAGTGAGGATGTCCAGCAAAGAGCTGGATGGATTGTGTGAAAGAGGATCTGAAACAGTCAGGCATGAGTGTTGAAGAAGGCAGGAGTGTGACACTGAAACGAGAGTGTTGGCGACAGTTAACACAGTACCCCGTCCCCATGTAAAACAAAAATGGGAAAAACAGGGCTGACGATGATGTTATCTATATTGTTTCTGTCCTGCATTTCAGAGATAAGTTATACTTTTGTATTCTTAACTGCAGTCCTGAAACTCGCAGTGGTACCTTACAGAAGGACTTTTTAAATCTACTGTGCATTTTTTCAGTTAACACTGTTTCTTCATAAATATTTATATATGACGTTTTATATCCAGATGCCATAGCTACTACCTTGTTTTTAAGTTAATTTTACCTTGTTCAGCACTCCTTAATGTTTTGTTGCACCATAAGCAGCCAGTTTATCATAATCACTTTACCATGTCCATTTTTGTTGGCATCGTCATGCGATATAACTGGCTTGTTCATGGCACTTCAATGACTAGCATTTTAGATATTTCAAAACTGCTTCTCTTTTCTGTATACCAGTACTTTTAAATACAATATTCCAGCAATTTCCTTAATGGCAAGCTCTCATCTGGCAAGTTCACAATAGGCTTCTAAGGACATTACATAGTTCTGACAAAAGTCATGACAATTTGCTTGTCTGAGGAGAAGACACACATGCTGTTGCTCTTACTTTCTCAGTCATAATTTAAAATCTTCAGATATTAAGGTGTCATTTCACACTTTATTTTAATCAGCTTGATAGTATATAAAGTGGATATAAAAAGTATACACACCCCTGTTAAAATGTCAGTTTTTTGTGATATAAAAAAGAGACCACAATAAATCATTTCAAAGCTTTCCCCACCTTTAATGTTACCTATAAGATGTACAATTCACTTGAAAAACAAACAAATCTGTTAGGGGAAAAATATAAAAAATAAAAAACATATGATAAGCTGGTTGCATAAGTGTGCACATCCTTAAACTAATACTTTGTTGAAGCACTTTTTGATTTAATTATAGCATTCAGTCTTCTTGGGTAGGAGTTTATCAGCATGGCACATCTTGACTTGACAATACTTGCCCAATCTTCCTTGCAAAAGCGCTCCAAATCTGTCAGATTGCGAGGGCATCTCTTGTGCACAGCCCTCTTTATGTCACCCCACAGATTTTCTATTGGATTTAGGTCTGGGCTCTGGCTGGGTCATTCCAAAACTTTAATGTTCTTCTGCTGAAGCCATTCTTTTGTTGATTTGGATGTATGCTTGGGGTGATTGTCATGTTGAAAGGTGAAATTCCTCTTCATCTTCAGCTTTCTAGCAGACACTTGAAGGTTTTAGGCCAAAAGTGACTGGTATTTGGAACTGTTCATAATTCCCTCCACCTTGATTAAAGCCCCATTTCCAGATGAAGAAAAACAACCCCGAAGCACGATACTGATGCCACCATGCTTCACCGTGGGGATGGTGTTCTTTTGGTGATGCAAAGTGGTGTTTTTGCGCCAAACATACCTTTTTGAATTGTGGCCAAAAAGTTCAACCTTGGTCTCATCAGACCATAACACATTTTCCAACATGCCTTTTGGAGACTTGACGTATTGTTTTGCAAATTTTAGCCTGGTCTGGATGTTTGTCTGTGTAAGAAAAGGCTTCCATCTTGCAACCCTACCCCACAGGGCAGACATATGGAGAATATGGCAGATTGTTGTCACATGTAGTATACAACCAGTGCTTGCCAAAAATTCCTGTAGCTCCTTCAGTGTTGCTGTAAGTCTCTTGGCAGCCTCCTTGACCAGTTTTATCTTGCTTTTCATCAGTTTTGGAGGGACGTCCAGTTCTTTGCATTGTCACTGTTGTCCCATATTTTCTCCACTTTTTGATGACTGTCTTCACTATGTTCCATGGTATAGTCAATGCCATGGAAATTTTTTTGTACCCTTCTCCTGACTGGTACCTTTCAACAATGA
Organism: Protopterus annectens; assembly: GCF_019279795.1. Lineage (NCBI taxonomy): Eukaryota > Metazoa > Chordata > Ceratodontiformes > Protopteridae > Protopterus > Protopterus annectens. Next base: position 200,951,629 of record NC_056734.1, read on the forward strand.
GATCCCTTTGATGCTCTGTAAGCTCTCTGCAAACCATAGCTTTTGTGTAGCAGGCAACTGAGTAAATGTCAGGAAAATCCCACTAGGACAGCTGAACTTTATTTGGAGTTAATCAGAGTCTCTTTAATTGATGGCAGGTGTGTTCCCAAGAAGACTGAATGCTGTAATTAAAGCAAAAGGTGCTTCAACAAAGCATTAGTTTAAGGGTGTGCACACTTATACAACCAGCTTATTGTACATTTTTTATTTTTATATTTTTCCCCTGACATGTTTGTGTGTTTTTCAATTGTATTGTACATGTTATAGGTCACATTAAAGTTGGAAAAAATTTTGAAATGTTTATTGTGGTCTCATGTTTTTATATCACAAAAACCTGGCATTTTAACAGGGGTGTCTACACTTTTTATATCCACTGTATTTTCCAGTCTCCTCAGTAACTAAGCCACTTTTGCATTATTATTTTATTTTGTCTGATTCCACAATAGTATATCATGAGTTATATTAACAGCACCATCACACTGAGCTGAACGGAGGGGGCACTGACCACAACTCTGATCTGTGATATATAACAATAAGTATCCTGTTTTCTTGCATGTTTTTACTAGTTATTGCTTATTCTTACCATTTATTACATTTTTTATTGTCTTCTGCCTACGTTTTATTGGACTTTGTATTGTCTGCTGCTTTCTTTTTACTGTATTTTATTGCTATAAACTAATCTGCACTGTTGTACTGAAATTGTCTGCCTCACTTTTTGTAATTAATTTAGCTAATTTTCACTGTGTGAAAGGTACTAATTGGAAATCTTCTCCATTTGTTAAACATCTGTTGTTGTTCTGATTTTCCTGCCAAGGAGTGTATCACATAACTGATTTGTTTACAGTTAGAAGCATTCTTTAGAGTCTCCTTGCTCCTTTTTCTGTTTAAAACATTCATTTAGTGTCTCACTGCTGTTTTTCTGTTGTGATAAACATTTATGTAGTGTTTTCTGCCTACAATAGTGTAACTAGTAGCTGTAGCATTGTCCATTTTCAGGATTTGTGTCTATGGGCCTAGTTGTTTGTTTGCAGTGGCTGTTTTGTTCTGAACACATTTTCCGGGCCATCTTGGATTAGCACAAGCCATTCTTCACTTTAGTGAGAGTGTAGTGTTGATGGGCCATTGGCTGGTAAAGGTTGGCTGGTCTAGGGCTTGAAGTAAGCACCTCATTGTTCCTATTGAGATTTTTTAAAGTAGTCTCAGGTTTGTACTTAAAACCTACCTTTGTGAGGGTTTCTGCTATTTTACACTGAGCTTAACGGAGGAGGGACACTGACCAAAACTCTGATCTGTGATATATAACAGTAAGTATCCTGTTTTCGTGCTTATTTTGCTAGTTATTGCTTATTCTTACCATTTTTCGCACTTTCTATTGTCTGCTGCCTACTATTTATTGCACTTTGTATTGTCTGCTGCCTACTTTTTACTGTATTTTATTGCTATAAACTAATCTGCACTATTGTACTGAAATTGTCTGCCTCACTTTTTGTAAAACTTTTTTACCTAAATTTCACTGTGAGGAAGGTAGAAATTGGAAATATTCTCCATTTGTTAAGCATCTGTTGTTGTTGTGATTTTCCTGCCAAGGAGTCTATCATATAACTGATTTGTTTGCAGTAAAAATCATTCTCTAGAGTCTCCTTGCTCCTTTTTCTGTTTAAAACTTTCATTTAGTGTCTGACTGCTATTTTTCTTCTGTGATAAACATTTCTGTAAGTGTTTTCTGCCTAAAATAGTGTAGATAGTAGCTATAGCATTGTTTCCCACCATCCCTCCCTAGACTTGTCTTGTTCTTAAACTTGGTGGCTTTGCAGTTGCCTGCCCCTACTGTAAATTTGATCTGGGACATTCTTCCCAGTCCAGTCTCATTTGTTCATTCTACTTAATACAGAAAGAAAATTTGGGAAGGCCAACCCCTTTAGTTTCTTAACATTGAATTATCTTCTGTTCCTCCTTTCTTCCTTCCCACTCTACAAAAAAAATAAAATAAAAAATCTCAGCTGCTTTTATAGTATTTGTGTTTCCTACTCTATTACTTCATCTTGCTTTTTCAGCTACTTGTTCTCTAAAGTATCCAGTTGCATCTTTTCTGCTGCATTTATTACTGCTTGTTTTAGCCTGTTTAAATTGTAAGTGTTACTCTAAGCCTCTTAGTTTTGGTTTAAGCACTTGGGCTTTAGGCCTACCCCTTAGCTCTCCCTGGCATCTCTCCCTCAGATTCTGACAAATATGGCTGGACAATTTCCTACGGATTCTTCTGCCAGCCTGGTTGACATGAGCATCCTGAGACAGTGTAGCAACTGCCTCATGTGCATGGACAACTGTCTACTATTACCTCACCTAGGAACATAATTTGTGACAGATGCAATTACATTAAGAACCTAGAGTCTATGCTGTCTCCCTCACAAGCCAGTATATCTGGCACTGAGAAGATTATTGACACAATTACTATACCTCAAACACCACCCACAGATACACAACATACACCCACATATGTGGAGGGTCTCAAAAAACATACAACACGTAGCCAAACAAAGGAGGCCTCAGAGGCAAAAACACACCCGAACTCCATAACCTTCCACATCACATAACACACATAGTCCACACACCAGTGTCTTGCAACCACAAAGGCTTAACCATAAACCCAACATATTAGTCATAGGAGACTCCATTGTGAGACACACAAATGTGCCTCTCACCAGGCTGGATAAGGAGAAAGTCATGGTTAGCTGTCTGTCAATTGCCAGAATCCACCATATCACACATGCACTCAAGTCTCTCAATAACAGGTACTGTTATGACTCTGTTATAGTCCATGTTGGGGTCAATGACTTGAGATGTACCTCTATGGACTATATGAAGAGAGACATGATTGAGCTCACTGAATATGTGTCCCAGGCAGGTATGTCCCTAGCCTTAAGCAGTATTCTACCATCACCCAAAATTATGCCTCAATATACACAGAAAATGATTGACTTTAACAACTGGCTTATTTCTGGTGTCATTCTAGGACGATCCAGTACCTGACAGTCTGGGAAGATATGTTCGACAGACCATGATGCTTTGCTACAGATAACATGCATCTGTCTCACTTGGGCTTCAGGCTTCTGGCAAAGGCCCTTGCTTCCCCCATAATGCCTTTTTTAGGAAAAGTCCTGAGATTGATAAAACATAAACATTTCAACAAAATGCAAATGAAAGGTCATGCGGCTAAATGCTAGGAGTCTAAACATGATTGCAAGCATTCTTAACCCTGGAAGATGCTGACATTTGTGCAGTTGCAGAACCCTGGTTCAAAGCTGCAGAGAGCACCCCAGCCTTACCTGGTTACTCATCCTATCATACATTCAGACCCCAAACTGTGGGCAGAAAAACCAGAGGAGGTAGAATTTTAATATATATATTAAAGATACACACACCTTTAGGCTGGTCAAACAGTAAGACACATAGGAGACACTCCAGGTGTAGTTAACAATGAACAAGTCCTCTATTCAAATAAAGGGCCCCAAATTTGACTCAAGTTGCCCACTCACCTATATGGACTTCTTTGAATCTATCAAGATTCAACCCTTTACCCTGATCCTGGGAGGCTTTAACTACCCAAACATAGACTGGAAAAACTACTCATGCCAGAACACAAATGCCCTGAGATTCCTTGATTTTATCAATGTAAATGCATTGGAACAGCTAGTTGATACCTCCGCAAGAGATGATAATATCTTGGACTTGGTATTAACCAACATGAGTAACCACTGCATCACCCCCTACAGTATCATTCTCCTTGGTAAGATCCAACCATAAAGCAGTCACTTTCAAAGTCAACATCTCCCCTGATCCCCCTCTAGCTAGGGCCAAACAAAAAAACTTCACCAAAGCTGATTACAACCTCCTGCGGGATGGTGTAAACAGATTCACAGACCCCTCCCCCTCTGTTGGAACTGGCACCAATGTCCAAATCTACACCAAAGTACTATACGAGCACTTATATAGATGCATGGAATCAGAATACCTGACAGGACAAAATCATCCTCCGCAAGGAAGAGGAAAACCTGTCTGGTGTACATCTGCAATAAATAAACTATATAACAAAAGAAAAAAATTGCTATCTGGGACCAAGAAGGAAGGTGCCCAAATTGGAAGCAATCTCTACTTAGCCTGAATAAGCAAATAAGAGCACTAGTGAAATGCTCTGAAGCCAACTTCGAGTCCAAATTGGCCACATCTACTAAAGACAATCATAATGCCTTCTTCACATATGTCCGCAATCTTAAAGGAAGCACCCAGATCTTTTCAGAACTGGTGGTCAAGGACACCTCATATACAAATGCTGTAGATATAGCCAACCTACTGGCTGACAGACTCAGTGAAAACTTCACTCCTCTGTCTCCCCCATCAGTAAATCAGGACATCCCCAATACCTGCCCCCCTCCCCTTATCTTTAAGGAACAGGTCATCACTGCCCTCTCAAAGGCAAAAAAAAATTCAGCCTCCATGGGACCTGATAACATCCCAGGCTGCATCCTACATGAACTCAGACATGAACTTGCAGCACCATTAGGCACCCTATTCAACCAAAGCCTGAGTACCAGCTTTGTCCCAGCTGAGTGGAGGACAGCCACTGTCATCCCTTTACACAAAGGTGGAGTATCCACCGATCTGGGAAATTATAGACCCATCAGCCTAACTAGCTTGATCTGCAAGGCCATGGAATGGATTATCATGGACCTCATTAAAAGGGACATTGGCAAGCTCCACTCATGTAACTTGCACTTGCGACCTCAACCTGGTCTGTGACATCAATGGGACTTGTTGGTGGGATAGATTTTCTGTCCCAGAGACTCCTCTATCTGTGGAATAGACTCCCTCTCTATGTTAAGCAGAGTACCTCATTATCCCGTTTCAAGCACAACCTGGATAACTGGATGGGAAACAGAAAATACACCCCTGGGATTCCACCTGCATCCCTGCTGGACAGGAGCTTTGGGTACTGACTTGTCTAAACATGGGCTAAACTCTTGGCTAGGCTTATAAGGGCCTCAGGGCCAATAGCCTAGTAACTTCCTTTGATCCTATGATCCTATGAATCTACGATCAAGCTTCTTGAAGATATATGCCACAGCTGTCTGAAACACTTCATGTGCTGATGAAATAACACATGTAATTCTGAAAAAATGTGTACCTTTTCTCAAATTAATTAAAGCTACACAGCTTAGAACTTTCATAAGCAAGCTTAATTTGAAAAAAGCTTGGTTGGCTCACAGACTGAAAAATATTGTATTCCTCACATGGTAAACACTATTTTATTTTTCACTTTTATTAAAATAAATAGCACTTTCCTTTTATAATTTTATTGGCATCTTGAAGAACTAGATAAATATAATTTTATTGGACCTTGCTACAGTAACCATTATGTTAATTCTTTTATTGAGTTCAGTATGCTTGTCAACAACAACTGTTTGCTACATGTGGCATAATACCTTCTAGAGTCTTCTCCATAAATCTACTGGATATTTCCTTGAAGCTTGCATTGTGAATAACACTGCAGGGTTTGCTTGAATAAGATAAACTCCTGAGAAACAGTCCTTCCTACTTTCCTTCCTTTCTTCCTTCCAACCTTTCTTCCTTTCTTCGTTCCTTTCTCCCTTCCTCCTAATTAACAATTTAAACTTGCTTTCAGACTATGATTTCTTTTCATATGCCAAACTTTTGACAAACTGAATAATGTGAAACTGGTAGTACAGTTTTGAGGTCTATATCACATTGTTGAATGCTCTAAATATCAAAAGCCTCTTCACTGAACCCTATTTGTTAAAGTCTTCATCTGTTGAACGATCATGTCAGCAAATGGTAAGTAACCAGTGCCAAAGGTAAACACATTATTTTCTAGTAACAATTCAAACACGGCACATAAAAGCTAAATTTTTCCATTTGAAAACACACTAGAATTAGACAAAAATGACCTCACATTTTCAACTTCTTCAACATAAGGAATAACCATAAATAAAGAAACAGCATCTAAAGTTGCAAGAAACAATCTAGTACTGGTTCAAAAAGCTTTAGACAAAATAAATAAATCTTGTAGAAACATTTTTAGTGTCTTTTAAAACAGTCTGAACCTTGTCAAATACTGGTTGTAAAGTTTTCTCAACAAAAATGGACATTGATTCAGTCAACCAGCCCTTACTCAAAAGAATGGGGTACATTGGAGGTCTAAACTTTTGGTAGACTGTACTCACTGTAATGGATTCCATGTGGGAAAAAGTAATAGTTTATTTAAAGAAAGAATACAGGAACATATTAACGACATTAGAAATCGGAACATGTCGAACGCACTAGCTAGACACATCTGTGAGTCTGCTATGGACCACAGTTTTAAATTTTTTGTTTTAGAATTGGTCCAGGAAGATGTTAGATGAGGCAATCTTATGAATAAGACAGAAAATGTTGAATTGTAGTGGATTTTAGATCTACAAGCCAGTAGGTTCCCAGGCTTGAACGATTATGTGTCTTTAAAATTTGTGCTTAAGGCACGACCAATATGTCATTAGATACAGACGTTTTTAAGAATGAATAGGAGGTCTGTTTTAATTATTTTTGATTAGCTACTATTGTCATACTTTTATGTGCTTATATTTGATTGATAAGTGATGTTTTAAATGTACTATTTAAACTTGTATTTTTAAATGGTACTTTATATGGTCTGAAGAAGTGGTGTAATACTGCAAAAGCACTTACCATTGTATATTAAAGAAAATATATTTTTATTTCACTCCCTGCAGTGGTTGTCAGAGATTTTATTTTTCATAATTAGAGGCATAGCTCAATCATGCAGTATCCAGTGCCACACCTCTCCTCCAATTTGCTGACCCACAACACTAAGTTAAGGAGCATTAAAAAAAAGAAAGAAAGAAAGAAAGAAAGAAAGAAAGAAAGAAAGAAAGAAAGAAAGAAAGAAAGAAAGAATAACAAATTAATAAATAAAATGCCTCCAGTTCTTGAGACCATATTCATTAAGGAGTGTAAATAGAGCAGATGAAATTTTGTAAAGGTGCTGTAACTGATGTAAAGACTGCAATGGGGAAAGAAGGGATAAGAAAAAAGTTCAGATTATGTGCTAAGACTTCGAATTATAAAGTAATCTTCATGAGCTTTGATATGTGACTCTTTTGGATGAAGATTATTTTATGAAGACTGATAAAAATGGGCTAATCATTTTATGTGTTCTTTGGCTATGACCTTAGACACTATAAAGAACATCCATCTACCTGTAATTCTTATGTTTTCCCCATCCTATGCCCATTAATATCTCTGGCACATAGGTGGGGGGGGGGTTTCAGCTGGGAATGACAGTGTAGAGGGACAAAGCCCTGACTACAGTTAAAGTGACCACATTTCAAACACTGACTAGAGTACTGGACATCTCAGACAGGGAGTATGTATGTACCCATCTTGAATTGGGTGGGTGCATGCACTCAGATGCTCACTAGTAGTTGATCCTCTGTGGATGCCACAGGGGTTGTTGTCTCCGTGTAGGTAGGGTTGTGGCAGAGTAGCACATGGAGGCATGGATGATACATAAGGGCAGCCCACTGCATGCTTATCCCAGGATGACAGGATGAACATGTCAAAGAGGCTGGTCCTTAGGAGCAAAAACTCTTCTTGGGATCTGTATGATGCTTGCCCAGGAGCCGTCAATCTGTTCAGCAGTGTAAGCCATGGGTCAGAGCTAGTTAGAAGGAAATTAGTTAGATTGGTGGACCTTGTAGATAAGGAGAGGTCCTGTGCAAAATTGATGTTCAGATGTGGGGAATCAAAAAAAAAAAAAATCCAGGTACAGAGTCTTCCCTTTCCAAACAAGCTTACCCGTGTGGTTGATTCAAACAGTGAAGGTCACAATAGATGAGGAGTTGGTAGCTCCTGGACATTATACGAGGCATAATTTTCAAGGGCCAATGTAAGAACAAATCTCTTGTGCCAACAGAATTGTCAGCAAAGAACTGACCTTACCAGGGAAGTCTGTGAAATTAGAAGAAAAATTATTTGAAATTATATGACAAGAGGTGGAGTTAAGACAGACATGATAATAATGGAGGAGGGCTACTAAATGCTCATTAGGGTTACAAAATATATAGGAGATCTTGTTTTAACTGACATAATGCTAAGGCCAGCAAATGCACTGAGGTGTTAAGACAGACATATGAGAGTTATTTTCTTATAACATGGTGATGAGTCCATAAATTTCTTGCTAGAAGAGGTCTTACAGCTGAGAGATTCAGCTCATAATGATGCAATTTTGAGTATATACGATAGGCAAAGCAGTAATGCAGAGAAAGTTGAGTTTATAAAGCACTTAATTCCATAGCAGTTTATGTAAAAGTTGCTTAAAACTGATGACTAAATGTGTGGCAGTAACCAATATGCATACCCTCACACAGCCTGGTAAAATGCGGTTTACTATCATTAGAACAAAATGTATAAGGGAGAATTGGCATATTACCTAAACGCAAATGCAAAAATCAAAATATTGAAAAAAAAAAAAGTCGAACAAAATGAATGTAAATGTTGAATTAAACATTTTCGGACAGTCACCACACTTCCAGTAACAGCAGTACTGTGCATTACACAGTAAAGAACATGTTTGCAGGGGGCAAGCCCCCCTGCACCCCCCACACCACCTGCTATTATATATACAAACTCCGGGATTGCACTATAGTGATGGAAAGGGTACATTTCTCGATCCCCACTATAGTGCGATCTGCATCACAATGTCGAAATTTACATCTGCGAATGCTGTATTGCATTCGCTGTTGTAAGGTTTGACATTGTGGCATTCGTGTTTTATTTGTGTGAAACAGCAGTTTCACACAAATGTCAACCGCAATCAATAAACTGATAGTAAACCATGAAATGCATTTATCAGTTTTGCAGAAAGCAATTTCTAGTCAATTCCCATGTTTTGTCTAAGGTTATTTTACTTTCACTTGGACGCTCACAAGACAGTATAATGACCAAGATGGGTAGACAAGCACTCAGTTCAGTGTCTCATGAAATGCAGACACATCAGGTCAGTACAGCACCCTCCATCACAGTGCACACAGTATTTTACATAAAACATTAAATACCAGAGAGTATTAGAAATCACAGCCTTCTGATACAAAAGCAGATGTGTTATCAGCTGTGTTGTACTGGCATGGATTTTGAGCAGTTGTTTGGAGTCTAGATGTGTTAGCAATCATAAATATATTACAACTAAAACTGAATTTATGCAGATCCACCTGTATGGCATAGAGGGTTAAATCCGTGAATACAACCCTGATGACCTAAGTTTGAACAGCACCTTCGTGGAAGAGTCAGGTGTGGGAGGATGGGAGTAAGAGACCATTACTCGCTCAGTCATTTCAGAGTAAGGGAGTGGTGGTTTAGGTTGTTTTTACTAGTTTGGTGGTTTAGGTTGGCAGATCTATACCATGAAAGTGGTGACTAGCCAGACAACAGATATGGCAAAAGCTTGAGATTTTGGCTTGTCTTTGTCCGTCCGTTAATGGCAGCCCTCTGTATCAACTCTGTGGAAACACATACATTAGGAGAAGGCATAGTAGGCCCTGAAATAATGCAGGTGCTCATGCTGGCCAGAAAGGGGTGAGGTGGAATGATACCAGATAGAAAATAAACACAAAGAGCTTTCACCCACATATACCAGTTTGTGAACACATTTATCATCATCATCATGAGCCTTTTTTTCCCATTTTCTACATGGGGTTGGGGTGTCATGTTAACTGTCGCATCTTTCTCAATTTAATGCTACACTCTTGACTTCTTTGATATTCATGCTTGACTGTCACAGATCTTCTCTCACACAGTCCATCCACCTCTTTACTGGATGCCCTCTTTTCCTTTTACCTTCTTCCTGTCTGTGCCAAATCTTCTTCAACAGATTGTCTTCTGCACGTGCCTGAACCACTGTAATCTGTTCTCATTGACCTTCTCTGGAATTGGAGTTGTTTTGGCTTTTGCTCTTATGTCGTCATTTCTTTGCCTCTCCAACTGTGTGCGTCCTACCACCCATCTTTGGCATTTCATGCCCCTCATCTCTAGCTTCCTTATCTGCTCTGCCTTTACTGCCCAGGTTTCTGTACCATACAGTAGTATTGGTCGTGCCACTCTTTTGTACACCTTACTTTTCATCTTCTTTGGCATTCATCTATCATATAGTATACCTGACACTCTATGCCAATTGGCTGCAGCCCCTCTGATTCAAGCTTTGACCACTTCATACATACTTGTAGAAAGCATCCTATTGTGATGTAGGGGTTAGTGACTTAAAGGATACGTTTCCACCTATTACCACAAGAATTCAGAATAAAGCCAAAACGATGGGTGGACAAAAGTTGAGTAACAGATTTTATGTTAGCATGTATATATCTATATTATGTGTGAGTGTGTGTAATGACACACATACACACTTACACACACAGACACACACACACACACACACACACACACACACACACACACACACACACACACACACACACACACACACACACACACACACACACACACACACACACACACATTTGTTTATTGACTGTTGACATTGCTTTGTTGGTTAGCTGCTGAAACAGATTTAAAAAGTAAGCTGTAAGGTAAGGCAGAATGTTGAGTACAGCAGAATTAATGACACTAAAGGAAGTTGTCGAAGAATGACTGAATAATTCAAATGACTACCTTACTGTCATTTGGATTAACTCAAGTAGCAGTACATCCTAAATGACAAAGACAGATGAAGCAGTTAGGACACTGAATGCTTAATTGGTATATATTTTATATATATATATATATATATATATATATATATATATATATATATATATATATATATATATATATATATATATATATATATATATCATCATCATCATCTTCTTCTTTCGGCTGTTCCCGTTAGGGGTCACCACAGCAGATCATCTGTTTCCATTTCTTCCTGTCCTCTGCATCTTGCTCTGTCACACCATCCACCTGCATGTCCTCTCTCACCACATCCATGAACCTTATCTTAGGCCTTCCTCTTTTCCTGTTATCTGGTAGCTTCATCTTTAGCATCTTTTTCCCAATATACTCAGCATCCCTCCTCACCACATGTCCAAACCAATGTAATCTTGCCTCTCTGGCTTTGTCTCCAAACCTTGCAACCTGGGCTGACCCTCTAGTATATTTATTCCTAATCCTGTCCACCCTCGTCACCCCCAGTGCAAATGTTAGCATCTTTAACTCTGCCACATCCAGCTTTAACTCCTGCCTTTTCGTCAATGCCACTGTCTCCAACCCATATAACATAGCTGGTCTCACTACCCTCTTGTAGACCTTCCCTTTCACTCTTACTGGTACTCGTCTGTCACAAATCACTCCTGACACTCTTCTCCACCCACTCCATCCTGCCTGTACTCTCTTCTTCACCTCTCTTCCACACTCACCGTTACTCTGAACTATTGATCCCAAGTATTTACACTCCTCCACCTTCGCCACCTCTACTCCTTGCATCCTCACCATTCCTCTAACCTCCCTCTCATTCACACACATATATTCTGTCTTAGTCCTGCTGACCTTCATTCCTCTTCTCTCTAGAGCATATCTCCATCTCTCCAGTGTCTCCTCCACCTGTTCCCTGCTCTCACTACAGATCACAATGTCATCTGCAAACATCATAGTCCACGGGGGCTCCTGTCTGATTTCGTCTGTCAACCTGTCCAGTGCTGCATTTCCAAAGGAATGAGAAAACTAAATGGCAAAATCTTGATCTATTTCAGAATTGCTTGTCCAAGTACTCATGTGCAGAGGGGAGAGACAGCTCTTATTATGCCACGGGGTCCATCTTTAGGGTTGAAATAAACACAATTGTTTTTATCTGCCACAGAGTTGCCAAATGTGTATTCATATGTATACCTACATACACAAACCAGTGCTTGCACACACACACACACACACACACACACACACACACACACACACACACACACACACACACACACACACACACACACGCACACACACAGCAGAGTAAGGGAGCAGAAAGCTTCACTGTTGGTCTGTAATGATTAAGCAAGAGAAAAATCAATTAAATACACACATTCAGTTGACATGACTTGTTTCATTTTTAAGTGCAGAAAAATGTCACTTCTTTCTTTTATCAAGTGAAATACAATTGTCTAGAAAACAACAACATGGAGCACATTTCAACTTTTACTATATTAAATACGTTGTTAAAGGGACAAACATGTATAATGCATTTTACATTTTGTGTCCATTTAATAAAGTATATATTAGTTATACGATGGACCATGGTCTATTTTTCATTTTATAGTCTTGCTGTTTTTTTGGGAACTGGGACTGTGTTTTGGTTTTGTTTGAAGTATAGTAGCATACTGTGTCATGAGTTTGTGCTCCTAGATATGTGTGGGTGCTTGAACCCATGTTAAAATGGTAGCTGACTGATTTTTTTCCCAGAGTCAAGCTAGACTGTGCAATGTCTGACTTAAGTCTGCAATGTTTTTTTGAATACTTAGCATGGGAGAGGCAGCACTCCTCCGCCACCCTTTGTTTCGTCATCTGCTTACAAGCTAGTGAATGAGTTAATTGGTTTAGACAGCTGGTGAAACTAATTTGGGATCTGTCCTTTTTAGCAGGCAGGACTTTATACAGGTAATCATTCATGGGTACAGCTGCCTGCACCCCACCCCAACCCACTCCATAATGAGCTACTAGTATGCCTGCAACCAGAGTGTTCACTGATGTCATTTTCACTCCATAGGCAGAAACTCTGGGAGTCTCATGTTACTGTCGCTAGATGCTTGATCCACCCTTGTAATAGGAATGGAACAAGATTACTCATAATAATAATAATACAAGGCTATCATAAAAGTTTGCAAGCCAGAAACCACACATTCAGATGTGCTGTAGAGGCAAGTGTTCCCTCAGGAAATGATGGCACTGTACTTCATCTCATTTTTCTTGTCTGCTTGCCTGGTATGTCACATGCTTTCATGGAGAAAGTCAGAAAAGGGCAGATGTAAAGCTGCTTTCCTAACAAATAAAAGCACTACAGCTTATGCTAGCCACCCATGCATTTCAACATTCTTTTAATTTTATGTGTTAACCAAGTAATCACACAGAACTCAAGTGCCTCCTTTTATAGGCTATCCTGGTTAAATGACAGGGTCATGAATACATTAAGACTTAGAGGATCAAACTTGGGATTACAGGATAAAACATGTTGGCAACTCATAGTCCATGTGTAATGACTGCCAGCTCAATGGCAGTTGAAAAATGGGGCAAACTGTCTCCAAACAAATGCAAACAAGATGTTTCAGAGCCCTTGCTAAGGGAGGTTATTGCTTGATGCAATAGGTGAATTCTTATCTGCCAACATAAACGAAAGAAAAGCATTTCATTATAGAACAAGATATTTCTCAGAACAGCAGGATGGGTTTGCTGTTGCTTCAAGAGTAGCTGAACTCTGTTTGCCCTGATTGTTTCCCATCTCTTTTTTTAGGTGAAGTGTGATTGCTTTCCACAATATATAAGAAACAAAAGAAATACAGTTTTTGCTTTAATATCAGGTCATAGGCAATTTATTTCTCACAGTCATTGCAGAAAAAAGGCACCTAAATTGGGGCTGCAGAACAGGACAGTTGGTAAATATGCATGCATTCCGTTTTTTCCTTTGTTTTCTTTGGTCCCTGATGAGTGACAGCCATCAGCTATCTCAGTGAACTATTAGTCTTTTTGTTCCTTGCAGGTTAAGAGCTGTTTCCAGACTATTCATTCTTTGTGGGGAAAGATCCAATTGCAGAAGCTGCCATCCAAGCACCATCATAGTTTTTTGCTTTAAGATGTAACTCTCAACTGTCCTGAATTTTGCACAGTATCCAGACTTTCACTTCTTATCTGTGGTTTGTTCCTCATACAGTTAGTATTTTTCTAACAAATCATTGAAGACTGAAGTCACTAAATGACAGACATTTGTGTTTCAGACTTCATATCCTTCAGAAAATGCATGCATTTGTGTGTGTGTGTCGGCACACACACACACACACACACACACACACACACACACACACACACACACACACACACACACACACATATGGCTGCAGTCCTGTTTGTCAAGAACTGTTTTTGCCAAGCAAAGATTTTGCCACATTAGTGTCACCTCACAGTAAGACCTTGTCCTGATAAATTCTCAGCTAGAGCGTCTACTGTGTGGAAACAAGCATGAAATGGCATACCTTTGTTGAAGGTTGTGCATCAGGGCTGGCAACTCGGCATGTAAAAATCTACTGCCAATCATTAGCGGACCGGAGTTCCGCTGTGGCGGCCCCTAACCGGGAAAAGCCGAAAAGACACAACAAGTTGTTGAGTGCTGTTTTAATTATGTTATATTAAAATCAAATTATGTTCTGTCAACTTGCTGACTCTAGTATGGTTGTGTAGCCATGGAGTGAATATATTTAAGTTTGCGGTGTGTGTGAAATCTCCACATTGGCAGTCTGCTGGTCAAAGACTTCCATGTGAAAGGAATGTTAGTGAGTTTCCAAGGTGCTTTTGAACTGTTGTTATAGTAGACGTGAGTGTGTTCATTGAAGGTTTGCTGCATCTGGGTCTGTTTTTAGGGGCTGTTGTATTCTGAGCACATTTTCCAAGCCATTGTTGATTGGAAGGAGCCGTTCTGCACCATTGTGAGAGAAGTGTGCTGATTGGAATCTATCTGGTGAAGGGTGATTGGTCTAGGGCTTGGAGTAAGCACTGTCAATGGTTCTTTTGAGTTTTTAAAATTTTTTTTTAAGTTTTTAGTTTCTGGTGCATTTGAGTGGCTTTGTGCTTGTTTGTGCATCATGTAGCACTGCAGCACAATTGTGCACTATTGCTGGACAAATAATTTCAACAAGTTTTCCCTTAGTTACAGTTGTAGTACATTAATGTAGTCCTCACCTTTAGTACCTCACTGGTCTAAGATGTATTACTAGTGAGCTGTGACCTATTAACGACCAGCCAAAAACCCCATCAGAAATACCTATCTACAGAGTACCTACTAGATCAGTCCTGAAAGGACCCCTTTTGTGGTAACAGTTCTTCAAACCTAGCATTATGGACAGTTGGCCTACCCTTGTTTCTCCTGCCAGCCTTGTTGACTTGGGTCTCCCTCATGTACACTGACAATCCTCTACTAATAACTCATTGTAGTACAGAGTGCAATAGATGTTTCTACACCAAAAATCTTGAATCCCTGCTCTTTTGCACTCAAAACAGTAACTCTGAAGAGGTTGTCAACTCACCCAGCACAACTCACTCATACACATAGCATGCACCCAACCCATAAATCAATATACGTGGAGGTTCTCTCAAAAACCTTATTGAAACACCAGAGACCTACGAAACAAAAGACTGCAAAACTAACATAGTTCCCACAGCACCCAAGACAAATAGCAAGACAAGTTTCTCACCTACCAAGTCCTTAATGTGTAACACTCAAAAAACACATGTTCTTGTCATTGGAGTCTCCATAGTAAGACACACGGATGTCCCACTCACCAGGTTAGATAAGGAGAAAGTCATGGTCACCTACCTGCCCCATTCCAGGATTCATCAGATCACATATGCACTCAGGTCTCTTGGCAACAAGTGCCATTATGATTCTGTCATAGCTCGTGCTGGAGTGAATGACCTGAGATATATGTCACCAGACTATATGAAGAGAGATATGATTGAGCTCTCTGAGTATGTGTCCCAGGCAGGTATGTCCCTAGCCTTGACCAGCATATTACCCCAACCTAGAATGATGCTGCAGTATAAACAAAAAAAAAAAATGATCAATTTCAATAATTGGCTTAGTTGTTGATGTCATTTAAATGGGACCCAGTTTCTGTCTGCCTGGGATGACATGGTCGACAAACCTCGCTGCTTTGCCCTTAATAAATACATACAGTCCTGGGTACTGACGAGTATCTATGGTATTACACTGGGATGAAATGGCTAGGTTTGAAATGAACTCCAGGTTGATAGCCTAGTAACATGCTATGTTCATTTTCCTTACAGATTGCTTGTTATGTATGAGTAGTGTCTGTATGTATATATGTCTATGTGTGTGCAATGTTAATAGTTTGGTTGCATATAGTATGTGAAGGATTGTAAATGAAAACTGTTTCCTATTGCACTGACTGGAATAATTTGGGTTTTTGACAATGTGCACGATAACTTTTTCCAAAGGATTACCGGTCAATTTAGTTTATGATCAACTAAAGGTAATGTACTCACACATACACACACAAATAGATATATATTTATCTATATGTGTACATCTTTAAGCTTGTGTGTTTGTTTATCTGCACATATATGAGAACTCTTTAGTCTATCAATTATGGTTTGCCAATAGTTGGCTCATGTTATGTGTTATATCTAATATCTGTCTCATTGCAAATGAAGAATGATACAGATTGAGATTGTGTAACATTGGGATAAGGTGGTATGTTCCTTCTTTTTCTCTTATATAATTTTGGAATTAGTAGATTTAGAGATGCTTCCCATTGTGTGATCTCAGAGTTAGTAGAGTCAAAGAATTAAGGATATAGGAAGGTAGTCTTATTTATTTATTTATTTTTTGATGGGTCAGTACTCAGTGGTTCATACACAGTGTACTGAACTGGGATGAAAATCCTAAAAATGATCCGACACTGGTATATAGTTTATTGCCATATATGCACGTGTGATTGTATATATATATATATATATATATATATATATATATATATATATATATATGTGTGTGTGTGTGTGTGTGTGTGTGTGTGTGTGTGTGTGTGTGTGTGTGTGTGTGTGCGTGCGTGCGTGTGTGTGTGTGTGTGTGTGTGTGTGTGTGTGTGTGTATACACACACACACACACACACACACACACACACACACACACACACACACACACACACACACAAGCACACATGCACATACACACTATATATGTATGTAAATGGGTCTACTTCAATTAATTGAATCCCATTTCGTTGAACTTTCATTTCACTGAAAGTTCATTACATCAACAAGCATTTGCCCCCTTCCCCAATGTTGTGCGACCCTGGAGTTGATATATATATAGTAGGGGGGGTGTGGGGGGCACAGCCCCCCACATTGAGGGGGGTGTGGGGTGAAGCCACCCACCTAAAATGCTTGTCGATGTAATGAACTTTCAGTGAAATGAAAGTTCGACGAAATGGGATTCAATGAATTAAAGTAGACCCAGGGAAAACTGACACTTCTTGAGCAACAAAGTTGCTGGCTGAGTTCTGTTAAGATCAAGAAAAAAAGAAAATAAAGTATATTAAATAGATTCGTGCTTTCAGCCTTAACAGAGCTTTATCAGATCTAACTGTAGCTTTCCTAACGTGATGTGAAAAGTTGATGCTATTTGCCATATTTAAAATGGACAGCAAGTACTAACAACTGCATGACAACCAGTCGAGGTATTATCCTTAAGTATTATACTGCTGTAATCATACTTGCAAGTTGTCAAGACCATGCTGGGAAGTATCTAGCTGTCTCAGACACTGGGTGTTAAATAGGTAGCTGTAGAAATGCACACGTTTGTGTGTGATTATATAGTCAAATGTTGAGGAAGAAATAGGAGATCAAATAGGATTGGGTCTTTCTTGGTTCAATGAGTGAGACATGTCACTTTGGAGCAGCTGAGAGGCTACTGACTCTAAGAAGAGCTGAGCTAATCTATTAGGTATTTGAACGATTAAAGCTTTTAACTTTTTTTTTTGTTAAAAGTAACCATGACCCCATCCAGTTGAGTAATCTGCTTGGACTTAGTCATGTCAAATGGGGCACTGTACTCCATGACGGATATGATAAGGGAAGAGCACAGTGGAAATGTTTCTTCTTTGGATCTTGAAAATATTCTCTTGGAAATTAACTGGGACAGAAAGAATGATTTCCTGAATGTGGTGGAAACACAATGTTTGAATGAGAAAGATATCCATATAAGTACTCAGATCTCTTATGACAGCATGCGTTTGAAGAGGAGTACCACTTATAACATAGGAAGTAAGAACAGTTTTTTTTTTAAACACTACCACACTGTACCTTTGCTTTTTTTATTTTGCATTTACCCCCCCTCACAGAAACCTTACCTATCTATGTCACACCAAAGAAAAAGAATGAATAATATAATAAACCTAGCACTACAACTAGCCATTCAAGAAAGAGGCAATGGCATTATTACAAAGCAGACCCAAATCTGTAAATCTACCCAAACTAACAATAGCTAATCTTTAAAACTAAAAACATCAAAAGAAAAACACCACCAAGGAAGATTCCAAGATACTAATAGCCACCAATGAAGAATCCAACTGGTAACCCAGTCAAATGGAACCACCAACAAAGGAATGACACAGCAAACTGTTCGTTTAGCATAACACATCCACACACTAAAGAGTTAAAAGTGAGTTGAGCACAATATACAAATCTTGCGCTTTCATCCCAGCCAAAAGCGGAACTTCATCAGTACTACTGGTATCCCTAACAAATTCAAATATACACACAGGTCAATTAATCTAGTTAAAAAAAATTAAAAGCAGTAAATTGAAACCACTATCAAAAAAATTGCTATCAACTGAGCAGGCTACCACAAGATAAAATCAAACCGAGTAAACTAAATGACATCCTGTTATTAAAATGCAGTATAACTGGAAATACAAAAAAAATTGAAAAATTACAAAAATTAAAAAAGGTGAAAAAGGGGGCCTGTGAAGTGGAAAGGGTTATCACACTGGCAAGTGAACACAGTATAATTTATAAAAAAATACTATTCTATAAAACAAATGTTATTTTGTTAACCAGTGTGGTATAATAAAAACATATCAAGAAATATATCTGCATCAGAATCCTTAAAAGTAAACAGATATATCTACATACAAAAAGGTAGCACACATTAATGTAATTAATGTAATTAAGGCAGTCAAAAACATGTGAATTAACAAATACAAAGAGTAAAAAATCTCTACTCTGAGACCTAGGGCAAGATTCACGAAGACTTGCATGGAGTCTAAGAGTAGTGTAAGACTCCATGCAGCCCTCGCGATCCAGGAACAACCCTAAATTCCGTGTAAGAGACCAGCTAAAACGTCTCTTACATGGAGTGGGCGTGGATATGCTAATCACCTCACTTGCAGCCGAAAGGCATGCAAATGAGGTAGATTAGCGATCCAGGAAGCCCAAAGCAGCCCATGTAAGAGCCGTTTTAGCTGCAGAAATGTACTCAGTTGACAACTGAGTACGTTTCTGCAAAAAACACAATGAAGCCATGTCAGCTCCAAATAAAGGGTGCATATGTGTCAGGCAGCATGCCAATGGCCAAATATGTGGCCATTGGCAAGGTACCCCGATGCAAATATGAAAAATAAATATATTTTTTTTAAGTTTAGCGAAGTTTAAACGCAGCGCAGCCCCGCGCAAATGGGCTGCGCTATATAAAACATAAAAATGAAGATTATAAACCCACAAATGTGGGTTTTATGCAATACATGGATTTACAATGCAGGGACCAGCAGACCAAAAACAACATGGCCACCGTTTAGTGGTTGCTAAGGGCAGAAGCTGAGTCTAAGAAATGTAACTAAGCATTAGTAGGCAATCTGATGTAAATGAGTGTTAGGGTATTGAATTCCAATGTCAGATAGCAAATGAGCACATTCTGAGTAGTGTAAGAGATACATAAGGGGGAGGAATAGAGTAGGAGATAGGTGACATCACAGGGGGGAATGGCAGAAAGAAATGCAGTTCATTGGAGGTCAGTGTTACATGATAGATGTCAGACACATATCATGGAAAGAGGAGTGCCACAACATAAGCATGGGAAAGTCAAGAAATGGAAGGTGTACACTGTTGCTTACACCAAAGTTTCTTGCTGGGTGTGCATGCGCACGTGTGCATGCCATGAGGTGCGAGTAGGGCAGTGTGCGTGCGTGTAAGGCAGACTGAGCATGTGGGAGCCTGTTGGCAGACTTGTAAGACTGTTTGCACTGGTGTGTGCATGTTTTAACTTGAATAAGCAGATTCTGAACCGTGTAAGCATGTGTGCGCGTGTGTAAGCCACTGTGAGCGTGTTTCTGCTGGTATGCGCATTGCTCCCCCCTGAGGAAACAGAAAGGAAAAAGGAAGCAACAGAATTAGTAGGAAGCTAGCAGGGAATACTGCTGGAGCTAGCAGGTGAAAACAATTAGAAGCAGGCAACTACACAGGCAGAATAGTAGCTCAGCCAAGCACTTAAAACTTTGCAAACAGCAGTGCAGGATGTTTCTCTTAAGAGACACTGCAAGACAGAAGTAAGCTATTAGAAGTGAAAACTGAAAAAGCTGAACTCAGAGCAGAAATGCTAGGGGCTGCCATATCTGTCATAAGGAGACATAGGCTACTTGCTGAGGGTGGTAACAATGCAAATGGTGCCAGACAACCCACAGTGAGGAGACTGAGAAGAGTGTACAGGCCCAGGGTCACCTACCATGGGTTACATGAGCTGGAGATAGTAGAGTGCTATAGAGTGGACAGAGACCTCCTGCAGCAAATGCTCGAGCTGTGCAGGCGACGCCTCACACACAGAACCAATAGAGGGGAACTCATCCCAGTGGAAACCAATGTATGTGTTGGCCTAAGAATACTAGCAACAGGTGTCTTCCAGAGACCAACTGGTGATATGATGGGGATATCACAGGCATCAGCTTCCAGGGTACTGCACCAGTTCCTGGATGCCATGTTAGCACATGTTGGTGATCATGTATATTTCCCCAATGCCCATGAGGTATCGGCCAGCAATATGCGTCTCTTCCAGCAAATAGCGGAATACCCTGAGGTAGTGGGTGCAATAGACTGCATGCACATATGCATCAAAGCACCAGCCAGTGAGTGGGGTAGGGCCTACATTAACCGCAAGGGCTTCCCCTCCATCAACTGCCAGGTCATGTGTGATGCCCAGAGCATAATAATGAATGTGTGTGCTGGCTGCCCTGGGAGCTACCATGATTCCCATATCTGGCATTTGACGCAGCTGTACCAGACATTTGCCAGTGGGGACATCTCACATGGGCACCTAGTGGGGGATGCAGGTTATGCACTGGAGCCGTGGCTGATGACACCCATCAGAAACGCACACACACCTGAAAAGGAATGCCATAATGAGGCATATACACAAACACGTAATGTAATAGAGCGTGTGTTTGGGCTGCTCAAGTCACAGTTCCAGTGTCTGGACACATCTGGTGGAGCCTTGCAGTACTCACCAACTACATGTACCCAGATTGTCATGGTATGTGCTATGCTACATAATATGATCTTGCGAAAACAGCTGCAGCAGGACCAGCATAGGGCCGGGCCAAACAGCCCCCCACCATTGCCAAGGCCATCACAGGCAGAGCATAACTCGGAGGAGGAACAACCTGAGCCTGCCCCAATAGGCAGAAGGAGATGTGCCCAGTATGCCCTGGCCTTGGCAATGAGGCAACGCATAGCACATACACTGGCTCAGTAGGAACCCTGGGAATGATACCCCTCTCTGACTCACTCATATAATAACAGGGATGCCTAAAATGACATAACCTGCTCTCAAACATGTACAGGGAGTGTAGTATGTGCATCCGACAGAGGCAGCCCTGCAACACCACCTGAGGCATGAATGCCATGTGTTAAGCAATATAACACCATGTAGTATATGCACACTTGATGACCCTGACTAACATCCTACCCTCACCAAGCATGATGCCACAATATGATGATGAGATGATCAATTGCAATAATTGGCTGAAGTATTGCAGTTAGTCAAAGGGGATCCAATGTGTGCCAGCCTGGGATGACATGCTGAGCATGACATGATGCTCCGCCTGCTAGGGGTGGTGTGCACCTATCAGTCCAGGCCTTATGGATACTGGCAAAGGCTGTTGTTACACACAGCATGCCCTGAATAGGTAAGACACAAAACACAAACCCACCTCCATAGGTATGACAAGGGATAAGAACCTAGATGTAATGCTACCCAGTGCCAGAAATCTAAACAGCAAGATGCATGCAGTCTAAACTTTCCCAGTATGGGGAATGTTGATATCTGTCCTGTAACAGAAAACTGGGTCAAGGCTCACAACAGCACCCTAACACTACCAGGTTACACCTCATACTGTGCTGTACAGCCTCAAAACATGGAACAAGCTACAAAAGGAGGGTGACTAGCAATAATTGTCAAGGATAACCTCACCCCAATGTTGGTACCACAACAAGAAGCAGCATGGACTAGCCATGGTCAAGTAACAGTGGCTAAAACTGCCTCCCAGTTTATAGCCTGCTACAGACTACCATCCTAACACCAGGAACTGCACCTGGCCTATGTTGGAATACATGAATATATCAAGCCCTCCAAACCACATTATATTGGGTGACTGAAAATACCCAGACATAGACTGGGAGCATTATACTAGCTCCAACACTGTAGGACAAAAGTTCCTAGAATCCATAAACCAAAATGCCCAGGAACAATGTACCACTCCCACAAGAGGGGTAAGCATACTGGATGTGATAATCAGCAACATGGGTACTGGATGGCAAGATGAGAAGTGTATCCCTCACTGGCAAGACCAGATCATAGAGTAATCACACTGGATATACACATCCTGACCACAGTCCCTGGCCAGAAAACCACAGTGAAAAACATGTGTAAAGCAAAAATTGCACTCCTCCAAACTGATGTGGAATCCATTAAAGGCCCTGTGCAGGTGCAAAATATGGGCCACACCTCAGAACCTGTTATACAGGCATTCCATGAACACTGCCAGGAATGTTTGGATTATGCAATCCCAAATAAAACCAAGACACAATGCCATAAATGCAGGCATCTGGCATGGTGGACTCCAGCCATTACCAAACCATGCAAGAGAATGAGGAATCTACTACATGATAGAGCAAACATAAAAAGGGAAGTAATCACTGATCAGTAGTATGGCAATAAAATATGTCCACACATAGATTCCACTAAGGCCAGCTACAACAAGTTGAATCTGTGAATCTTGAGGCAATGTTACACCTGTCCCAAGTACACAGACAACTCTCAACTCCCCCCAAGAAATACAAATATATGTGAGAGATGCAACCATTTATCCAATTGAGCTCCCTCAACTCAGTACTGTCAAAACTAGTCAGGAGGAGAAGGTAACCACACACACCACAAACCCAGTCCCACATAGACCTATCACAACTGCAAACCAAAGACATAAACACAGAAAAACATTCCCGGAGGCCCTAATTACAAACACACCACACCAACAGCGGCCTCCAAAGCAGACACCCAAGCAACCACAACCTCCAAACTTAGCACATGCAACACATAGTATACAAAGCTGGTGTGCCAAACAGTCACAGGCCAGAAGGAGAAACAACATGCCTGATACAGTTGTAATAGGTGACTCCATAGTCAGACACACTGCTGTCCCGCTCACCAGACTTAACAAGGGAAAGGGTACAGTAAGCTGCCTGTAGGCTGCTACAATATGCCACATAACACAAGTATGCAGGTCACCCCAAAGCAAGTACAAATATGATACAATCATTGTCCATGCTGGCATGAATGAACTGAGATGTACCTCCCCGGACTACATGAAAAGAGACATAGATGAGCTTTCCGATTATGTAGTCCAGGCCAGTATGACACTGACTGTTTGCAGCATCCTACCCTCACCAAGAATGATGCCACAGTACAAACACAGAATGATCAGCTTTAACAAGTGGCACAATTACTGGTGTCATTCCAAGGGGATCCACTGTCTGTCTGCTTGGGATGTCATGCTTGACAAGCCACACTGCTGTTCCAGGGATGGCTTGCACCTGTTACCCCTGGGCGTCTGGATATTGGATAAGGCTTTTGCCACCTCCATAGAGCCTTTCATAGGCAAGGCTGAAAAGACTAACCCACCACCCTAGAAAACGTAGGTGGAAAGAAACTTAAGGGTAATACTGACCAATGCCAGGCGTGTAAACCTCAATATGCATGCTCCCGAGGCCCTCCCCAGTATGGAGAACATTGATGTCTGTGCAGTGACAGAAACCTGCAGCAAGCCTCCTGACAGCACACCAGCACTACCAGGGTATACCTCTTATCATGCGTTATGGCCCCAAAACCTGGACCAAAACATAAAAGGAGGGGGAGTATCTATATTCTGCACAGACACCCATACATCCAGGTAACTGACAATGCACAAAGCATCGGAGACCACCATGTGCAGCTAACCATAGGCAAAACTGCTGTACAGTCTGTAGCATGCTACAAACCACACTCTCACACACAGGAACCCCACCCAGCCATCCTGAAGACACTGGACAGTATGAATGTCCCACCAAATACCAAACAAGGTACTCACAAATTACCACATAGGTGGTAAACCATTATGTATGGAAGGAGTAATCAGGGACCTAGGGACACAAGTGGACAGTAACCTGTTATGTGACACTCACATTGCCAACGTGGCTAGGAAGACTGTCTATATTGGACAACGTATCATGAAAGGATTCACATCTACGTCAACAGAGGTCATTGTGCCCCTATATTGTTCTCTTATCAGACCCATAATCTAGTACAATGCCTCATTTGGGATGTACCTTACCTGACACCTGCAGCAGTTAGAAAGACCTCAAAGGTACCTCACCAAGAGGATAAAGGGTCTCAAATATATGTCATATGCTGCCTGGCTGTAGACACCCCAGCTGAATGCAGTCACATACTGCCTACACAGAGGCATTGTATGCCTGTTGTACAAGGCCATGTCCAACACAGGAGTAATGGACATGCTCCACCCCAGAATACCCAAAGCCATCGGAGCTGTGAGAGTGAGAGATGTCAACCTCAACACATAATGAAATAGGATGTGCTGGAGGGACAGATACATAACCCAGAGGCTCCCTACACCCTGGAACAGAATCCCACTCCATGTTAGGCAGAGCACCTCACTGACACTCTTCAACAGGAATCTTGCCAAGTGGATGGATGATCATAGATGTACACTGGGGTCTTCACTGTGTCACGTCCAGACAGAGGCACAGTAAAGTAAATCATAAATGGCCATAATATTCACATAGCAAGGGGTGGCGAAAGCCACACACACTCTGGCTAGGCTTATAAATGCCCTAGGGTGGATAGCCTAGTATGAACCTATGAACCTATGAAGATACAAATTGTACAGGACACTAAGGATAATCACAAGGCTTTCTTAACTGATGGTAGGAACCTTGTTGGGAATTCACAGATATGCTCTGAATCACTCAAATATTACAAACAACATACCAAACACACACACATATTGCCAACATCCAACCTGACAGGTGCAGTGCAAACCCCGCCCCAGAATGCAAAATATCTATCCCAGCAGACTGCTGGCCCCCTGACATTGCAGATGCTGAGGTAACAGCCAGCATCTACAAAGCAAAACACAAAGCAGCAATGGTATGAGATGGTGTCCTGGGCTGAGTCCAACATGGACTCCAAGAAGAATGGAATGCCAAATCACACTACTGCTCAATATCAGCCTCACCACAGGATATGTACCCAAAGAGCAGTGTACAACAACAGTGGTCCTTCTCAACAAAGGTGTTGCCTGAATGGATACTGCAAACTACCACCCCAGAATCCTGACAAGCTTGGTCTGCACAGCTATGGAAAGGATCAGCATGTACCGCAGAAATAAAGATATTGGGGACCTACTGACACCGGACCCTACCCAGTGTGGCTTTCTTAAGTGCAGATCCTGCCCCTTAAACATGTTTGACTCATTTGAAATAGTCATTAAGGTCATTGATGAGGGCAATGTGGTCCACACAGCATAGCTGGACCTTGCAAAGGCTTCCATACAATACCCCACATGTTCATTATAGATAAGCTCACCAGCTTAAATATAAACCCCTATGTCAGTAGAGGGGTTGCAAACCAGACCAAGGACAGAACTGACATGGTCAGACATGCTGCAGCCATGTCAGACTACAAACCAGATATAACTGGCATCCCACAAGGCTTGGTCCTGGGACCTCCCTCATTTGGTATATATGTCCCATAGGTACAGGCCAACATGGAAGAACTGTGTCTAAACATGTTTGCAGAGGACTACAAACTGGCCACCATATCTGACCCTCCAGCTGACACAAGCATCCCACAAAAGGGCCACATAGAAACAGACAACTGGTGCCATAGCCATGTTAGCAAGCTAATTGCAGAAAAGTGTATAGTCAACCCCTGTGGATATACAGTAAGTGCCCACCAATTACCACATAGGTGTTAACCCATTAAGTACTTAACATCTAATGAGAGACCTGGGGACACAAGTTGATAGATATCCTGCACTGGACAAGCATGTGGCTGTAGTGGTTACAGAAACATACCATATACCCACCTAATCATGAAGGTTGTCAGATCTAGATAAGGGGAGGTCATTGTGGCTCTGCAGTCATCCTTCATCAGCGTTACAATAGACTACAATAGCCCCTGTGGGATGTACCTCAGCAGACACCTCCATCAACTGTAAAGTCCCCAAAAGTACCTCACCAGGAGTATCAAAGAGCTTGAACAGATGCCATGTGTTGCCTGATTAAACAAACTGCAGCTCCACACACTGCCATACTGGCCACCCAGAGGCAAGCTGTGCCTGATGTATAAAGCCATGTCCAAGCTGGAATCAATGAACATGCTGCACCTTGTACAATCTGAATGGCAGTGAGCTATGCACATGAGAGACCTGAACCCCAGCACTGACATACATAGGACAAGCTGTACTGAATGATCCATAACACAGAAGCCACCCCCACTCTTGAGTAAACTCCCAGTACAGGTTAGCCAGAGAGTCACTCATCGACTCTCCTCAAGAGGAATCTTGATGAGTGGATGGGAGATGGTAGGTTTACCCTGGGTATCACTGTTATGTCACGGGTAGACAGAGGCACAGTATACCAACCATGACATATGTCATGGCAAACTCCACTTACAATGGGTGTTGAAGGACAAACACACTCTCCGAATAGCATTAGAAATGGCATAGGGCACATCGCTAGTGTTTGCCAATGTACACCTATGTTGTGGAATACACTACCAATGTTGGACAAGCCTGGTTTAAGTAGTTCATATCTGAACATAATGCAACATGGTCAGATGTGCACAACTGGCCCCTAACCAGGCTGTTGTGCTCACTATGAAAATGTAAAGCAGTGATAGGACTAAAGCCCAGGATACTGTCCACCACAGTCAAAGTACTGAACCAGTACACTATACGGTACTACAGTGTTAGGTCAGTATGAAAGGATGTTGACAACTGTATGCAAAGTATCCCATGCAAACCCTGCAGGCAGAGTATAATCCCTGTTGTGTTCAGACACAAAGAAGTTGGACAGTAACTACACAACATGACACACAACACACAACCATAAACGTGAGATATTGTTGAAGTTCACACTCATCCACAAATGTGGTGGGCTGCAGAGTTCAACATATGGAAAGCTCACACTGTGCATGCTCGCACACTTTGATAAATGAGACATATGTCAGACAACATGCCATGGAAAGCCTGAACTGGGCATGCTCACACACACAGGCCTAATCTCAGTTTAGCAGTTGGCCACACATATCTGATATTTGTATGTGTTATTCCAGGAACCAACCACATTACAGCAATCTGCCCAGTGCACACAGTTAAATGACTACAGAGACATACGTGATATAGTGGATCCCTCTCATATTCAAACATCTTCCACAGATACACAAGTTGTTCATAGAAACAGGGAATGCTATGGCAATAAAGACCTGCAAACAGTCTATCAGCAACAAATATTGTGCATCTGACAATTAAACATATGGGTGTAGAGGTCAACACTAGGCTGTTTGCCCTAGGGAATAACAGCTTAGCCATAGTGTGCTTGGCGTCTGCCTCCCCAGTACAGTAGGCTACTGTGCCACTGTAAAGTAGGTCACATAAGGCACCACGTGAGGCTAGTGTGCTGTGCCTCTGTCAAGCAGGGACACAGTGGAGATCCCAGGGGTTGAATTTGCTAAGCCACATCCATGTTGTTGGTGTGTGCTGGAAGAGGGTTGGTGAGGACTTCTAACAGTAAGTGGGTGTCAATAACAGACTGAGGGGAGCCTTATCTGCATTGTCTGGACAATTTCACTGTCAACACTTTGTCGTGATGATTATGAGGAATTGAAGAGTCGTGCCAGTACTGTTCAGAGATGTCCTCCCTCTGTGGGCTACTGCTCTGCAATGTATTAGTTCACTCTGTCTGTTGGACAGCTCATATATGGCTGGTGTACACCTGACAGGTGTCCTGTTGTGCAGCAGTCATGGGTATATTTGGGATAGCATGATCAATGCAAACCTTCCACATGCTCATAGAATGCAATTGTCAAGGATTATGCAGAGTGGCCTGTATACTCCCCCAGCATGGGTCCTTTGAAGTCTTCCACCCCAGTCTTCACAAGTGTAAAGTCTGCTTTTGATAAATACACTTTGTTTGCAGTGACAACCTTGCCTGGGGGTGGGGATGGGATATGGATGTCCAGGGAAAGGTGGGTATGGTCAGATATCAACAATGGTGGTGTACCTCTGGTGTGGAACAGTGAGTACCCATGTTGCAGATGGTCAGGTGCAATATGTATACCCCCTTGTGGCTGTGGTGAGTGGTTCTGACATAGCACATGGACACACAAATTGTAGTGGGCTGTAGGGTAATGTTGTAGAGGCCTGAGTAGTTCCCACACATAATATACCTGTATCTGATATTAACAACTGGAATGGTGTATGTGAACACCTGCATATCTTGGCAC
Organism: Protopterus annectens; assembly: GCF_019279795.1. Taxonomy (NCBI): domain Eukaryota; kingdom Metazoa; phylum Chordata; order Ceratodontiformes; family Protopteridae; genus Protopterus; species Protopterus annectens. Next base: position 200,980,548 of record NC_056734.1, read on the forward strand.
TGTTCCCAGGGAAGCAAAGTGTGTGTCCTGGATGTGGGAGGGGTGGTCTGAACTGGTCGTGTTGTGTGTTTCAGGTCCTGTGGTCACAAAGCATGGTATAGAACATAACCTGCCAGTGCGATGTGCATATCTGACCCTGAAGTAGGTGGCTGCAAATGCATATATATGCTATCCCCCACCTGACAGGTAGTACTAGATGTACATACCTCTGTAGAAATAATGATGTCAGCACCCTATAAATACTGCAGGTGCAGAACAGATGCCTAGTAATTCGAATAGTGCGCTCTGCTAATGCGTCTCCCTCAAGTGTTATAATATAGTTAGGTAGGAGTTTGAATCTTTCAAATGCTCAGTATGGGTGAGCGGGGTTGGTGTGTGTGCAAGTCTGTGTGAGGGAATTGTCCTGTTTGGCAACTGGTAAAACACACTACAGGATGCACATTCCCCTTTCTAAACACTGATGATGTCAGCACCCTATAAGTACAGCAGGAGAAGGGAAACCTCCCAGTAATGTGTATAGCGTGCTCTGCTAATGCATCTGTCTCAAGTGTCCTAACATAGTTAAGTAGGGGTTTGAATCCTGCAAATGCTCAGTGTGTGTGGAGGGGGGTTAGTGTGTGTGCAATTCTGTAAGAAAGAAATGTCCCTTTTGGCAACTAGGAGAACACACTACAGGATGCACATTCCTCTTTCTAAACACTGATGATGTCAGCACCCTATAAGTATAGCAGGAGAAGAAAAATCTCCCAGTAATGCGAATAGCGTGCTCCGCTAATGCGTCCGTCTTGAGTATCATAACATAGTAAGGTAGAGGTTTAAATCCTGCAAATTCTCAGTGTGTGCGGAGGTGGGGATTAGTGTGTGTGCAATTCTGTATGAAAGAAATGTCCCTTTTGGCAACTAGGAGAACACACTACAGGATGCACATTCCTCTTTCTAAACACTGATGATGTCAGCACCCTATAAGTACAGCAGGAGAAGGGAAACCTCCCAATAATACAAATAGCGTGCTCCGCTAATGCGTCCGACTCGAGTGTCATAACATAGTGAGGGAGGGGTTTGAATCCTGCAAATGCTCAGTGTGTGTGGAGAAGGATTAGTGTGTGTGCAATTCTATATGAAAGAAATGTCCCTTTTGGCAACTAGGAGAACACACGACAGGATGCACATTCCCCTTTCTAAACACTGATGATGTCAGCACCCTATAAGTACAGAAGGAGAAGAGAAACCTCCCAGAAATGCAAATAGTGCACTTTGCTAATGCGTCTGTTTAGAGTGTCATAACATAGTTAGGTAGAGGTTTGAATCCTGCAAGTGTGTGTGTTTGGCTGAGGGGGGTTAGTGTGTGTGCAATTCTGTGTGAGGAAAAATGTCCCTTTTGGCAACTAGGAGAACACACTACAGGATGCACATTCCCCTTTCTAAACACTGATGATGTCAGCACCCTATAAGTAAAACAGGAGAAGGGAAACCACCCAGTAATGCGAATAGCATGCTCTGCTAATACGTCTGTCTTATATTTCATAACATAGTTAGGTAGGGGTTTGAATCTTGCAAGTGTGTGTGTGGGGGGGATGGAAGTAGGGTGTGTGCAATTACATGTGTGAGAGAACTGACCCTTTTGCCAACCAGAACAACACACCAGCTGCTACATATTCCAATCTCTACACAGAGATGATGTCAGCACCCTACAAGTAGAGTGGAAGAGGGCATATCTCCCAGTAATGCAAATAGCACGCTCTGCTTCTCACTACTGTCATAGCACAGTTAGTTATGGCTTTGAATTCCACACATGCCATGTGTGTTTTTTTCACACAGAATGCCCATGTCTGTGGGTTGTTGTTCACAATAATGCATGACATCGATTAAACCAGTAATGGCAATGGAAACAGATGATGTATATTGGTGTGCCAAATACACATATGTACCTGTGACCTTCAATAGTTCCCATGTCTGACGCCTGCCACATGTGAATACATGGTATTTGCACTGGATAACATTATGACTGTGGTCTTCTGTGCAGGTGCTGCATGTGGTATGTGTATATACAGTGTGAGATGTATATGGTATCATCCTAGCAGCGAGGGATACACATCTGGTCTGGGGCATATAGTCTACATGTTGTTGATGAACAGGTGCTGCATGTTTTTACCTGTTGTGGGAGTGGTAACAAGTTGTTCCATAGCAATGCAGTGACTACATGCTAGGAACCTTTCAGCTAGGGTGTTGTAGCTGCAGTAATTCAACAGCATTCAGTAATACGTCAGCATTCCTGGTGAGGGTATGATGCCAACCAAGGTCAGGGTCATACCAGCCTGTGCCACATGCTCAGAGAGCCCTTCCATGTTCCCTATCATGTAGTCCAGGGAGGTACATCACAGGTCAGCCATAATGGCATGAACAATGACTGAGGCATATGTGTCCATGCCTCTGACTGACCTGTATGCTTGTGTTATGTGGTGGACCATAGTGCCCCACGGGTATATCACTGTGACCTTCACCTTGTCCAGCCTGGTGAGCGGGACCTCACTGTACTGGACAATAAAGGTACCTAACACAACTGTAGCAGGTGTGTTGTCTAGCCATACAGGCTGTGACTGTTTGGCACACAGTATTTGTGTGCTATGTGTTGCATGTGCTGTATTACGGCTTAACGTATGCCTGTGTGCCAGCTGCAGAGGTGTCTGCTGCTCAGGCAGGACGCTATTCTGAGGCTCCATGAATGGCCCAGTGTGTTCACATGTTTGGATTGCTGTCAGTGTAGGTCTACATCAGACTGGTATTGTAGTCACTGTAGTATTTCATGCCACCTGACAGGTTATGCCAGTACTGGGTTCAGAGTGCTTAGTCCCCAGTTTGGCTATGTGGTTGCATCTCATACATGCGTTGTACATCCATGTGTAGGGGAGTGGGTTGACTGTGTACATGTGGCAGCTGTGACATTGCCACATGACCCACATATTCCACAACTGTACCATAGAGTTGACTGACAAGTGACCTTTGCACATGCTACCATAGTATTGTGATTGCTATGGTGATTAATAGCACATAGGGCCAATGGGGAATAAGGTACATAGGTTCATAGGTTCATACTAGGTTATCTGCCCTAGGGCATTTATAAGCCTAGCCAGTATGTGTTTGGCTTTCGCCACCCATTTTAAATTTATTTTGCTATGCCCTTTTTTGAGGTTAGTATACTGTGCCTCTGTCTAACAGTGACACAGAAGTGATACCCGGGGTAAACCTACGATCTCCCATCCACTCATCAAGATTCCTCTTGAAGAGAGTCAATGAGGGACTCTGCCTAACCTGGACTAGGATTTTATTCCAGAGTGAAGGGAGCCTCTGGGTTATGAATCTGTCCCTCCAGCATGTCCTATTTATTTCAGTGCTGAGGTTCAAGTCTCTCGAGCACGTAGCTCGATGGGATTTGGATTTCCTGAGGTGCAGCATGTCCATTAATTCCGGGTTGGACATGGCTTTATACGTCAGGCACAGATCACCTCTGAACAGGCGGTATGCCACTGAGTAGAGCTGGAGTTTCTTTAACTGGGCAGCATATGGCATCTGTTTGAGCCCTTTGATCCTCTTGGTGAGGTACCTTTGGGGTCTTTCCAGTTGCTGCAGGTGTCTGGTAAGGTGCATCCTAAAAGGGGCATTGTACTCAATTATGGGCCTGATGAGAGATGAGTAAAGAGGCACGATGACCTCCCCTGATCTAGATGTGAATCCCTTCATGATTAGGTGGGCTATATAAAATGTTTTTCTAACCACTTTGGCCATGTGGTTGTCAAATGAGAGATTGCTATCAACTTGGGTCCCCAGGTCCCTAATTACTTCTTCTGTATTTAATGGATTACTACCTATGTGGTAATTTGTGGGCACTTTGTTTTTTCCAAAGGGGATGACTATACACTTTTTTGCATTTAGCTTGAGGCCATGGCTCTGGCACCAGTTGTCTGTTTCTATGAGGCCCTTTTGGAGGATGCTTGTGTAGGCTGGAGAGTCGATTATGGCACCTAGTTTGAAGTCATCTGTGAACTTGGTCAGCCACAGTCTTTCCGTGTTGGCCTGTACCTCCGAGAAATATATACCGAAAAAGAGAGGTCCCAGGACTGAGCCTTGGGGGACACCACTTGTAACTGGTTTGGAGTCTGACATGGCTCCAGCAATTCTAACCATGTGGGTTCTGTCCTTGAGCCAGTTTGCAATCCATCTAGTGACATAGGGGTTTATATTTAAGCTGGTGAGCTTATCTATAATGCCTGAGTGGGGTATTGTATCGAAGGCTTTTGCGAGGTCCAGGTAGGCTGTGTGGACCACCTTTCCCTCGTCAATGGCCTTGGTGACTGTTTCAAAGAAATCAACCAGGTTTAAGAGGCAGGATCTGCCCTTAACAAAGCCAAACTGGGTAGGATCCAGTGTCTGTAGGTCCCCAATATCTTTATTTATGAGGTCCATGATGATCCTTTCCATAGCTTTGCAGACCAAGCTAGTCAGGCTTATGGGGCAATAGTTTCCAGGATCCATTGAGGCACCACCTTTATGGAGAGGGACCACTGTTGCTGTGTGCCACTCTTTGGGCACATATCCTGTAGTAAGGCTGAGATTGAACAGTAGTTTTATGTTTGGGCTTAGCTCTTCTTGGAGTTCATGTAGGACACAGCCCGGGACACCATCTGGTCCCATTGATGCTGTGCTTTTTGCTTTGTAGAGGGCGGCTCTTACCTGAGCATCTGAGATGTCAGGGGGGCAGCACTCTGCTGGGATAGATATTTGCCCTTTTGGTGTGGAGGGGGGGGAGTTTGCGCTGAACCTGTCAGCTAGGATGTTGGCAATGTCTGTGGGTTCGGTGTAATTTCTGTCATTTTGGACTAATTATGAGCATATCTGGGAATTACCACACAGGTTCCTAACATAACTAAAGAAAGCCCTGTGATTATCCTTAGTGTCCTGTGCAATTTTTCTCTCGAAGCTGGCCTTAGACAATTTTATGAGTGCCTGTAGTTTTTTGCTAATACTGATCAGTGATGCCTTCCCTTTTTGGGATTTTGCTCTATCATTTAGTAGCTTCCTCCTTCTATTGTATAGTTTGTTTATGGCTGGGGTCCACCAGACAGGACATCTGCCTTTGGAGGATTGGGTCTTGGTTTTATTTGAGATTGCATGATCCATGCATTCCTGAAGGTGATCATAGAATCCGTTTATAAAGGATTCTGCAGTCTGGGCTGTATTTTCCACAGGCCTGGGGGCTTTGAAGGATTCCACCTCAGTTTTGAGGAGTGTGAAATTTGCTTTAGAGAAGTTTTTCACTGTGGTTTTCTGGGCAGGGGGTAGGGTCGGGATGTGAATATCCAGTCAGATTAGCTTATGGTCTGATCTTATCAGTGAGGGATACACTTCTGGTCTGGAGCATAGAGTCCCCATGTTGGTGATGATCAGGTCCAGTATGTTTTCCCCTCTTGTGGGAGTGGTAACAAGTTGTTTCATAGCATTTGAGTTTATAAATTCTAGGAACCTTTGGGCTAGGGTGTTGAAGCTAGAGTAATGCTCCCAGTCTATGTTTGGGTAGTTGAAGTCGCCCAATATAATGGTGTTTGGAGAGACCTTCATATTTTCCAGTGTTCTCAGGAAGGCTGAGTGGGGTTCCTGGGTTTGGGAGGGTGGTCTGTAGCAGGATATAAACTGGAAGGCAGTTTTACCCACTGTTAGTTGCACATGGATAGTCTCTGATGCTTCGTGCTTTGCCACCAACCTGGAGGTGTGGGTATCTTTGATGAATATTGATACTTCCCCTCCTTTTGTGGTTTGGTCCAAGTTTTAGGGCCAAAAAGCATGGTATGAGGTATAACCTGGTAGTGCTGGGGTGCTCTCGGGAGCCCTGAACTAGGTTTCTGTTACTGCACAGATATCGATGTTCTCCATGCTAAGGAGAGTTTCGAGTGCATGCATCTTGAGGTTTAGACTTCTGGCGTTGAGTAGCATTACTCTTAGCTTCTTATCCCTTGTGATACCTATGGAGGTGGGTTTGTCTCTTGAGCCTTGCTTACAAAAGGCACTATGGGGGTAGCAAGAGCCTTTGCCAATATCCGAAAGCACAGGGGTGACAGGTGCAAGCCGTCCCTAGCGAAGCAGGTGGTTCAACAGAAGGTGAGTATGTGAGGGTGTAGTGCCTGTGATTAGTTAGCACTGGCATATATGACTGCTCATGTGGACAAATGCCTGGTAAGTCATATGCAATGTGTCACAGGCAACGTACATGTGAACAGGACAAACAGTGACGTTCTGTCAAGTGAGACATGGACATACATATAATAAGCTATGCAGATGTCACTAGGAGTCCACAGAAGCTCTGTAACTCTGCATTGCAGGTGGGATCAGTGTTCCAGGGTAACTGCAAGCAAACATGCATGCAAACAAAGCTACAGTAAGCAGGGCTGCATGTAGTCCATTGTACAACAAACAAGCTGTACCACTTCCAGTAGGTAACAGTGCAAATATGCAGGCACTATACACATGTAAATGGAAATACACAGGTCAGATGGCTAGGGTCCAGTCTCAGCGCACGCAAGTGTACAGACCATGTACCATCAGGATGTACAATAACTGGATGGAAACCCAGGTGCTCATACCTGCAGTAATACACATGTCAAATAACAGACACTGAGCCTTCACTCAGTGGTTCCATACTTAGTAGGATGTATGCTACCTGGCCTGCCACCACAGTATCCCTGACATTTATGGGGACTCTCCCTCCTGTGAAAGTTAGTTTTGTGTTTTGGGGCTATCTAGCATGGTATGAGATGTGAGCTTGCAGTGCTAGGGTGCTCCTGTGTGTCCTGTACCAGTCGTGTAGTACTGCACACATATCAACATCCTCAAACATCCGCATTGCAGAGTCCAGTGTGGGCAACATGCCACTTGCAGTTTACATGTCCATCATTGTGTATCAATACTTTCATTACCTTATCCCCTGTGCTTCCTGTGTATGTAGCCTTCTGTTGACATCCTCACCACCAGTATGCTAACATGTGCAGATGATACACTATGGTACTTACCATGGGTGTAGACAACAGTACAAGATAATCATACCCTTACTGCATCAGGCATGCTGGGATATACCCACCATTATATCAGCACAGTACTGTTAACAACATGATACTATTACTACACGTCTATGTAGTCACCCTGTGCATCAGCAACATGTTAACCTGTAGCTGCACTGATGCTACAGATTGCAGGAGGTGGCACAGTTTCATCATATGCACAGGGTGTGAACTTGGTATGCCTGAGTCTGCCACTGATACCACCAATTGACATGTATGTGTATGTGTGTTGGTGAGGGACAGCAGTACAAGGTGGGGCAATGTTGATGCAGTGTGTGCGTGTATGCGGTAGCCCTAGGTGTTGTCAATTTGCATGTGTGTATGGATGCACACAGTTCCACTTCATGGCTGCCATATACTGGTGTTTGTGGACAGCCAAAGACTGTACCTGCCAGGTCATACAGATCAGTGTCTCTGGCCACGGACAGGGTACCTGTGCCTTGCAGGGGTGCTACGGACCGTATCCGGTACCAATCCAGACTGGGTACTATCATCAGAAGCAGGTCTTCATTGACTGGACACAGATCCCTGTCGGGCCTGTCCAGAGCCACGTGCACGTGGTCTCCTGGGGCGGTCTGATGACAGCACAGACCCAGCATTCCTGGGGCTGCTGCTGGCACTATGGGGGTGGCCGTGGCCCTGTTGTCGTCCGCGATGACTGCCAGCTGCTGCTGTTGCTGGCATACGCCCACGTCGACGCCTCAACTGTCCACCATCGCCCTGGCTCATGGACATGTAGTTGTGGAACCGATCTAATATGTCCCCACAACATCTGTCTATGACATCGGTGAAATTACGGATGGCAGCCACAATGTCACGCATACTGTCAGTCATGGCTGTGCGACATGCTGTCAGCTCCCTCAGACCCTGTCTGGTGTACCGTTCCATACGTGACTGTGCCTGCATGACAGCCCGAAACATAGCTGAGGTTGTAAGACCTCTGTGGGCACGTCTGACAGGGGCAGTACACCCACGGATGCTCCCACAAGAACCCCTGGACATCTGTCTGTGTGGTACCATCTCAGGGCCATGCCCATGGCTGCTGTGTGGGGAAGCATGTGCCACAGATACCACATTACCCTGGTCAATGCCCACTGTATCCTGTCCATCACCTAGGGACATTGGTGACAAAGGGTGTATTGGCAGGATAACTGTGCGCATTGATGGGGTTGACAGCTGTGTACTGTCAATTGGCTGACCAATGATGGACCCTGGCATACCTTCCTGTGCCATTACACAGATGTCATCATTATCAGTACCCGTGGCACCTGATTCAGGTTCCCTGCTGCATGACACCAGAGCAGCACCAGAACCTGTGGGAGGGAAACAGGAAACACAGTTTACAATGTCTGCACAATG